>NC_141158.1:107742641-108055891 GCF_053477565.2 Lygodium microphyllum
TCTCCAAGATAGATCACCACTTTATCCGAGCTACTTGAGGAAATGTGACTAATGTTACATTTGGGTCCTTCCTCTATGTCTTCTTGCTACATGCTGCCCCTACAAATGAAGTTCCTTTACCTCCAATTGATCCTCCAGAAGTTCCTATTCTGCCTCATAATGAAGATGATGATGTGATAATTGAGGATGATGATTCTCCTCCTCCCCTTGTCATTCAGAGAAAACACATCAAGAGGGTGGCTGAGTCAGTGCCTATTCCTCCTCCTCCAGTTCCAGTGACAGTTCCTGCCCAGTCTTGCAACACCTTGCCTACATTCCTTCAGACGCCAAATCTTTTCAGAGCCCATAGAGACGGGATGCTAGAACTTACTGTTCCTTCTGTTCACCGCCTGGTAACAGGAGATGCTATTCCGTTCCTGTGCAAGGATATCCAAAGTTCTATTGAACTTTCGATGCCTGCATCCAGCAATTATATTCTTCATTTTATGATGAAGTTCAGCAGTCTAAGGAGGAACTGAATAAGACCAATACTGAGTTAGCCTCTGCTCAGGAGAAATTCTCTGACCTTTGTACGCAAATGGAGCAGTAGAGTAAGCTCATGGATACTCAGAAAGCTGAAATCTCTAAGTTGAAAGCTGAGTTGGCAGAAGCCAGGTCTCAAGTGGTTGCTGTAACAGAGGAGAGGGATAAGTTATAGAAGGAGAGTCAAGAGATGAAGGAGGTGATAGCTGCCCAAGCAGAGAAGTTTAAATCCACCACAGCTATCTTAGACGAGAGCAATGCTCAAATCCAGCAACTCAAAGATCAGTTGGCTCAGTCTCGGTCTAATACCCAGAGTCCTGTGCAACCAGTTTCTCTTTTATCCCCTGCAGACTTGGCAGCTCTTCAGAGACAGGCTACATTATGTCCCTTATTTCAGGCCAAGGTGGAAAGATTGCAATCTCGCATGGATTTATTATGGTCTTCTTTTGAGCAGTATCAAGAATATGTTCCACCAGATCATTCTTTTTTTGTCCATTATCAACAACAAAAGTTGGCCTTCTATATAAAACTTTCCACGATGGATTTACCTATTCCAGAGGATGGATGGAGTGGGGCCTGGTCATCTGATTTGCTGATAGAAGTAGTGAGGATGGTTTTTGAAGACTCTGTCACTCCAGATATGATGCTTGTGTCCTATATGTATTTGAGGGGTGATTTACTGATTCCAGATTATGAAGATCTAGCTTGGTATGTCGGAGATGTGGTATTGCAAGCTTCTTTGTATGTCCGACATTTGGAGTTGAGGATTGATGAGATGTTCCAGGGATATTCTTCAAAGGTGGCTGAGTGTCCTAAGTTTTCATGGCACACTATGGTTGATGCTGTCATTTTAAATCACTGTCAGATCAAAGCTTCAGCTCATGCCCAGAACATTAAGCAACTGAGGGTGGATCTTTTAGCCTATCTCTCCAACCAACCCCCATTTGATACTTCTTTCTTTGAAGCCTATCATCGTAGATCAGCTTTAGGTCCGTCCTTACCATGCCTAACTCATTATCAACAAATGGCCCATAGGTATGATGCTTATATTTCCCTTTTTCAATCTAACCCAAATGTCATTTTACCCCTTCTTTTCCAACCTCAAGGATCTCCTCAAATTCTTATATTTACCCATTGTTCTTTTATTGAAGATCGGGTTTTTCTACCTCCTGATCCTTGTCCTTCCCCATCCCCTGACATTCTATCAACTTTTCCTGCTTATCTTTTAATGCCTTTCTTAACCGAATCTCCTCAATTTTCAGCAAATCCATCTTTAATCCATTCTTCATTTTATGATTTTTCCTATCCATCGCTTCATCCTCTTTCATTAGTCCCTCTTCCATCTCCTAACACTTCTATTCCTAATCCTCCTCAGTTGGTTAGTGGGTATTAAGGTTTTGATCAGAAGATTCTTCGAAGAAGAGGCTGGAGTTCAAATGATTCCCTTACTGGACCTCAAATCAATTGGCCATTGATCCCAGGAGAATGGACAAGTGCTAGTCAGGCTTATCAGAATTATCTGCATTTTTCTCAGCAATATTCTCAGTCTGCAGATCCTTCTGTGCGCTTAACTGCTCATTTTACTTGGTACCTGGCATATATGCATAGGCATTCCCATCATGATTCAAAATCTATTCCAAAGTTGTGCATGAATGTCAATGTGAGCATTGATTCCCAGCAACTGGATGTCTTGTACTTTCATGCCCTCTGTTTGCCTAGCAGATACCTTGTCTTGTTGGAAAGGATGTGCTGCCTTCAATTCTTTCAGAATCCTCCCAAGACATTTGTAGATGAATCCTTGTCCATGGATCGTTTTCGAAATCACCAAGCCTTCAAAAGGGATCATCTTCATTGATACATTTGCAATGTATTGTGGATGATTTTTAATGATAAATCTCTCTTTTTGGAGGAGTCATTCAGATGGTTGTGTTGTGTGTAGTGTTTGTGTTGTGGGTTAATTTATGTGATAAGATCGTGGTGGTTGCCTATTTGATTTGCTTTCGTGCGAGCTATATTTTTGGAGAATTGCGGTGATGGTGTTGCTGGTTGGATAGTTGAAGATGCTAATGCAGAAGAAGAAACCTCTTATATCCTTTACAAGTTTGTCGTGATTTCCAGTTTGATAAGAAGTGTTAATGTATAAAGGGTTTTCCTTTCGTTGTATTCTTTATATCAGATACAGGTTATAAGTTGGGGTCGTGGTTGGATGGACTGTTTTTGAAGATTTATTGAAGATCAAAGTTGAGCTCTTGAATAAACTTGTATTCCCTTTTTCCTGGGTCGCGAGGACGCTTCCTTATTAAGTGTGGGGATATGTTGAGTGTTGAAATGACACATTTTTTGGCTGATTTTTGTTGTTTTTGAGAGCTGAATGGTTGATTTTATGAGATGATTGATTGGTTTGGAAGTGGTTTGAGAGTGTTTTGGATAGGTTGTAATGGTTTTATTAAGCTCATGATGTTTATTACTAGAGATGTGAAGTTCTGTTGATGTTCTGATATGTTCTATTTGGTCCTGATAGCTTCTGTTGAGCTTCTATTTTGTTCTGTTTTCTCTCTGTATGGAAGGATGGAGTATTGATTGATAGGGTTTGAGATTTTTTGAAAGCTTATTGAGTGATTTTTGATGGTTTGGAATGGTTTTGGTATGAGTTATGTGGTTCTGATGCTTTCTGTTGACCTTCTGTAACTCTCTGTTGAGCTTCTGTGAGCCTCTGTAGACCTTCTGTATGCTTCTGTATGCCTCTGTATGTGTTCTGTTGGATGAGAGTGTAGCTTGGGAAAGTTTTCTAGCCTTGGAAAGAGGTGAATACAAGTGCAAAAGAGCTAAAAGAAGTCAAAGAAGTAGCTGCTGAAGACTCAAGTAAAGACTGGAGTGAAGTGACAATGGTGAGCTATGAAGAGTCACTGTAGTGGCTCTGGTGCCTCTTCGCATCTGACATACCTTTTGGGAGGTGTCTCCACAACCAAAGAGGGGTTATTATGAGTGATTATTGAGTGATTGTAGTGAGGCTTTGATGTATTATTGAGAGCATACTATTGTGAGAGAGATCATATGCAAGAGATAGTTGATTCTATGTGAAACATTGTATCTTTCTATGAGGAAGAAGACTATGAAGAGAATGAAGATGAATACTATGTGATTTTTTTTCCATCAAAAGTTGTGTTCTCTTTGTCTATTAATGAAGAATGTGAAGAATATGAAGAATATGATCAAGTTTGTAAAAGATAAATCCGTGGGAGATATTTACTATGATGCTGCGTGAAGAATTGCTGTTTTCTTTGTTTTGATGATCAAAAGAATGAAATAAAAGCTTGTTGATGTTACAAGATAGATTTTCTTGCAAGAGAATTCCCTTTTTCTTGGTGTTCCTCTTGGGGCTCCAATTTTTAGAATAGAATTCTATAAAGCAATGTATATTTGTGAGATTTTATTGGGATTGTTTCATATCTGATTTTGAGAAGCCCTTGTAAGTTCTCATGGTCAACAATCTATTTTTGGATAATTACAGTGGCAATTGAGATACTTTGTTCCTCAATTTTTCTTTAATGGAAAAATTGTTACGTGTAGGTTTGTTCTCTAACTTAACTCACCAAAAGCACTTGGGAAATAATTTATGGGCTAGGTTTTAAGATAAGGCCTCACAAATGATGTGAGAGTTTTGTGGAGATCCATGTAGCCTACATATTTTTGTATTTGGGGGTCCTTTGAGGTCGCCATGCAAAAGTTCAAGAGTGTTTCAAAAAATGATTAGCTCAAAAATTTTCATCATAGAGATAGTTTCAAGCAAGGGATCCCATGCCCACAACATTTTTGCTATGCTTGTTTCACTAAATTGCAAGTTTTTCATTCTTTGCTAGAAATTGTATTTCACAACCAAGGTCAATATGAAATCTTTTCCAACCTTTAGGGTCTTGTTTAATCTAAAATTCATTTGTGCATGGTGATGCCTTGAAATCTTAGTGTTTTATTTTGTGTTGCAAAATTGTGTGTTGGAGAACATTGCCAAGGATTATAGATTTGTGCATCACATGAATTATTTGATATTGATGATTGAACTTATATACTCATCCAAGAAGGAACTTTGGAGGCAACCATATTGAAGGGGCTCATGGGTGGATGAGTGCTTATATTTACAATCACTTCGTTGATTTATATATATTTATTCATATAATGCTATCTATTGTTGCACGAAGATTAGGAGAGAGATCATGCTAAAGATCATTGACTTGCAATCCTATAACATTAAGCTTTCTCTTTAAATATTCATAGCAATCACTAATAAAATGGAACAATAAATTTCAAAATCAAAAAAAACATATAGTGAGAGGAACATTGTGATCCAAATCCTCATTCTTGAATTACATATTCCTAAAAGTTGGTTTCAAAAGTCAAGTATGCACACATCTCAAAGCTAGATTTGTCTTAAATTACAAAATTAGGAGATATGTTCTTGAATTACATATTCCTAAAAGTTGGTTTCGAAAGTTAAGTATACACACGTTTCAAAGCCAGAAATGGCTTAGATTACAAAATGGGGAGATATGTACTCAATAAGTGCAACCATAGATATATTCCAATGCCAGATTTGGCTTGGCTTACAAAACATAGAGGCTAAATTGATACCCTAAAGCTAGGTAAGAGACATCACCAATATGCCTACCTCATTGATATTGTATGGGGCTTGCTCTCTAGGAAGAGTAGAGTGCACATAAGAAATGAGCTTTTGAAGTGAGATTTTGAGTGATTTTTTTGGCAATCCCCCAACTTTTGTTCCATGTAGTTCACTTATTCCACTTTTTGTTGCAACCATCCCCTTAACAACCTTCACTTGCATCATTACTCGCAACACACCTCCTCCACAATTAGTATCTCCTCCTCCTCCTCCTCCTCCTCCTCAATACCACCCACCACCACCCATTTGTATCTTTCTTCCCTCAACTCTCTTATTCACTGATTCTCTTTTCTACGATCTCTCTCTCTCTCTCTCTCTCTCTCTCTCTCTCTCTCTCTCTCTCTCTCTCTCTCTCTCTCTCTCTCTCTCTCTCTCTCTCTCTCTCTCTCTCTCATATTGAGGATCCATACTCCCATTCTATCTCTTTCTTTTATGCAATTTCCTTTCTCCAATTCTTATCACCCTCTCTCTCTCACACATGTTGGGGATTGTACTCCTATTTTATATTTTATATATATATATATCATGTCAAGGATTTAAACTCTTACACTATCTCTTTCTTTGCCCCAACCTTCTCTCTCTGTCAGAGAGAGAACTAGGGAGAGAGAAAGAGGAGAGAGAAAGACTGCAGAGGAGAGAGAAAGACTGCAGGAAGAGAGAGAAATAGAGTGACGAGGAGAGAGAAAGACTAGAATTGGAGAGAGAAAGACAGGAAAGGTGAAGAAGCCATGGAAGCTTGGAGCAAGAAGAGAGAGAAAGATTGTAATTGTATTGATATGTCAAAAAGATGTGTAAAATTACAACTTCTCTCCTTATATACCAGTGTCAATGTGACATGGCATATTAATAGCATTCTAAGTATTCCCAGCTTCTTACAATCCATCCCTTCCCAAAAGTTTTTGTCCTCAAAAACAAACCTAGAAACAAGCTAAAGAGGAGATGGATAGAACAGAGTACTACTCTGTACAGCATTACAAGGGATAAAAGAAAAGATTACCTAATACTCAATAGTAGTACTAATCTATACAGGAGGTCAAAATCAACCTGTAGCCTCCCGGATCAAAAGGAAAAGTTGTATCTTTGCCATGCATAGGAGCAACTTTCATAAGATCGAAATCAAATACTGCTGGAAACATGATCATCATGATAGTACTCACTAACAAAGTCTCCATTGCATGATGGTCTTCCAAGTCCACACGCTGTCCATAATCTGCCTTCTTGAACTGAACTTCTTGTTGTGGACTCATACCAGAATGGTCTTCAACAAGATGTTCTTCATCATTTACATCATAATATTCAAATAGCAAGATTATTTTGGCAGACTTTGCCCTACATGTGGCTTGGTGATTACAAGATAGTGGCTTAGCACAACGATAGCATAAGCCCGCAGCATGCAGTTCCCGTATTGTATCACTAGTAAGGTGTCTAACACGTTTAGCTTTAGATAGCAATTTACACACCTGTTCATCACCATTAGTCAGCTCTATGATATTTTTGACATGCTGCTCATAGTCACCTTGCTGCTCATGCATAACAGATGGCTGTCCATGCTCATCATGTACAACAGATGGCTGTCCATACTCATAACCATATTGCTCATGCTGTCCATACTGCATATGGTGATAATAGTCCTGCTGCACATCAAAGGGACAATTAGGTTGAGCATATGCAGTTGTTTCCACTGCAGTTTGCTGCTCACATTCATAAGCATGTTGCCTTTGATCATTGATCCCACTGTATTGGTCATAATCACTTGCTTGCTGTTGATCAAAGCTAGAAGTGTACTGATAAGCATAACCATTTCTGTTACATCCATAAGAACTATTTTGCTGAAGAGATGGATGCTCATAAGCATGCTGACCATAATAACCATTCTGCTGCCAAGGTTCAATGGGATAATACTCTGCACTATGATATGGTACATCATATTTATAAGCATTAACATGCTGTCCAGATGTACTTGCATACTGCTCATATTCATTTGCATATTGTTGCTGTTCATATTCATAAGATGCATGTGGATCATAGTGTGTACCATCAGCATATAAATGCTGTCCATAAGCATGAACATTTGATTCAGGTCCTGCTGTTTTTCCCATAGGAGCAATACACTGTTGAATCGAAACTACAAGTTTGTCAATATTAGCTTTTGTTTGAAGCTGATCTTGTACAAGTTTGTCCATTTTAGCCTGTGTTTGAAGCCAACCTTGTCCAATTTTGTCCATTTTAGCCTGTGTTTGAAGCCAACCTTGTCCAAGTTTGTCCATTTCAGCCTGTATTTGAAGCCAACGTTGTTCACTAGAGCTAGAACTATTGTTCTCAGCTGCCATTGCAGCCAAGATGAAGAAATATGTTGTTCCTTGAAAAATAGAAGTCCAAATAAGGTGTATGATATCTTGACTCGAAGGTTAGGATGTCTAGTATCAAGTAGAAATCCTGGTTTGAATTTAAGAGTAGCAATACCCCTCTCTGTTTAAGAATTTCCAGAACTGTCCACAGTAAACTGTAAGTGAACTGCCGGTACCAAATAGGCTCTAGCTCGAGAAATATGTGTCCAAATGAGACGTTTGATGGCTCCACTCGAAGCTTATGATGTCTAGTATCACTTCCAGTTGTTCCTTTGTCGTTAGAATGATGCTACTAATTTCTGTAGCAACTTTTCCAAATCTGTCCCTGTTTGGACTGCAGCCTGTTTTAGCCAAGGAACTGAAGAAGGCAACCGATAAATGCTTTGCCCCTTGAACCAGTAGTTTCAAATGTGTCAGCCACTGGTTCAATCACTGAAGGGGAATGTAGAAATTCTTTGGTAGATGGAGATGGCATGTATATGGAGTCTAGATCAAGAGACAACTCTCTCTCTGTTGGCTTTCCATTAGCTTCAAATGTGTTTGAAAGCAGTTACAAAGCTCCAAATGGTGCATCTATGACTCCTCTAAATGCTTGGGGAGCTGGCAAGGAGTTTGGAATGTTCCAGAGTCAACACCCTTGGACTCCCCTTCCTGGAAATGCAACATATGGTACAGCAGGCAGATCTCTTTGGAATTCTGAGCTGCACATGCTTGCTGATACAATTGAGCTTGAAGGACTTGCGAGGAGAAGGGAGGCCTGGCAGATTACAACATCCAGAAGGAGAACACTCTTCAACAAGAATGGAAGACAATAGACTGAAAGCCAATGTTATCTTCCATCAGGATCATCTTATCTGCCTTTTCAGGAACCATGAACACCTCCAATGTCAGTGCCTTCTGGTACAAGTTAACTTCAGATTCTTCACTTCCTTCAAAGATGTTGCCTTTGTTTCCAACAAAACAAGATCCTGACATTGTGTCCGATCATGTTGCAAGAGTAGGACAGGTACATGTCAATGCAAAGAACCATCCTGAAGATGGCTTGTTGGCAATGGGGTCAGTGGCCAGATTATTTTCAACTTCAAGTAATCTGAAACTGTCACATCAACTAGATAGCCACATTCAGAGCTGCATCCCTACATCTGCTGGGTGGACCTCAAATAGTGTAGCAGTTCATCCACCAATTTCACAACCTTTTCTTCAGCAAAAGGATGTGCCTAAATGTGTATCACAAGGAAAATCATCATCTGCTGAAAGTGAAAGTCCACCACTTGGCTTAGTACGAATCCCATATTCATTATCTGGCCTAAAAGGACTGAGAGGTACCACAAGTGATACATCTGTGAACAGTTTATTGAGTACTCCTTGTTACAAAGGGTTTTATGCAAAGACCTCAGAGTTCCATGGGAACTTCTCATCCTCAAACTGGCAGCAACCACGTGGTACGTACAGAGAAAGCTACACTGCTGGAGCAGCCATGAGCTTGCCAAAGCCTAGGAGCTACTCTGACCAACCTACCTCATCACTGTATGGCGGCCACCAATCCAGTCATCACTGCTATTTAGTCGGAGCAGAAAAGCGCACATGCCTTATAAACAAAATATCCCTGCTGAAAACATGCTCCTTGTTCCTGAAAGGAGGGATGGCCACTTCAGGCATGCAGGCCCAGAACAACTGTCCTCCTTCTCAAATGCATATCCAGTAAATGCTTTTTCTGAAATGGAGCCCTCCATACCACAAAAGTCCGTTAACAAGACAACCCATCAGATTACAAGTTCTAATTGATAATCTCTGAAAGTAACACAAGCAGAGTTATGGATCATGGGCCTGGCGTTGTTATGAATATTGAAAATGGCATGTCTCTGTCAGCTCCAAATCTGGCTGGTGAACTAGGGATTTTCAAACAGTTGCAGCTCCTGAGCATGCAGATTCTCTGCATCTACAGTTAGATTCTGGCAGAGTCCTTGTAGATGAACATGTTGGGACTCTACAGGAGGCTACCTCCACTCCTGGTTCCCATGTAGCTTTTGCAAAAGCTACCAATGCTGTTCGATTTTCTAGTCTTTCTCTCTCCTCGTCACTCTATTTCTCTCTCTTCCTGCAGTCTTTCTCTCTCCTCTGCAGTCTTTCTCTGTATTGCTACTCTTAAATTCAAACCAGGATTTCTACTTGATACTAGACATCCTAACCTTCGAGTCAAGATATCATACACCTTATTTGGACTTCTATTTTTCAAGGAACAACATATTTCTTCATCTTGGCTGCAATGGCAGCTGAGAACAATAGTTCTAGCTCTAGTGAACAACGTTGGCTTCAAATACAGGCTGAAATGGACAAACTTGGACAAGGTTGGCTTCAAACACAGGCTAAAATGGACAAAATTGGACAAGGTTGGCTAAGAATTTGATGAAAATGTTCAATTCTTTAATCTCTCAGTCAAATGGCTTAAGCTCAGCAATTGGATTGATGAGAGAGATTAAAAATTGAAGAAAAATACCTTGACATGGCTGAAAATAACTTGCCAAATGCTTGATAGGGCTCCCGGTTGTCCAATGTTAGCAAAATAATCCAAGAAGCTTGCTTATCTGATGGTAGAGACCAATCTTGAGGCTTCAAATGCTTGAAATTGAAGCATTAAACCCGTTTTCCCCCAAATTTTTGCTCCATAGAAGCTCTTGATCTTCAATCTTAAGCAATCCCGTGCTTAATCCTTGCAATTTGTTGAAGAATCCTTGCTGACATGATTCCACGGGCCAAAAGGATGAAGAATCTTCAAGAAATTGTCAAGAAATAGAAGCTTGGGCTGAAGCTTTCATGGCTGCCCATGGACTGATCATGTAAGGTTCAAGAGATCCTGAAGAATCATGAATGGAGCTGAATCCTCCCTTGTTTGCTGAAGATTTTACTTGCCAAGGGATCAGGAAGAGTGCCAAGGGCTGATGAGGAAGCAACCTGAGCAGGATGCAGGCTGGAATCAGCCCGAAAATTGCGCCGCAATTTTCGGGGCTGTTTCCTGCTCCATGGCTGAGAAAAGATTGAGCAATCCTATGCTCTTTCTGAAGGTCTTGAACTGAGGAATCATTTCCATGTGGTACTTGACCAAGAAACTCAGGGATAAGAGAGATATGAACTGATCTTCAGGGCTGATCTTCCATGAAACCTGCAGGAAACTCTAGGAAAGGGGAAAGAGGAACCCCTCTTTTGAAAGTAACCACAGTTTGTTCTCAAACTAAGCCCGGTTAACCATTCTTTACCCTAGTTACCTCCATTTTTGCATAAAATTTGATGACGTCCAGCCATTTAAGCCTTTATCCGCCATATCTGACCTTGGATAACTCCAGATGTAGTCATTGCTAACTGTAGTTGTCCTGCAGCACTCCACTAGTCACTGTCTTGTACCATTTTTGTCTGAAATTGGTTTTGAAATAGGAAAATGAAAGTGAAAATGGAAGAAAATAATGGATCAAAGACTGAAGCTCTGATACCACTTGTCAGAGAGAGAACTAGGGAGAGAGAAAGAGGAGAGAGAAAGACTGCAGAGGAGAGAGAAAGACTGCAGGAAGAGAGAGAAATAGAGTGACGAGGAGAGAGAAAGACTAGAATTGGAGAGAGAAAGACAGGAAAGGTGAAGAAGCCATGGAAGCTTGGAGCAAGAAGAGAGAGAAAGATTGTAATTGTATTGATATGTCAAAAAGATGTGTAAAATTACAACTTCTCTCCTTATATACCAGTGTCAATGTGACATGGCATATTAATAGCATTCTAAGTATTCCCAGCTTCTTACACTCTCTAAATCCTCTCTCTCATATGTTGGGGATCCAAGATCCCATACTATCAGTTTCTCTCCCCCGACCTTATTTCTCCAATTCCTCTCTCTCTCTCACTCTCTCAATATTGAGATTATATATTATAAGAATATTGTATAAGAGCATGTATACCTATGCATTTGATTCAAACCCCATTAAATATTATACCGCACGCACTTTTGTGTGCGTGTGCGTGTGCGTGCATGCGTGCGTGTGTGTGTGTGCATGTTAGGGATCCCATTTTTTAGATACACTTTCAACCATGAATTCTGTTGCTAAAATTTTAATAATGGGACATTTCATATCATAAGAATGTTGTACAAGGCCGCATGCCCCTATGCATTTGATTCAATACCCATAAGTATTTTACCTCATTAAATATCAACTTATGTGCTCATTTTTTATATATACATCGTTATAATACACTAGTTATCCTATAAACACTTTATACTAGTTGTACTACACTAGTATATATATCCTCTCTCTCTCTCTCTCTCTCTCTCTCTCTCTCTCTCTCTCTCTCTCTCTCTCTCTCTCTCTCTCTCTCTCTCTCTCTCTCTCTCTCTCTCTCTCTCTCTCTCTCTCTCTCTCTCTCTCTCTCTCTCTCTCTCTTTGTGCCTATTGTCTCCCTCTATGTTTTTCACATTTTTTTTCAATGCCCTAGCTTTGAGGGTTTTGTATGTATGCCAAAAAACAAAGAAAGAGGGTTTATTATTTTAAAAACAGGCATGTTACAATCTATCTATATTTTTTTTTCCAACAAATCAACTATTCCTAGCACTATCAATCACATTAAGCGCCATTTATTTCTCCCACACTTCCGAAGGTTTCAATATTAGTTTGTGTAGTGTTAGCATCTCTCTTTACTTGCCAAACACTAAAACTATATTTAAAATGTTTTTCTATGAGGTATGATTTAGCATTATGCTAGTAAATTGGTTGTGTTGCAAATCGGATCGACCATGGCTAATCATTGTACATATGAGAGTGTTCACATGCTTTTTGACCTCTCCATGGTATTTCATTGACAAAGAGTGGATCATGAGATAATGTGATGCTAAGAAGAAGCTAGAGATAAATTCATAATATTCCAAGCATGTTTCCATTTTCTCATTCTCATTGTTGGCAACAATAAACTTGCAAACAATATTACCTTTGCAACCGTATATTAAATATGCATGATTAGGGATTTAGAAAAAAAAAATCACCAATATACTTTCCTCATCATCGATAAGGGTGTTTGAGATCATGCGAGTAGTGGTTTAAGTCCTAACCTTGGCAATGCCCTTACTTCTTCTCTTCAATAGTGATTTATATCCTAATCCTACTTATTAATCCATCTCTATTAATATTACTACATTTTGTTATTGATTTTGTGTAAGTATCCAATAAATTATCTCTATTAAGTGGAGCCCTTCATTTTCTTAAATATTGCATTTCATGCCCAATCATAGATTGCTATGGTAGACATCCACCTCAATTAATGCTTACAAATTGTTGGCAAATTGCCACTCAAGGTCTAACAACTATCTACTTGGTTTCTCTATTGTGATGAGCATGAGTGAGCATCTTCTATGGTACTAGGGTTAACATTACCTTCTATCAAGTGTTTCCAGGAAATTAAGAATTTTTATCATAGTCAAGGGTGTAGAACTTACATGTTATCAAAATGGAATATAACATGAAGATTTCTTAATAAATTTACATTTATGACCAAAATATTTTTACTTTTTTTTTAATTCCTCAATAGAATATTCAATAATTTAAATAAAATTTTATGTAAATTTAGGTATTAATAAAATTTTCAAGAATAGTTTTTACATATATGTGGCTAATTAGCTATTTGATAACCATGATGTATAATGCTAATGCAAGTAGAAAGTTGCAATATTTTGCACCATGAAAAAAAATAGAGAGATATACAAAGTTTCAAAACAAGAAATACCAAAATAAAGAAATAGAATTGTAAGTTTTCTTTAACAAGACATTGTACCATTCATATGAGACACATAGAGACAAGGGAGAAAGTAGACAAGTCTGAAACGTAATTGTCATGATGCATATGTCTCTCTATTGTTTTGGATTTATGTTTTGAAGTTATTGGTTTGAAGTATCATATTTAGTTTCTATTCTCATTACATATCCCCACTTCATGAGGCTTCCACTCCATTGATGTTCTTATTTCATGTTCTAAGTGATTTAAATGTTGAGTGATGATTTACTAATGATGTCTTTCCCCTGTAGATGATTGGACTTTCTATATATGGTTGTCTTCTTTTGATTGTTCTAATGACCTCAACGTAACATGTAAGTGAGAATTTAATATGGTGAGAAAGTAACACTTGATGACCTTGAGTCAACAATCCCCTCCCCTCTGGTCCCCCCCACCCCCCCCCCCCCCCCCCAAAAAATGTTCAAGGGTAGGGGAGGGGTTCTGAAAAAATATTTTTGCCAAAAAAGGGGTTGCCAACAACCCCCTTTCCACCAAAAAAAATAAATCAAAGTCCGCCATTAGAGAGAGAGAAAGAGACAAAGAGAGTTGTTGGATAGGGGGTTGCCAATAACTTCCTTTCATATGAAAAATTTTATCAAAGCCCTCCTTGTAGAGAGAGAGAGAGAGAGAGAGAGAGAGAGAGAGAGAGTTGTTGGAAATGGGGTGCCAATAACTTCCTTTCATATGAAAAAATCTATCAATCCCCTCCCCCCTCATTGTATAGAGAGAGAGGTGGGGTGGGAAGGAGGGAGGGAGGGGGAGAGAGAGAGTGTGTGTGTGTGTGTGTGTCATTGAAAAGGGGGCTACCAATATCCTCCTTTCATATGATAAAATTCATCAAAGCCCTCCCATTGTAGAGAGAGAGAGAGAGAGAGAGAGAGAGAGTCGTTGGAAAGGGGGCCACCAATAACCTCCATTCATATATGAAAAATGTTATCAAAGTCTCCCCCATTGCAGAGAGATAGAGAGAAAGAAAGAAAGAAAGAAAGTTATATTAACGTCTTCTAAAGACCAAAACTGGCCTATGAGACAAACTGTGATACAACTGATGAGGTCCAGCTATCCAAAATAAAAGTGCTGAATGAAAAGCTAAAAACTGGAAACTGAAAATACGGTGCTGTGAGTGTGATAAGTGTCGTGTATGTGTATGTGCGTATGTAGCTCTGGTACTCCAGATAATGGCTACAAAAGGGGAACAAATGTCGGCTGTGATAGGGGAACAACTGTCAGCTGTGATAAAGTGGTGCGATGTGTATATGTAACAAATGCAGGGAGATATACTATCCTGGGATGTAGTAGCAGTCGTCGAAGTCGCTAATAGCAGGTCATCCCTCCTGGATGCAGGATGTGGTACATCGGCGGTGGAGAAAGAGCAAACTGGAGATCTGAGATCCAATGTGTCGAGTGTCGTCGGATCTCAGTCTGCTGTCGATGTAGATCAAGAATCCTTCGGATCTCCTGTCGGTGTGGCTGTGGGGCCCAAAACCCACGGATCCTCGTGCGGCGTCGGGTACGCTGGTCCTCAGCCTGCTGTAGTGTGAGCCCGGAGGTCTAGCTGGAGGCTGGTACAGTAGCTCTCACTCTGTCTGTCTGAAAGAACTGTGTAATAGTCCTCTGGGTGGGCCCCTCTCTGACTGGGACCCGCTGTGTGCTCTGCTCTCTGATGTGCCATGCCTCTCCCAGAAAACGGCCAAATGATCTCTGATCCATATCAGTCATACATCCCTGAAGTGAGCTGCTCAATGTGTATCTAGATCTCAACTCTGAGTATGCCGGGCATCTAAGAACAAAATGCTCCTCACTCTCCACCTCTGATTTGCAAAGGGGGCATATCCTCTCCTCCCGCGGGATGCCACTGGCTCTGCCACTCTCAATCATAAGCTGATGTGATGATACCCTGAGCTGTCCGATAAGAACTCTCAATCGATGTGGCATATAGATCTGCATATATCTCGGAATCTCTATGAATCCCTGCTCTGATATCCTCAAGAACTGTGTATAATAATGTGCCATCTTCGATGGCAGTGGCTGTGCAGGGCTGACCCATGTCCTCTATATATAAATATGCCATATCTCCTGTCTGATGACTCTGTTCCTCTCAGAGAGAGAGAGGGTGTAAGTGGGAGCCTGAGTATCATATAGAAGAGGTGGGAGTCTATCAATGTCCAGCCCATGTCTGTCAAGCCAAGCTCTAGTCTGTGCATACCATGATGTGGTATCCCCCGCTCGAGCCATCTCCTGAGATGCCATATATGCTCTATATGCAATGCGATCTCTTTCCATATCCTGAAATCTGTGTAGGAAGCAGACTGTCTGAAATAATGCCTCGACTAGCATGGGCGGTGTGGCAAGCTCTGCTCGCACAATGTCATGTGGGACTGAGGCCTTGCTGCGAATCAATCTAGATATCATGATCACCTGAGGTCTCTCCATCAATGTCCATACATAATCGGCAAGGCCTGGCCCCCATATAGCTGCTCCATACATCAGTGCTGGAGTGACTAGAGTATCAAAGAGCCACCCCTTGGTGCGGGGCTCCTGGAAATGTGCCTGATGACACTGTCGCTCCATAAGAGCCAATGCTGAGTATCCTCTAGTGAGGCGGTCACGAGCTGCCTGTGTCATCGAGAAAGTCCCTGAAGCTGCTGTAAAGGTGACTCCCAAATATACATATGATCCAGTGACCTCAATACTCCCTCCTACTGCCATGAAAATACTCTGTCTGCGTATCTGAGCTGATGTATGGAATATAAGAACCTTGGTTTTACCAAGGTTCACTATCATGCCTCTCTGTATGCAAAAATCATCCAATGCTAATAAATGCTGCTGTAATCCCTGAGCTGAGTCTGAGACCAACACAATGTCATCTGCATATAGTAAGATATGAACTGTGGCTCCACTGAGATCTATACCTCCACCGGCTCGCTGTTGAATAAACTCTGCTATCTCATCAATGTATAGCCCAAATAGAGTCGGTGAGAGTGGGCATCCTTGCTTCACACCAATGGTGCTCACAAGGGGATCTGATATACCTCCCGGACATCTGACTCTGCCAGTAACCCGCTCATATAGTGCATAAATACCCCACATCATGTCATCATCCACCCCTAGATTAAGTAGGCGTCTGAAAAGCCTCTCTCTCGGAACGGTGTCAAAGGCTTTGCGGAAATCCACAAAGCAACAGTACAATCTCTGTTTCTTCACTCGTGTCTGGTCGATCAGACAACGGAGAGTGGAGGTATGATCTATGGTAGAAAATGCCCGTCTGAACCCTGCCTGTCCGGGTGTGCACATGCACTCTCTCTCTGTCAGCGTGCTGAGCTCCTCCTCCATCACCGTGCCATAAAGTTTGGACAAAACTGGCCCAATCATGATGGTCCTATATGTGTTAGGATCCATAGGATCCCCTGACTTGTGGATAGGTACAATGGTGTGCTCTGTCCACGAGTCAGGGAACCCCTCAGACAATGCACGGTTGAAGAGGTGAGCAATGAGTGGAGCCAATGTGTCTCTGCCATATATAATATGCTCTGCCTGAAGATCAAACTGGTCTCGAGCGCGGCTATGCTGTACCCGTGAGATAGCATGTTTCACCATACTAGTGGTGAAAAATGATGAAATACCTGGTCTCGGTGTACATGGTGTGGGTATCAGTGGCTGTGCGGGTACATGATATAAACTCTGTGCGTATCCATGCCATACTGCAGGGTCATGTATCGATGTGGGTGAGCGTGGTTCTTTGATCTGTCTCCATGCCTCTGCACAATCTCTACTCATAAGAAGGTGGTATATATCCCAATATCTCTCCTCCTCCCATTCCTGCTTTTTACGACGGGTCAAGCGGTGCATGCTTCTCTGCGCCTGTATGTGTGTGATCTCTCCTCTGGTCTCCAAATCGCGTAGCTGTCGACGTAGATCTCTGCACTCATCATCATACCACCTGTTTGTGGCATGGTACCGGTCCGAGGGGGATGCGTGTATGTGTGATGTGGAAAACTGAGTGTAGCAGAATCATGCAGAATGCGTGTGATATCAGTGGTCAGTGTATCAAGGGGTGTGTATGGATCAAGTGACGTGATGTGCTCCTCCAGATGCTGTGAGTAAACATGTGAGAGCTCATGAGTGAAGTGTATGGTAGTATGCATGCGGGGTATGATATCTGCAGGTGGTGATGGTAATGAGGTGAGGAGTGAGAAACTGAGAAAGGTGTGATCGGCACCGAGTGGAAGTCTCCCAAGGCCAAAGGACTCGATAGTATGCATCCCGTCGATCGGTCCGAGCAGATAATCTACAGTACTCTCGCCCCCCCCATGTGGGAAGCATGTAAGACCTCCTGAATATGGCCATCGTGCCATCCCGTTATAAATAACGAGATGATGTCTACTACCAAGCTCAAGTAAATGCCCTCCATACCCTGTGGCATCTGGCCCAGTATCTGCTGACTCCCTACTGATCCCCGACTCCTCAGGGTCTAATGCTCTCATGATCTCTGGCTGCTCCATATCAAAACTCTCACATTGTCGGCTCTGTGTGCGCCCGTTGAAGGACCCCATAAGAAAGACCTCACCCAAACTAGAATACATAATAATGTCCTCTGAGAGCTGTGAATAAGGGGAGGGGGAATCTCTGGCCTGAATATCACCCTGCGTAGTAGCATATCTGGACCCTCGTGGTGAAAAGTAGCATACTGCCATATAGATCCATCTCTCATCTGATATCTGCACTCTGATCCATATGTAACTGGCCTCCTCATCTCGTCTCACTAACTGGATATGTCTCTGTATCCCCTGACGGAATAGAACTGCCACCCCTCCTGAGCCCCTAGATGTGCTCTGCCTAGTAGTAGCCCGGTATGCAGATACCCACTCAAATCCTGTAATGCGTGGGAGCCCTCTCTCTGGGCTCTCATGTGTCTCTGTGAGGCATATAACATCATGGTCGGGTAAAATCTCCTCAAGTCTGTCCGGTCGTGACCATAGGGAGCCGTTGCAGTTCCAAACTGCCACACGTATCGGGGTCTCCTGTACAGTCCTCTGCCTTGTCTCATAGGCCACGCCCCCCTATTTGGTGGGGCGTCCATCTATAAAAATCCGGCCATCTTGATAGAAGGCCTTACGGCCTTCTCTACGTACTTGGAGTATCTGTGGCATGCATGCTCGTCTGTGTGCAATCTGCATCTGAGTCAGGTCCTCATCCATGAAGATGGGAGCCCCAGTCATCCCTCGGAGCGAAATCCGCTTCCGAAAGAAAGCGGCTCTGTCCTCCGGTGTGCTCATATGTAATATCAGAGCTCTGACCCTGGTAGTATCTCGTCCTGCACGCCATGCTTGAGTAAAGGGCATGCTCGTGTACCCTAGTCGGGTGCATAGCCCGCGTGCATCCTCCTCCGGAGAGGCCCCTTCGGGGAGCCCGGTAATACGCACGTTCAATCTGCGCATTCCTGAGCCTCTCCTCCTCTAAGCTCTCCTGAACCCGGACTACCTCCTCCTTTTTATTTTCTTCCTGGACCTCCTTCTTAATGTTCTTCTTCACTACCTCAATCCACCCCTCCTTATTCTCTTCTAATTCTTCCTTCATGTTTGCGTTGATTTTTTCCTCCCATCCCTCTCTCGAAGCCTCAACTTCGGTTTTAATGCATACCTGGAGGTCCTCTCGGCATTCCTTCGTGATAGCCTCTCGGAGGTCCGCTTTGAAATCCGTGTCCTCTCTTGCCTCCCGTAGATGTGACACTTCCGTTTGTAGCTTGTCCAGGTCGGTTTTGAGATCCCTCTTCTCTTCCGTGAGTGTCTTCACCATCTCCTCCAGTCGCCGGATCCTCTCATGGAGCCGGCGGGTTTCTTGGTTCAAGGCATAGCGGGCAAATCAGGTGGGCACTAGTGGAGCTCGGTTCACACGACAGGGGCAGAGCTGGTCGTGCAAGCGGCGCTTAGCTAGAGCAGGCGGAGGCGCAGTCAAGTAGACCAGGGGCCAGGCAGCCGTCTCAGTGCTCTCCGTGCTCTGGAGAGAGAGAGAGAGAGAGAGAGAGAGAGAGAGAGAGAGGATCGATGGAAGGTCTTAAAATTTTCTTTCACTGCCCACTTGATCATGTCTCTCTTCATTGAGGAGAGCCTTTGAAATACTTTTTGTCAAGGGATTGCCAACAAGCCCCTAACGGAGAAAAATTCAAAAAAATCCATTGATTATGCCCTTTGTCTCTCCTTCCCTACCCCTTCCTTCTTGGAGAGGGTGGTAATTATCTAATTAGTCAACAATTACAACAACCAATTAAATCTCATAAGCTAAAATGCACAATTCACCACTTAATCTTGGACAATGGATAGTGGATTAGCCCTAAAATTCATGCCCCTTGCAGTATTTCTTTAACTTGTATTGCAATCTAGAGGAATACACTAAGATTCCTTGAATATCCTTTGCTTTCCAATTGTCTTTTTCTGTCAAGAATAACTAGCAAGCCTTCAAACCAATTTCCCCATTGGTTTCATTGGGTATTGCCCTTCAATTGTGCTTCTTGGGTGACAAATCCAGTCATTTGCTAGGTGAATAGCAGCTTGAATCTTCTAAAATTGCTCCAATTTCAATAATTAAAATTCAAGTCTCTAGGCCTTCACTTTTGAGTATGCTTTTCAAGGTGGCTATCAAACCCTAATTTCTACAGTAAATTAAGGGGGGGTTTCAAAAAAAAAAAGGCCAAAAAGCACGTTGCTAGAGTCCCCTTTTTGAGAAAAAAGTTTTCAAATGCTCCTATTGATAATTTCCCTCTCTTTGGTGACCAAAAAGTAAGGAGCATCAACCAATCTATCCCAAACTTCACTCCTCTTCCCTCCATCATCATCTTCCCCTACACTCTCTACACCGCCCTTCTTCACCCACCCTTCAACATCCTCCATTAACCATCCAACCACCACCATCAAAAGAGGAGCCATAAGAAGAGGAAGCCACCAATCAAAAGAAAGAAGCCACCACCCAAGAGGAAGAACCACCAATGAAGAGAAGGAGCTATCAAGAATATAAATCAGCTAGGACCTACAACCATCATATCAATGAAGTATGAACTTATCATTGCTAATCTTCCTACCATTAAGTTTTGTTTGCTTTCATCATTGATTGAGGGGAAGATCACTACATTAAAGGGAAAGCAAGAGGAAGAGAAGCAAGGGGCACTTGACACCCTGGCTTCTCTGACTCTCACCTTGTTTTGGAAGGAGGGAGGAGATAAAAGATTTAAATGGGAGGAGGATAGCCTTAGATACATTCGACTATCTAACAAGAAGTAGTTAATGTTAATATTCTTGATTGATTATTATGCGTGGTGTACTAGGTTATTGGCTATTTGTGATTACCACACATGTACAGACATACACATGCACAATGTGCAATGAACTTGTACATATTCACACATGCACAATGCTTATCACACATTGCATGCACTTAAGTATGCACCACCATACATTGCCACTATCCTAGTCACACACCTTGCACTCATCCATGCACACATTACCTTACACATGGAAGAACAATGCATGTGTGTACTTAGTGGACCCCTCTTTCCTTTTTCTCTCTCTTACTCATGGCACCCACCCTATTTGCAAGGAGGGACCAAGGGAAAGGAGGAGAAAGGAAGGTGGTACCTCGCAATGTGCAACATCTTGTGCACCCACCTACCCTTAGATACTAACATTGTGTGATACACCTATACACTATGCACATTGTGCAGTGAACACATACACTACATCCTAGCACATGTACACTAGACTAGTGCACATCACCATGCAATAGTCCCTCAGAGGCACCTAGACCCACTAGCATACCACCTTGCATATTGTAGTGCACGTAGCTTGCACCTAGGCTTACACATCCCATTGTTAGAATAGCCCCATCATAGTGCATTGCATTGTACATTATTGTGCACCAATCTACATAAGTGCATGTATGTGTACACATACACCTATGCACATGGAGAAGGGACATACACTTGTGCACCTACTCATTGTCTCATTATTCTCTCTCGCATGATACCCACCTTCTTAATGAACAAGGGGTCAAGCGGAGTGAGGAAGAAGGACCTTGACACATTATAGTGCACTTATGACCCCTCACCTCATTCTAGGATCACATATAAACACCTCGCACTTCAAGCATCAAGCATCAAGCATAAGTATTCCATTCTAGTGTACATACTTTGTGCTCTAAACCCCATAGTACACTACATCTCCATATGCCCACATGTACGTGTGCATTGAACCAGTGTAATAGTGCACCTTAGTGCATGTACACTGCATCCCAACTAGCATACTATACCTACTGCACCGCATCCAACACATCGCATGTAGCTCACTGCATTTAGTATGCCATATTGACTTACATATAGCCTAGTACACAAGGCCAATGTTCCATGACACCCAACCTTTTAACCTTTCACCATAATGCCCTACACCATGTATTAGTGCACCTACTAGCGCATAGTGCATAGTGCATACAAACTAGTGCACACACTCTAGCATATACATGCACTTGTGCACCTACTTCTAGCCCACCTCTAGTATACCTACCTAGCATCACCTTGAGATGTTCATCCTGCAACTACACCTTTAATTTATCACACTAGTACATTAGCCTACATTGCATAACAATCCTAGCCTCACCCTAGTGTACAATACACAGTGCAAATGCACAATGTACACATGCACACATACACTAGTTCGCACACCCATAGCAAATACTCAAACTTACATCTATCTATACCCACCTTGTACACTCACTGTTACTAAAACTCGCATTGTAGCTCGTTAACACATTAGCTCTAACCTTGCATACCACCTAGCGCATAGTGCATGGTGCATAGTGCACTAGCACCAACCCTTGCATTAGTCAAATTAATTACTTGACTTGCATCTAGCCTAATAGGCACCACCCTTAGAACATACTACACGTGCATTATCCCAATGCACTACATAGTGCACTATTGTAGAAACTTGTGCACGTTGCATATGTGCACAAGTGCACCAATGTGCCACACCCCTAACACACTAAGTGCACCCACTTGGCTTATCCCTACACCTTGACCCATCCATACTACATTGTGCAATAACTCGTCACCTAAATGCATCTTTTGAAGGATGCTATTGAATGCAGGAGTCGTAGGATCCTCACAAAGTTTGTTATCAGATCTTGTGCAACAATGCTTGCTTGACTCCACATATATGTTATAGATAGGCATGCACATTACTCAAACCTTGTTAATTGGAATAGGGAACACACCAAGAAGCAAAGATCATGCAAAAATCCCATTAGTAGCCAAGTAATTGGACAAGTATCATGATGGGGCTACCCCTTATAGCCTCCTTATAGCTTTGTGGAATAGTTCAAGTTTGTGAGGTGGACAATCTTATAGGTGATGCTAAGCAAACACAAGAATTTGGATTGTACCTCAGAGAAGAGGGAAAAACTTGGTTCGATGGGCTTGATGCCACCGAATAGGCCTTATTCATACTACTCATGGACCTTTTTATTAAGTGCTTCGCAGAGGTCAATTGTAATGATAACCTCATCGTTCGATTGAGGAACATTGAGCAGTAAGAGAAGAGAGCATGTGGGACTATGCCTCAAAAGTGAGGAGCCTCTTTAAGCCTATCTTGATTGCCAAAATATTGATCACCAAGGCTATAACAAAATCTTTCATCAAGGGTATTCAAAATGAAAAGATTTATGAAACCATGGCAGGAAACTCATGCCTTAACCACTCTAGCATCAATGGCATACTTGACGAAGTAGATCACATTGAGAACCTACACCAAGAAAGAAGCTGAGACAAGAAATCCATATGTACCATACATGGCATTCAATTAAGCCATGGCAAGATTGAAGCAAGTGGCATGCAAGACCTTATGATTGATGTCAAAATTTAGCAATAGGAGCTCTTGAAGATGATAGAAACCCTTAAGCTATCCTAACCACGTCAAAATACGTAGTGCATTCATTGGAGATCACCTCCCTTTAGAGTGCTCAAGGCCAACATGGACTTGAATTCTTTCTATTATTTACAACCTTGGCTATTGGTGTGATAAGCTTTGAGCTTTCATATGTGGTCAAAGGTTTAGTTTAGTGTTCCTCTACTAGAGTTCCAATGTAGCAAAGGTAACTATAGTAGTGTTGTCCCAATAGGTGTTCTCCTTCTATATGTCATCACAGGTTTAGTTTTGTGGGACTTGCATTTCATGGCATTATTTCATGATTGTCTTTGTGGTTTGGTCGATGTTTGCAATTGTGATTGAGATGTTTGGGTTGTAAGTGATAATATGGATGTAGCTCTAGAGGAGTGAGATGGTTGTGTAGACTTGGTAGCCAAATCCATGGATTCCCTATATAATAGCCTTGATTTTTAATAAGGATTTTAGGACCCATCTAGTTTTGGTGGTGCAAACATATCATTGGATTCTTGGTCTCCATCGACAAGAAGTTGACTTTCTTAGTCCTTCGGTGTATGGAGGAGTAGCCTTAGTTCTCTTGTGTTTAGCTTTGGAAATTAACTTTTGACGGGTCATGGTTAGTTTGGATGTCTTACTCACTTGCTCTTGATAATCTGCTTGTACTTTGAGCAGTTCATTAAGGTTTTATCCCCCTTCTTAGGCATTAAACCAAGTGTTGTTGACGACATTGGTGGAGCTTTTTTCTTTGAAGAAACAAGCACACCCTTGTTGAAAGTTGCAATGATTTTTAAATTAGGAAATGTGTTGTATATCATAATCAACAATCCACTTGGTTTGTCAATTGAATGTTTGACCTAGCAAAGCTTATTTCCCAACTTCTTTTGCATTAGGCAACACATAGAGAATGGTAGGAAGGCTTTCGATCTCAATGGTCATCATAACCTTGCAGTTCCCTAGGAGGTGTAAAGCATGTCCCCATATGGATTGACGTTGGCAATGGTCAGGAACACTTGAGGTTGCTTGATTTTGTTCCAATATTCATGTATCATGACACTATAATCGCCCCCCTCATCTATTACAGCATCATTGGTATGCTTTGTCTTTGCAATGAGCTTGAGCCTAAGATAGGTAGGTGGTATTGGTTCATCATTTCTAGGATCAAACTTGGTAATCTTTACATCACGTACATCAATCAATGGTAGCATCATAGGAGGCTCATATAGTGGGTGTGCTAGTGGACAATATTTATTTCTGTGACTTCTATTAAAGAAGCCAATGCCTTTGTCCTCGAGGTTCTTCCCAGTTGGTGTGCACAAAGAGTCATCCACAAATACCTCTAACCACCTCTAGAACATGTCCTTAAAAATTGTGCACATGAGCTGCTAAAAGGTGGTAGGGATATTAGTCAAGCCAAATGGCATGACTATGTAGACAAAACACTCCCCACTTAGTGGTGAATGCTATCTTATGCCTATCATTCGGATGAAGTTGTAGTTGAATCTAGCTTGAAAGACCATCAAGGAAGTTGTAGGCCTCCTTCCCTACAACTCTTTCAAGAATGTGCTCAGTATAAAATAAGCAATAGCTATCTCTCTTCGTCCCTCATAAAATTGCATTTTTGATAGTTCACATACATTCTAGTTTTTCCATTTTTCTTCAATGCTCATCTTCTATAAAATGTATGTACTTGGAAGAGCATCATAGTTTGGAGAGCTTTGAGAATCTCCTTTTAGCATGGTGGAGACAACATCTAGATCGACAATCTAGATCTTCCACAAGTCCATCTCTATTCTAACTACCTTTGTGTGATTTTCAAAGAGCGTAAGGCCATTTCCCTAGTCCTTGATTGCACAAGTATTCTTCATTCATGGTCTACCTAGCAAAATGTCATAATCAAATTCATTCATGACAAAGAAGTTGACTAAAATTTGTATACCTACAATCTTAATCACTCAATCCTTCAAAAGTTTGAATGGTTTAATATTTGGCTTGTTGGCAAATGTCACATTAAAGAAAATAGTTTCTATGGAGGGGCTGCAAGCTTGTAGAACCATGTGGCTAAGGATACTAACACTTGCCTAGTGTCAATGATTCCTTTCTTAATTGTGTCACCTAGAGCAAAAACTAGGAGAATTGC
The DNA here is from genome assembly GCF_053477565.2 of Lygodium microphyllum. Taxonomy (NCBI): domain Eukaryota; kingdom Viridiplantae; phylum Streptophyta; class Polypodiopsida; order Schizaeales; family Lygodiaceae; genus Lygodium; species Lygodium microphyllum. The sequence goes on from NC_141158.1 coordinate 107,768,049, forward strand.
ATGCATTTCTATTCTTTCCAAAAGGCATTGACCTATAGGGTTTCTAAAATGGGGTTGAGGGTTAGGCTTGGTATGTAAGTTTTGGGTTTGTGTTCTTATATGATTCCTATTTCAGGTTACGCATGTCCTTCTACCCACTCCTTCAGTGCTGTCCACAATGTAGGGCTTTCTTTCAATAACTATCCAAGTAGTAGAAAGACCATAGTACAAGTTAGAGTGGCTAATAAACTTACATATATCCCTTTGTACATGCATACTCTAGTCCCTCACCTCCCAGACTCATGGTATGGCTATTGTGGAGCTGCATTATTGCTTGCATCTTGGTCAAGTACGTGAGGTATTTGATTTTTCCTTGATCCAATTCACATGCGAGAGGAAGGCAAGCTCATGCTATTTCAAGTTACGCATGTCCTTCTATCCGCTCCTTCAGTGTTGTGCCCACAGTGTAGGGCTTTGTTTTAATAACTATCCAACTAGTAGAAAGACCATAGTACAAGTTAGAGTGGCTAATAAACTTACATATATCCCTTTGTGCATGCATGCTCTAGTCCTTCACCTCCTAGACTCGTGGTCTAGCTATTGTGGAGGTGCATTATTGCTTGCCTCTTGGTCAAGTATGTTAGGTATTTGATTTTTCCTTGATCCAATTCACATGGGAGAGGAAAGCAAGCTCATGCTAGTTCATTATCTGATTCTATTTTCACATCTCTTGAAGATGAGCTTATGCTTCTCTTATCCACCTTTTGACCTTTTCTATTATCTCTAATTGTTGCTTTGGGATAGCATACTCAAGAATTTTGGTGTTTCCTTTCTTTTTGGGTTAGAACACTCTCCAATTTTAGTACATCCTTTTTGTTTTGAATCAAGTTAGTTTCCCACTTTAGTTGTTACTATCTCTAGCTAGTGCTTTGGGTCAAAGTACTCTCAGATTTTAGTGCTTTCTTTGTCTTTTGTTTTAGGCACAAATGTCTTTTTCTCCACATTTGGGACTTATCTTAATGTAATTAGCATTGTGGTGCTATCTATTTTCAATGTGAACTTGGTTTCCACTCTCTTTTTCCTATTTTTTAGGTTTCCTTTCTTATTGACAATGCATTCACATCGCTAGGCCCACGTATTGAAATACTAGCTTGCTTTGCTTGAGTTCAAGCCATTACATTTAGTAATATTGGGATTATGTCATCCTCTAGGGTTTCTAAGGAAGCCCAAAAATTCGAGTGGAAGTGATGGCATGATCAACAAACTAGTGGAAACTTTCCATCTAGGGACATTGGTATACAAATGTGTAGTACCACATTCGAGGCACCATAAGTCAGCTTTATCTTTGTTGGTCTACTATTTTTTTAGATATCTAGATTATATGTTTTTTGGATATCCACAATTACAATAGGTTAGGATTTCCAAGGCTAAGCTCCTTCCATGCCACAACCTCTTCCTCTTCCTAAGACATCACTGGTACTGGCCAAATGTCCATTAGGATTGCCTTCTTCCTCAAAGGTGACATAAGGATCTATGTAGGCCTCTCAATGCAATGGTTCCTCAATGTAGTTCATGTGTGTGTCATGAGTATGTCACTTTGTGGATGCATAACAATGGGTCCAAGTAGTCTAGCTATTCCAATTTTCCCTAGGCATTGTTGGCCATTGCTCATTAGGTGTTGATAGTGCCAATGGAGTTGCCCATCCCTTGAGTTGCCTGTTACTGGGATAGAATTGTCACATGTAGGGTTGAGGGTATGCTATCCTTCTAGACATTAGATAGTGCATGGATTCGTGTACAAATCTTCTGCAATTTGTGCCAGTTTGCAATTTTCCTCAAATCGTTACCATCTTGCTAATGCTGTAGCACAAGAACCTCACACAAACCAGCCACACACTGCACAACACCCATAGTCTTGATGCTAGCCACTTTCATATAACATGCTAGAATCTTTTGATATAAATAGAGTACCTTTTCAATATACTCCTTTTTATAGAAATAGAGTAGCTTCTTGTCTATATCAGCATAATATGCATGCCAAGAATGTCGCGAGTGTTCCCCAAGTCCTTCATGTTAAAGATTTCGTGTAATTTTGCCACATTTAACACATGCATGCGATTGTTAATGATCTGCAGTGATTACAGAGCCCTCAACTTCCACATCTGTTCAAAACTTGCCTTTCTAGCTGCTGAAGGCATTAACTGCTTCTGAAGGAATTGAACTTGTACCATGAGTTTATCTCATTAGTTTGAGCAAGCATATCATATTTCTCTGCTACCTTCTATGTCAACTCCTTAGACCGTTGATTAAAAAGTTTAATAGACATCTTCCCTTTGATTATTCTCTGCTCTAACATGTCCACCTTTCTCTACCATGCCTCCTCAACATGTTCCTGATAAATTTGTTGCAGATATGTCAACAATTCAACCACCTTCGACACTTCATGATCATATCGCTATTTAAGATCTATAAAAGTTGTCACATCCACTGACATCCAAGAAGGTAATTGCTCAACAAAACCCATGATCTCCTGCAACTTCATCATCACACTAGAAACATCCAACTCCTGCCGAAGCAACCTTAAATGCAATGGATGGGCTGACTTGGCCTGATTTTTTATCAAGAAGAGTGGAAATAGAAATGAAAATTGTGGGAGTAGAAGTTAGAACCCACTGTTGCAAAATTTGTATCCTTATTTATTTGGCCTAATTTCAATACAGACTTTTTGCCAGCAGACCGAGTAACTGAGGAAGGCTCAAATGCCTCTGTGGCTTCTGGAAGCTTTAAAGCCAAAGTATTTTCCTCCTGTACTAATTGCACCATCTCCTTAGCATGCTCAATGTCATAACTTTCAGTAACTAAATCATCAAAAATTTGTCCCTTAGTGTTGCTAGATGTCAATGTGCCTGTAGCAATTTCACTATCCTTCTTCATCCCTGCTGCAAACTGTGGTGATGTTTTCTCCTTCCCTTTCCCTGTCATAGGAGTAGAATGTAAAACTGGTGGATTCTTGTCAATTGCAAACTCATGCAATGCACCCAACACCATACCCAAGTGGCTACATTGCTCCCTCTTTTTGGTATTCCTTAGGTACACTTCTTGCATGATCCTCTCATACACAACTCCAGCCCAATTAGGGATCACCTCATTCTCTGCATACCAGAGGATACCATTAAGTGTCCTGACCAATGGAGTCGATCTTCATTAGATTCATTACTTGCTCCATGAACCAGTGGATATCTAACTTGCAGAGGGGTGGGAGATCTTTCAATGTATACACATTGCGAGTATCAGTGGTATACATTGAAAGATTTTGTGTTTTTCACTATAGGGCATGTTCAGTGCATCAAACACCAAGGCGTCAACTCAACCACTCCACCTAGCCATCCCTTAGACTGACGGAGAGTATCCATTTGAAGAAGCGCATAGAGATTCTGCTACCATTTAATCCAGGGTAAACTCACCCACTCCCATAGCCCTATTTCTTAAAACCAGTCTTGCATTTTCTGATTGGTAAGATCCAAAGTTACTTGTGAGTCTTGAAACATCACCCAACCGGACAAGGAGGAATTGTTGGGGGTCCTTGGCTTTGGGAGTCGTCATCATCTTTAGTGGTTGAACACATGAATGCCACCCTGGCCTCTTCCTTGAGTTGTTGTTATCTTGAATAGGTGATAGCTTGCCACATCCGACCACTGCCCTAGTTGATTGTGTCTTTCGCTTGGTATTTCTCATGCCTATCGCCCCCATTACTGCAGTAAGGTCTCACAAACGATTCAAGCAGACAAGAGGAGAGAGAGTTTTGTTACCAAGACGCCAAAGAGCATCATCCCATTTGAAGTTTTTTGACACAAGGGCCATCATGCAGAGATACTTTATAAGGAATCTTCCCTAACACTACAATCTACCAAGGTTTCCCTAAGAAATCCTACAAATGAAAAAGGACCTTGGCCTATATCTTTAGTGATAATGTAAGGACCAGAATAGCAAAGTTTCAGCTTACTGGGTGTTTGCCCAGCTTTGAGTTGTACACAATCACACAATCAACCTCTAAAAAAAAAAAATTTTGATATGTCGATTCACCCAAGCTTGCCTCTTGCACTACACCACTCCGGACATATAGGATGAGATGATACGATTCTCATCTAATTGCTGCAGCCGCTCCAATCTTGGCTGTATGGATACTTACGAGACAGCTTGAACTCTGCTACCACGCGAAGAGATGGCATGACAAATTGCATAGGTACCATAGCTTCCAACCTGTGCACTAAATGGAATGGGGTCATACCTGTAGTAACCTTATATGTAGTGCGTAAGGTCCACAGGGCAGAATCAAGTTTCTTATCCCAATCAATCCTATTTTTTGCAATAATTTTCTTCAAGATCCTCATCCAACTCTTATTTGAGCTCTCAACTTGTCTGTTGGCCTATGGGTGATAGAGAGTGGACTTCTTCTGGAGAATCATGTGCTTCCGAGTCAATTCTGCAATGACTTTGTTCAGGAAGTGCTTATCTTGATCACTGACTAACTCAATTGGACATCCAAAATGCATAATAATGTTAGAATACAAGAAACTTGCTACAGTTCCTACAGAACTATCTTTCAGGGCCTTTGCCTCTACCCATTTTGTGTAATAATCTGTACACACCAGAATGTCTTGATTCTGCATATACCTTGTCGGTGGTTTATTTGGTCCCACAAAATCTATCCCTCATTTTTTGCCAAGCAATATATGATAAGAATCCTCAAAATCATCCATATGGAGAACTACAAATCTCACCTCGAACTTCAGACTATACACACAAATTAACTGATTCTTTAGAAGGCAAAGATATTCACCTTCTATTATATCTAGAAAGTAGACGTTTTCAACTATCTAAGTTAGCAACATTGTTTTATTTTTTTTAGTGGCAATGACAAACAATAAGGGGGCAGGGGTGTATCCCTACTTAATTGAGCTAGCAAGCCAAAACTCACAAGGTATGTATCCATCTTTAATGCTGACTAACATTGTGGAATTTGTAAACACTACTCGTTACATCATAAGGTCTTTAGGACCTCGCGAATGAATCTCTAGTGAAAACACTACTAAGACAAATTAACTTGCTCTTTTCAAAGCTAAATCCATAGGCAGCATCACAAAAGTGAAGTTGATGTGCCATGATTTGTAACAAATGAATAATTGCTTTCTAAGATGAAAGATTCTAAGCTTTGGCTACTAATGAAATCTGGTAAGGGTTGCATACCATATATCTTTGTTTAAGTTGGGCACAGCCCAAAGTTGAGTTCTCAAGCACCAAAGAGATCTTAATTCTACGTGTCAAAAAGTATAGGTTCTAGAAAGAAAGGCAGAATAACTCATACTTAAAAGAAATGATTATTTTCATCTTTCCTTGAGAAAAGAAAGATAGCTTCGCACATTATCTTCTATTTAACAGGTGCTGAAAATATCCTCTCTCTCTCTCTCTCTCTCTCTCTCTCTCTCTCTCTCTCTCTCTATATATATATATATATATATATATATATATATATATATATATATATATATATATATATATATATATATATATATATATATATATATATATATATATATGCATGTGCACATAACAAAGGCCTCCCCAACGAGGCACCAGTTACCCTAATGCCAATATTGGAAAAAAAAAAGGGGTTCAAGTGGATAATACCATGGCAAATTATCACAAAATGAAAGAATTGAGCAACTTTGGAGTTCAAAAAGATGAAAGATAAAGCTGAAGTATTAAGGTCATCAAAATGTCTCAAGAGAACCATAACTATAGATCACAAATGAACTTAAACTACTAAAGCTCAAAGCACGACCAGGTGAAATTACCAAGATGAAGGTAGCTAGAAACGAGGGCAAATGAGCAATTTATCGAGGTGGCAAAAACATCATAGAGAAGTTCAAAAGCCCAAGCACTAAAATACTTTTATGGCAAATGGGCAGTCTATTGAAGTAGCAAAGTCATCATAGAGGAGTTTAGAAAGCCTAAGCACTAAGTTACTTTTGGGTCATGATGTATTAGTAACTCTAGCTTTAATGGTGGCTTTCTCTTTGGTGCTAAGGCGCCTTGGCATGGGGTTTCTTTTTGTTCCAATGGCTCCTTGACATGGTTTGCAACTAAAAATTTTAATTTGTATCTCTTTGTCCTATATGCTTCTGGGCTCTATCTCTCTCTCTTCTTTTTTTTTTCGTAAAAGGTAATTGTATTAATTACGAAAAAAAGTACAAGATTACATGATTACATGAGTACAAGAGACACGAGGGCCCTAGGCCAACGTGTGGGAAATCCCCGGACTAGTGCGGTTACACCAATCATGGCAAGGACCCAGAGGCAATTGCCAAATGCCAGGAATGCAAATCCTCCCGAGGGAGCAAGTCAAAGTGCCTGATGAGATCTAGCTGCCAATGCAAGAGCCCTTTAAGCCTTGCAATATGTCGCGGTACATTAGAGGCCGAATCAAAGAGAAGCATTTCGGGTGGTCCAAATGTGCCAGCATCCCCAGTATCTGAAAAAGTGAAATAAGATCTTCATATGTAACGGTGGCGGTGTGGGATACTTTGGGCGCACAAAAACCCAATCGAAAGGAGTCAGTGAGGACCCCACCACTGCGTGCCAAATTTGCGACAAGAGTGACCAGATATTCTTGGCGAGCGGGCAAGAAAGAAAACGATGTCGGGCCGATTCCGCCGTAGTGGTGCAGAAGAAACAATTGCCATTCGAGATTCGACGCTTGGAAAGGGCCGAGGCAAGAGGAAGACCACCAATCATTACCCGCCACAGAAAGACCTTGCATTTGAAAGGTGCCTTATTCTACCATCCCTCCATCAGCGTTGCCTGCCACCATGACAGTGATTTCCGCAGGCCCCAAACAGTATTAGCTTTCACACCCAGCCATTGGTGATCTTTAATGAGAAGATGATACACCTGATTAGTAGCGGCCTTTTCCAGACTCAACCGGCCTGCAAGGTCCCAGTCCTGCCAAGGACGATCCATAGCCAGGGCAGGAAAGGGTTGCCTACCCTGAAGTTCCAACGAAAGCTTCCCCCATAAATCACGGTATCCGCGCGGGATCCTGAAAAGTCTCCTAGCAGTCCGAAACGATGCGAGGACATTGCGAGTAGCAAGGGTAGCATCCGCAATCGAAGTCACACCCAAACAGACCATACGGTTAAATCTTGATCTGAGCTGGTGTTTATCTTCCCATGAAAGCAATCTGGATACTGCCAACAATTCCAGCTGAAAAGAATTAGTCTCCAAGTGATCCCCTACAGGATGCCAGCGGGCCTTTTGGAGCACCACTTTCCAAGAGCCGACCAAATGCAGTAACAAAGAGGAAGAGGGACTAGAAAATCGAGAGTCAGCATTAAGGACATGCCACCATGAGGCCCGAAGCCGTGTGTTACCCTGGCGGAGCCCGCTGTCCTCAAGAAAATAACGGGCTATGATGGTCCACGGGTGATGATCCACACACATGGCACGAAAAAGAGACCAACGAAAAGCCAGCATATAAGTTTCTGCATCCAAAATAGCTCCACCACCCATGCGCTTAGGGGTACATGCATGTGACCATGAAATCCAGGAAATGCCTGCCTTCAGTGAATCCTTCTTCCATAGCATGAAACGAATGGGATGAGTGAGAGCCTTCAAAGTAGTGGGTGTCCATGGCAGTAATGGCAGGAAATACGTCAGCATTGGTAGCATAATTGTCTGAGCCACTTTGAGGCGGACATGGAACGGCCAGGCTTGCGACTTCCAATACATAAACTTCGCGGCCAGTTTTTGTGAAATCCACTGCAACAGGTCCTTTGGCCGCACATCCACCCCCAATGGGTATCCAAGATGCCTGACAATGGAGCCACGGGAAACCACCTGACCCTGCCAGCCTAATGACTGTAAATCAGGCTCCGTGCAACTGAGCATGGCTAACTTAAAGGCATTGATGCGAAGACCAAAGGCTTGACCAAAGAGCGTCCAAACATCTAATGCCTTGCGAATGTTATCCCTGTCCGCCTGCAAAATCATAAAGGAGTCATCAGCCAAAGATTGGCTAATGAAGTGCTGCCCCAAAGGAAGAGAGAACCCTGCCAGCTGGGCAGAAGCCGCCATGGAGGATAACATTGAAAGGACCGGGTGAGTCGCCAAGGCAAAGAAGAGAGGACTCAAAGGGCAACCTTGTCGGACCGAGCGTGCAAGGACAAATGGCTCTGTAACCCCACCATTAAGCATAACTCTTGAAGAAGCCTCCGTACTAATGGTGTAGATCAATCTGGACATCCGGATACCAAAGCCCATAGCAGACATAAGATCTGCAAGGAAAGACCAGTCCACACAGTCAAACGCCTTTTCCAGGTCCAATTGAATCAAGACCACTTGCTGATTGGAGTGCCGCGCATAGTCAATAGCCATTTGCACATTTAAGATATTATGCAAAATGTTGCGGCCCTTAATGAAACCATATTGGAGAGGGTGCACAATAGCTGGAAGGTGCTTGTGAAGCCGATTTGCCGGCACTTTGGAAAAGATTTTATACATCGCGCCCATCAACGAAATTGGTCTCCAGTGTTGCAGCTTTGACGGCGAAGGGACCTTGGGAATCAGTTTGATAAGGCCTTCTTTCCATGAAGAAGGCATGACCCCTATTTCCCAAACCTGCTGAAACATGACCACCAATGGCTTTACCAACTGCGTGGCCGAGTGCTCAAAAAATTCATTAGTGAGACCATCCCAACCAGGACTTTTATCCTTAGGCAGGTGCAACAAAACATCCATAACCTCCTCTTCACAAATATCCGCCTCCAAAGTGGCTTGCATATCAAATGGAACCTGCTGGCGGACCAGATGATAGAAGACCGAGCGGGCATGCGTAACCTGGCTAGAAGGCAAGGGAGAAGAACCAAAAAGATCCATAAAATAATTTCTGCACATATTGATAATGGTCTGCGGATCAGTGACCATGCGACCTTCCGAATCCTGGAGTCGAGTCATATTTTCGCGAGCCGGAGAAGCATGCAAGGCGCGAAAGAACTTATGAGACTAACAGGCACTATCTTGCAATGTGTCAGTCAAGTTATGCAGCTTGGCCTGCTGATAAGATTTCAAGCTAAATGCTTGAATAAGATGGGCTAAACGCCGCTCCAGTGACAGCAGAAAATCATCATCTGGGGAGTCCAGGAGCAAGGAACGGACCAAGGCCAATAAGTCCTCTGCTGCATGTCGACGGCGGCGACAAAGAGAGGCATTATGAATCCCATACTGCCGAGCCACCCGCTGCACATTAGAGAGCAGGCGTGCAAACGAAGCCAAGCCCTCAGAGGCAAAGTCCAATAAGAACCTCTCAATCAATTGCTGCATATAACCCTGAAAAATTGGATGCTTCAAATAAGAGGAGTTGAAGCATAAAGGGAGCTTATCCAGCAACTGCATAAAAGGTGCAATAGATTGTGCCCGCATCTCAAGCTGGAGGGGGAAATGATCCGACAACGCATATTGCTGCAAGACCTTCATCTCCAGCATCTCGGGAAGAAAATCATCCCCCTGCATGATATAGATTCTGTCCAACCGCGACCAAGTGGTTGCATATTGTGCGGAATGAAAAGTAAAACCTGAAACAGAAGGGTGAAGCCACGACCAAAGATCTTGCTTAAGGACGTGCAAAGCAAAGGAGTTCCACACCCGACTTTCCGGCGTATCCATTACCGAATGCCCTGAGGTGGACTGAGAAGAGTCAAGACACATATTGAAATCTCCCATCAAAAACCCCCTGCGGCCAAGTGACATGGAGCCCTGCAAAGTCGACCATAGATCCCGTCGGGATGCGGGATCATTCGGAGCATAGAGTCCCAACAACCATAAAATTTCTCCTTCAAATAAGACTTCGATTACCAGAAAGCGGCCCTGCACATCATTTTTAACAAGAACAGGCTGGTATTTCTCATGGACAATCATCAGCACACCCGAATAGTGCTTAGCATGTGTCCCTGCATAAAACAGACAGAATCCATGACAATCCACAACTTTTCCTGCCTCACCGTGACTTTTGTGCTCCACTGCACACAATACATCCCACTGGTTCTCATGCAAGACAGACCACATGGTATGTTGCTTATGGCGAGAGCAAATGCCTCGCACATTCCACGTGGCAATCTTCATATATTTTCAAAAAAGGAAGTCAGGAACGAGGCGCCTGTTGCCTCGATTGCACCTTTTCCGCGAGAGCATCCAGGACACCCTCATCCAAAAAATCGGCCAATACTGCAAACGAATTCGGGCGACCTGCTTTAGAGGTAGAAGGGAAATCCACTGCCTTGGGAGTAGGGCGGGGATAACGCCTATCCCAAGGTGTAATCACATTACCTTTTGCATCAAACGCTAGCTTAGCAGGTGGGCCCTTGGGGCCCTCTGAATAGAGTTTCCTTGAAGCCGGATTACGGGGGGCGGACGGGGCCATAGTACGCGCAGCCTGCTGTGAGGTGACCATGTCTTTCCTGCGCGTGTACGTGCGCACGGAATCCGGGGAAGCATTAGGCCCAGGATCTGCCAGGCCTGCGTCCAACTTTTTACCTTTTTTTTGTCGTGCCTCAATCCAGTCAGTGCTAGGGGAACCCAAACCCCGGACCTGTTGTTGGCCTTTATCTATGGCAGTAGGTGGCTGAAGGGTCTCCTGCGTCGGGGCATCAAGCACCATGTCATCCTTAGGCTGCACAACCTGCGCCTCCTCAGAAGACGGTCGCCGGTCCGGGCATTCGGCCATAAAATGCCCTAATTTACCACATGAAAAGCAGTGGCCGGCAAAATTGCCCCATTTCAGGCGAAAATGCAAAGGATGCATGCCAGAACAATTGAGGCGAAGCCACGCAGGCCTTTTCCTGGCCGTATCCCATAACATGCATAAACGGTTTCGGTTCATAGCCCTGAGGCTTGGGGGAACCAGCACTGTGCCCACAACCGCCATCGCGTCCTTCAACAATGGCCAATATACCGCTGGACAATTTTCCACTTCCACCCACACCGGGCATTCTCGTTGATGCAAACGCTGGAAGTCAGCCATAGGGCGCCATGGTACCACATGGACCAAGCGGCGATCAAAGAATAGTGGCAACCTGGACAGGAGCTCAGCTCGATGCGATTCCGATTTCAACAGCACCTCATAAAAGCCGCGAGGTCCAAGGAAGATCTCCTCAACACACTCCCCTTGCAATAAATGGTGCATCCACTGGCAAATATGTGAGAGCACTGGGATCCTGCCGGTGAAAAAAAGTATAACTGCACGGTCATAAAACACCGAGAAGGACCGCAAGACTGATTTTGGATCCACCGTGGCTTCCAGCACATCATCCGCAGCTGCAGCAGAGAAAGTTTCATTATTATGCTGGACATAATCGCCAAGCAGAGTATTGGCAAAGTCCAGCAAATGTTCCCAGTCAATTTCCTGCGAATCCACAGGTTCAGAGGCAACCTGCGCATAGGAACGGTCCTGAGGACCCATTGGCTCATCTGAAGTATGCTTGGAGCGTTTGCCTGCAGGCGGCAGTTCAGAACCCGGAGACGGCTCCTCCGTGCATGGCACCATGTCCTCCGGCTCCTCTGTATCGGAATCAGGGCCAAGGGCTGCCACCGTCTGGTCGAGAAAATCCATATCCAGGCCAGCCATACTGCTGGCTTCTCGCTTTCGCGCGCTCCCGTACTCTCTCTCTTTCTCTCTCTATGCAAGTCCCGCAGACCTGCAAAATCAGGGAACCACCCGGCTGCAGCAACAGGACAGTGAGACTTCAACGCGGCTGCAACAGGCTTCCACGCTGACGCAGAGCAGCCGACCACAAACAGAGGGCTCTGCACCGGGCAAACGTCGATAGGGCAGGCGAGGCGTGAAAGGGTCAGGCACAGGCCAGGCGTCGAGGAGACAGCGTGGAAGGGGGCAGAGGGACAGGCACAGGCCAGGCGTCGAGGGGCAGCTTGGAAGGGCGCTGCTCGCTGGCGCAGCACCAGCGACCAGCGGCGGATCTGACGCAGATCAGGGCGACGGCAGGGGTCTCTGCCGTTCGAAGCAATCGGGGAGAAGGAGCCTCGTGTCCAGCCCCTTTACGTCGTGGCGGGATAGGCGAGCTGCGACCTGGAATGCGACAGAAGGCTTCTTCTTGTATCGCGCGATGAGGCCTTGCTGCTCCGTCGGACGATGGCTGTGGCGACGAGTCCTCTCTCTCTCTCTCTCTCGCTCTCTCTCGCGCTCTGGAGGTCTCGACTCCTTGAGCTCCCAAGTCTGGCATTGGCAAGACCTCTCTCTCTCTCTCTCTCTCTCTCTCTCTCTCTCTCTCTCTCATACACACACACACTTGAGAAAAAAAAGTCATGAACCATATTACGATATAGATTTGTCCACCAATGAGAACATGACTACAAGGGATTTGAATGCAAGCACACATAATAGCATGCATATGAATAAGTCAACTTGCAAAAGAAAAGGACACAAGCACAATAGAATATGTGGGCACCTTAATATCACTTCCACACTCTCAATGGTTTACATTCCATGCACTCCTCAACGTATAGTAGAATCAAACATATCTATAAGTCTAGTTTGTAGTGTTGAAATGCATTTTACGATTATAATGGAAGTAACCATTTGCTGTCAATCAACTTGGATGCCCCCCACGCATTGTGTGTGTGTGTGTGTGTGAACTTCGTATTGCAAACTTAATGCATATCACTGTCGAGACTTGCGTTTTGTTCCAAATACAACAAACATTAGCATTTGTCATCCAACCACCTCAAATGGCTGGTTCTGTTTCAATGTTCGTCTGCATGCACTATCCTGCAGTCTACCTTAGAGGTGACATTACAAAAACTTGTAGTTGAATCTCTACACAGGACCAGAAAAAACAGATGGGGTCCAGACTCTAGTCATACTGCTGCAAAGTAGTCTTTGCTGAGCTTGGGGTTGGAGGTGACTGATTTCTCTCCCGGCTTCCATCCAGCTGGGCAGACTTGGTCAGGATGTGCCTGCACATGCTGTATAGCCTACACATCCAAAGGGGCTCATTTGGGTGATTCTGGTGCTTGCAAACACATTTCACTTGAAAACATTAGACAGTGGAACCTACTACTGGAGGCCTAATTTGTTTACAGACAATCATCTAAACATCTCCAGTGTTATGCATCTTTTTTCACTGTTTCAGTAACCTTAAGGAACTTAAGTTTCTGATGTGCATACCTGCAAGACCCTCAGCGTCTCATCCACACTCCTTCCAAATGCTAAGTTGTTAACTGTTGCATATTGTATTATTCCAGCCTTGTCAATGATGAACAAGCCCCTCAAAGCAATACCCTGATAATAACCAGTTACAAAATTCATACTCTTTTCAAAGTCACTGATGCCCTCACCCTACTTTGAGCATTCATCTGGCATTTGTTATCAGGAAAGGCTGGGTTCAGAAAAAAGATCCCTCTCCTGACCGTATAAACATAGAAGCTTCATTGGGTCTCTTCTGAGCTTACGCATATGCATTCTGTTTATTTACTTGGTCGATTTCCTAAACAAAGTTATAGACAGTCTCGGCATTATTGTAGGCAAGATATGCTCCTGTTTAGATTGCCAGATACATAGATGTTGATGGAGAAGAGTTAATTTTACTTCAAGAACGTATATAATTGAATATGATTCTGAATTGCAAGTCATCTTAATTTTTGGTCCAACGAGAAGAAAGACAATTTTTAACTAAAGCTGAATATAAAGATGTACTTTACACTTTATCGCCAAAGTCAATTTTTTACGATAATCAAAGTATTGTAGATTTAGCAAAAAATCTTGTAATTTACTCAAATAGTAAATATGTTCATAATTGGAATTGTAGTGGTCATCGCCTGCTGCTCTAGGCCTCTTTAGTCAGGTCACCAACCCTTGTAGGGTGCTCGGCTGGTTGGAAATGATCTGGAATGCCTGGTACAACAATGGTAGCTACTCCCTCCTCTCTCTCAACATCCACCGAGCTGGAATGAGCTCTCTCCAGCCTCCAACAGCCTTCTCCCCACTTGCATAGAAAAATTTTGCCTGGTGGCAGGCTTCCTAATCCATTTCAGCAATTTTCAACCACTTTTAATTTTCAGAGATAATTAATTCAGCCCTTTGTCCTTGCCTATAAAATTGATTGTGCCCATCCACAATTCAATTGGCTAGAAATTTGATTGTGCCCATCCAAAATTCAATTGGCTAGGCCATTTTGACCCTTACGTGTCTTGTACATTATTTGACCCTTGGACTAGCATTAATCAATTAATTAATGCCTTGTTCCTAGTTTCACCACTGACACATTTGGTCAAATAATTGTCCTAGGTCCAGGTTAACACTAGGTACCTATCAAGTACAACTTATTAGAACTTTCCCCTTTAGCAGCCACTAACTTCTCAGGGTTGTATACAACCTCTCTCTTCCCTTCATCTTTTTCAGCCTTGCCTTTTCGAAACGCAGCAATACATAATCGCCATTTGCAAACTACAAAGCACGTCTATGGCGATCAGCTGCCCGCTTTTGCTTGTCCTGTGATCTCTGAAGTGCATACTTTATCTTTGCATAGGCTGCATCCAAGCTTTCCACAAAGCGATCAACCTCAAAGATCTTATCCTTAGTATGCAAAATAGGTGGAACCTTCTTGCCACCCTCAACCACCTCAAATGGAGCCTTGCCAGTGGAACTGTGCACCGTATTATTATATGCAAACTCAACCAATGGCAAATACTGCTCCCAATGTGTCTTGTGGTCTGAAACATAGCACCTCAAAAGATCCAACACTGTGGAATTTGCTTCCTCAAACTGACAATCTGTCTGCGGATGGAAGGATGATGAGAATTTCAGTGTGGTACCCATATTTTCAAACAACCCCTTCCAGAATAGACTGGTTATCCGAGGGTCTCGATAACTAATGATCGACTCAAGCATACCATGATACTTGAAAATGTATTGCATAAATAATCGTGCCATATGATCAGCCTTTATCTTCTTCCTCACCGAAATGAAATGGGCTTGTTTGCTAAACCTGCAAATAATAGTCCATATTCCATCATTCCCTGTAGGTGTCCTAGGAAGCTCAAAGATAAAATCCATAGCAATGCTCTGCCAAGGCCTATCTGGAATAGGCAAGGGCTGCAACAAGCCCGACATCTTTTGCCTATCATGCTCTACCTTTTGACATATGATGTATGCCATAAAACTGCTCTACATCATGCCTCAAAGCTGGCCAATAAAAGAAATGCTCCACTGCCTTGACTGTGGCATCAATACCTCTGTGTCCTACATACGGAGAAACATGACTTTCAATGATCACTCTAGGCCTTAATTGCTTTGTGACACACAGTCGTCCATGCATCAACAAAAATCTATCTCTTAGCATAAAATGCTCATGCCTTTGGCCATTGCAAAGCTGATCATAAAACATTAGCAAAGTCTGAATCAGCAGCATATTGCTCTTCCATGGCATCCAACTCAGTGTGATAAACCATAATGATGGCTTAAATTTGTGGCTTACGTGACAGTGCATCAGCCACAACATTCTTTTTACCATCAATGTGTACAATCTGAAAATGAAACATAGAGAGAAAATTTGCCTATCTCATATGCTTTTCTGACAACTTTGTTTGCGTCAGAAAGTACCTCAAAGTCCGATGGTCTCTCTGCACTGTAAAATCATCCCCCAACAAATAATGTTTCCACGTAGACAGTGCATGAATTACAGCCAAGAGCTCTTTCTCATAAACCTGTAAATTCCTCTCTACACCGTGGAGAATTCGGCTCTCATAAGCCACTCCGCCATCTTGCATAAGAACAGCCCCAATGCTGTTACCACATGCATCACACTGAACCACAAATGACTTCCTTAGATCAGGCAACACAAGCACAGGATCTGAAGTCATCTTTTCCTTCAACTTTTCAAATGCTGAAATTTCCACTGCTGTCCATCTAAATGACACATCTTTCTTTTGCAAAGCATGCAATGGAGATGCAATTTCAGCAAACCTGCGTATATACTTCCTATAGTAAGAACATAAATCCAAGAAGCTGCGGATCTCATGAACATTCTTCAAAGTTGGCCATGAAAGTATTGCTTCAACCTTAGCAAGGTCCATACGAATACCATCAACCGATACAATATGTCCCAAGAAGTGGATTTCATGCAAAAAAAATTCACTCTTCTTGTCATTGATAACCAGTCTATGCTTACGTAACTCATTGAAAACAATGTCCAAGTGCTCTCTATGCTCCGTCTCATTCTTTGAATAGACAATCACGTCATCAAAGAAAGTACCCACAAATGCTCTATGTGGTCGAAAAATGCGATCCATCATCCGATTAAAAGTGGCAGGAGCATTTGTAAGTCCAAAAGGCATGACAAGAAATTCATATAACCCAAAAGATGTCCTGAAAGCTGTCTTAGGCACATCCTCCGGTCTAATGCGTATCTGATGATACCCACTTTTCAAATCTATATGGCTGAATATTGCTGCCCCCTGCAATCTATCCATAACATCATCGATCCGAGGGATTGGAAAGCGGTTCTTTATCGTGATCTTGTTCAGAGCACGACAATCAATACACACACGCTATGAACCATCCTTTTTCTGCACCAAAAGCACTGGAGAACACAAAGGAGATGAGATGGGCTGAATCAGCCCTTTTTCTAACAGCTCATTTACCTAACTCATAATCTTCTCCTGTTGGGCTGCACTGACTCTATAGGGTGGCTTATTAGGAGGGCTACTTCCAGGGATAAGGTCTATGCCATGATCTTCGGGTTTTTCAGGTGGTAGCTGCCCTGGAAGTGACTGAGAGATCAGAATATATTTTCAAAAATGACATGCGATCCTTCTCTAATTTAGACATATTCCCAACATTCTCACTATCATCCTTATCCTTAGCAAAAACTAAATACGCTGAAAGATGATTTTTTATTACTTTAGAAATAGCAGCTGCAAATACAACAAGGACAGATTCCTCTTTCAACTTTACATCAAGTGTGAGTGACTTTCCTTTATAATTAATAGTGATTTCTTTTGCATATGAATCAATCACTGCATGCATACAGTGGTACCATGGCATACCAAGAAACACATCACAACCCTCAAGTGGAGCAACGTAAAACTCTTCGCTGTCCACATATCCTTGTATGTGCAACCGAAGCTTTCCAATGAGTGGTGTGCCAGGTTCTGCATGACCCTTACATGCCAGTTTAACTTCCCCCATGGCTCCCATCTCATCGTCTTTGATGCCTAGACGGGCTGCAATGTCAGTAGAGATGAAGTTGGCTCGTGCACCATTATCAAAGAAAATCAATGCATGCTGATCCCTAATTTTGCCCCATGCTCTGCACAACTCAGTAGCATCATCATTGGGTTGATCACTAACGACATCGAGCACCAATCCCACTGATGTTTTGGGCCTTTTACCCTTAGGATCTCCCTAATTTTCTGATTTTGCAGCTTGCTGCCTATTGGGACAGTTCTTTGCAATATGACCCTCCTGTTCACAAATAAAGCATTTATTTGCACCTATCAATTTCCTACGTTGTGCCAATGTTTTCGAGCCCTTTCTTTGCTGTTTTGGCCTTGTTTCAGGCTGGTTTTCAGATATGCCCCTTTTCTCAGCCTTAAACAACTTTTTATTCGGCTTCTTCCCGCTCTCTTGGAAGCCCGAATCCTTTCCATGCAGCAAAGCATCGGCTATAGCAGCAGTCTCTATGAGCTGAGACATGCTAGACACAGTGGATTTTATGCAAAAATCCCTGATTCCTTTGGACAGCCCACATACATATTTTTCCACTTGCTCATGAAGGGGTACGGCACAATAAGAAGTGACGGGCAGCAATGCATTCCAAAACTTCTTATTGTATTGCTCTAAATTTTTGCATTCCTTAGCATCAAGCTTGTTCCAAGCTATCATGATGTCCACCTCAAAGGTACTAGTCAACCAATTCGATGCAAACATTTGCTTGAATTGTACCCATGTTGACGGTGCTCTACCTTGCATCAAGAGTGTGGACCAACACTGCAATGCATTCCCCTTTAAGAAAGTGACTGCCTTTCGAATCTTAGAGGATTCGATGAAGTTTCCCCCTGAATAGGCTGCATTAAACTGCTGAATGAAGGTCAAAGCTTTCAGCCTATCTTGTGCACCACTGAAGGACTCAAACTTCACTGCTTTTCCACCCTCATCATAGTCTTTTGCTTCCCCTTTGGGAGTCAAGTTGTCATACACTGGCTACTGCAAAAAGGGTGCATTTGCTGTATTTACATCATGACGAAGCCCAAATGTAGCATTTGGATGACCAGCAATCATTCCTTGAGCCCCATAAGCATTCGGGATTGCAGATGCATTGCCAAACATTCCACTTTGTGCCCCAAGCATCAAGCCAATGCTACCATACATAGGGTTTTGCACATTTCCAGCCATACCCGAAAACAATGGGCCTTGCACACCATGCATTGGTTGCTGCATACCATAGGGATTTGTGCCATGCATTCCCGTATGCGGCCCTTCGCCAACCATTGCATGAAAAATCGTGCTACCACTAAAGTATCCTGGCTGCCCCATCATGGCATGCATGCCCGGCTGTCCAAAATCCATTGGATTGGCACTTCCATAATGGCCTTGCATTTGCATTCCTTGCCCCATAGGTACCAACTGTTTAGCTTCATTGGCCTCTTTAGGAGCTTCAAGTGAAGGATTTGGCACTACCTTCGGTGCATCTTGCTGTCCCGAAGGTGTAGAAGTTGACTTCTTCTTCTTGCTCTTGCTGTCCTTCTTCGGAGCATTCAAAAATCGGGTGAACTGAGGATCCTTTGCCAATTCAGCAAAGAGATTTGCTGCTGTACTCATCCGATTCTTGAACTGGTCATCAAATTCCTCCTTACTTTGCTGGTCATCTACCTCATGACGGCTTGAAGCCCCTGTATCTTGCCCAGCAACAACATTTTCAGCTTGTTGTCCATCATGAGAGCCTTGTCAGGCATTGCATTTCCTTCATTCCCATGAGAATGTCCATACTGAGAGGCATCATCACTCCTTGATTCCATCTCACTGTATGAAGACATGTTGCTGTAATTTCTCAGCTGAGCACAAAAATCAACACTAGCACAAAGCTTTGGCTTACAATCAAGTGCCTTGGGCCCACCAAATCAAGAGATTTGATGTATCCCGGCAATGGAACCATGAAACCAGCCTTCCTTCTTGGAATGGGTGGTGATAACCTGATTTAAGAGTTAATTACAGCAATAAATAAATGCACATAAACTGAAATACACACTTTACCATAACATTCTTGGACAGTAGACACCCTGTTGGCCCCAAAATTGGCGCCCCTTGCAGTATTTCTTTAGCTTTCATTCAATTGGAAGGAGTACAACTTGAGATTCTTCAATCTCCTCCTACTAACCAATTGCTCTTGCTGTCATAAATGTCCAGCAAGCCTTTTGGGTCATTTGCCCGTTGTTTCACCCAGAACTTCTTCTCCAATTTGACCCTTGGCTGGCCAAATATTGCCCCAAAACAATTTGGGATGGGTTGGCTCCTGAAATCCCTTGATAATCTTCAATTATCAGATTTCAGTCCCTTGAACCTTCAATCTCTGGCACGGATCCCAAGGTGGCTGCTGAACCCTAATTTCTACTGTGAATTAGGGTTTACTGCAGAAATTACAGATCAGCCCACCAAAAATGGCTGAGATCTCCTCTGAATGGCTGAGAATTCCTCGGAATGGCTGAGCATAGGCTGAAGGATATGAGAGAATGCTGTAGAGAGAGAAAATTTTGAGATTTGTCACGAAGAACTGATCAAAATCAGTTGTTGCCCTGCTGTACCAGCCCTAAACGGATACACCAACAAAATAGGAGTATCAGAGACTGTGATCTTCAGGAGAAGTTCACCAGCAGCAATTGTCAGCTTCCCAAGGTCAAGAATATGCAATCTCCATCACCAAAATGGTCTCCAATGGCTGGGAATTGGCCCCAAAAGCTGGCAGCAACAGTCCAACACCTCTTTCCAACAGCTCCAAAATGAAAAAACGAGATTTCCCTCTCCCTTCAGCCTTATTTAGTCTTTCCCCCACTTGCATGGGAAAGTTTTGCCAAGTGGCAACTTTCTTAATCCATTTTCAGCAATTTCCAGCCATTTAATTAATTTTCAGAATTAATTAATTCTGAAAATTAATTCAACCCTTAGTCCATCCCCAGAAAATTGACCTTGCCCATCGAAAAATTAATTGGCTAGGCCATTTGCAACCCAAAGTGGTCCCATGCATTAATTGACCCTTGGACAAGCATTAATCCATTAATTAATGCCTAGTCCCTAGTGTCACCACTGACACTTAATGGCCAACTAATGGTCCTAGGGGCAACCTGACACCAAAATTCACCTAGAATCTAACAAGTGTAACTTGTTACAACTTTTGCCTCTGACACCCATCTTTTTCACAGGGTCCTTTGGTCTTCAACTGTGAGAAAGGAGCTTGCACCTCACATGTGCAACACGTATGCATCTTTTAATTGCACATTTGATTAATCCTTTAATCAAATGTCAATTAAACATAAGCAAAGCATCAAATTTTCACGTCCTCGTGACATCTGCCCTGCTCAAACAGCCATGGAAGTTATCACCTACAGCTTAAGATCACCAGAAAAACTGACGCCCCTTCTATATACTATCATCTACACGAGAAGGATCTTGGGCTGCTGTCACTTGCTCGTCAAGGGCTTCAAATTGTCATCACATGCTGTAGGACTGATCCCTGGTGGCTACAAATCACATCAATAGCATCTCCTTACTCTCTAACGCTCCTCTCTCACAATGGCCGGAATAGATTTCCACCACCGCCTAAAAACGTTTCTCCCACTTGCACGGGCAAGTTTTGCCATGTAGCAGCCTTCTAATCCCATTTTTCAACATTTTTAACTTTTTTAATTAATTTTTAACTTTTAAAAAGTAATTTAATAATTACTCAAGTGCTCAAAAATTTAATTTCACCAACCAATAATTACATTGGCTAGGCCAATTTGTCTTCCAAGTATCCTTGAGCAGTTAATGACCCTTACACTAGTATTAATTATTAATTAATGCCTAGTCTCTAATGTCACCACTGACATTCGTGACCAATAAATTGATCAAGACCCAAAACTAGCACCAAGTACCACCTAGTACTTGTTAGGCATAACTTATTACAACTTCTACCTTTGACACCCACTACATCCTCAGGGTCCTTGGCTTGTTACCATGAAATAACTGCCATGTGCATCACATATACTAAACAACCTTGCACATTTGGTTAATATCTTAATCAAATATTATTGGCAAGATTAGAGCATGTCAAAATTTCACGTCCCCGTGATATATGTCCTTCCAAGTGACTAGAATATGACTTTACGAGACAATGACCGGTCGCACGTCCTAGCCTTCAAAAATTTCACAAAGCTTCTCTACATGTGGCACAATAAACAAATTAGGAACTCTTGAAAAGCCACCAGATTGGACAAAAACTACCTTAATCATGTGATGTTCACATGGTGATGTTATCTTATGTCACATCCTCTAATCACACACCTCAGCTTTATATGTTGAAGCTAGGAATAGAAAGGCCAAAGCTTGTGGGTCCTGTACTCTTTAGGTTCAATAGAAAATGTATAATTTTATCATAGCCATATTTGGGCTTCCACTTAAATATGGATTAAGATGCATCACAAAACATATAAATCCTAGGTGTAAATGTGATTTTCCCTTTGATTCCATCATAAATGCATGTATAAATCAGCTCAAATTATGTGTGCATGAAGAGTATAACTGACGCTTACAATGAATTATTAGACTATAGCCTGCATTCCTTGCCTGAAAATGCCCCAAATTTGGCACATTTCAACCTGCATTCCATTGCCGAAAATACCCCAAATTTTCGGGCATTTTCAGCTTTCAACGCCCAAATTTGGGGCAATGACCGATTTCAAATGCCCCAAATTGGGGGGCTCTTTCAGATCCCGGGATTCAAATGCCCCAAATTTGGAGACATTGCAGCCAAATTTGGGCTCCAATCCTTGTTGAGAAAGCCCCAAATTTTAGGGCAACAACTGATCCAAAATCCCTGCTGAAATGTGGGGCATTAGGGATCTGAAATTGCCCTAAAATTTAGGGGTGATTCAACAGTTGTTGAGAAAGCACCGGCATTGAGTAGCACTTCCCCTTCAATTTACTTCAGCCCAAGAAAAGCTTCAATGTGAAGGTTCCATGGCAGTTCAGCCCTCTTCTTCCCGATGTATGAATCTTGCTCCCGCTTCTTTCCTGATTGCTCCCTCCACTTAAGGCTTGTTCCGGAGCTTCAAGACCATTGTCCGAGCCTCACAAAGTGCTCAGTGGCAATAATTACCACCAGTGCGACCAGCAGGACCAGCAGTAACATCAGCATGATTTGTGCCTCTTCCTGGACTAGTCTTCCTTGCTTCTCCTCTAGGCATTGGCAGCTCTATCTTGGCTCTTGTGACACTTGGCATTAAGTAAACGTTGTTTGCCTTCCTCCCTGACATTGGTACTCAATTTGGAGTATTGGTTTGAGCTTGAATGCTTCATCCATCACTGTCTCAAGAGGGCAGCATGCTGTCATACGACAGAGACAGCCATTACTTCACTATTTGAGCTTCACTGATGCTCATACTGTCAAAGTGAAGCAATGCGGAAGCGAATGACCAAGACAAAGAGTGAACAAAGAGAGAAGAGAGAAAGAGAAAGAGACAGTGAAACGCAGAAAATCTGCAATGAAGAATGCTGTATAAGGATGCAGAATTATACACCGCGTGCAGAGAGAATATCTCCGTATGTCTCCACCTCAAAGATCTCCATCTCCATCAGCCCCGAGGGCAATCTCCATGGTCTGCAGCCTGAAATCTGTGAGAGACAACTGACAAAGGCGGCTGGAAATAAAGCCTATAAATAGGCTGAAAATAATGCACCAAATAATGCAGGTCGGCTGCAATTAATTCAGCCGACTAGACAGTCCGACTGCCCAACTTCCACGTGGCACACATCCTGCCCCTGTCGCCTACTGCACAAGCTACTCTTGCTCCCCCTGCCAGTCCAAGAAATGTCCAGCTCTTACACATACACCTATGCATTGATGTTGGGATGCTTTGTACATGTCTTGAGATGCTTCTTGGATAGATTTGAGCTTTCTTTGCTCAGTTTGAAGCAAGGTTCTTTGCTGAATATACAGTGGACAGCAAGTATTTTACTTGAAAGCTTTATACATTGAAGACTTATATGCTTCTTGGGTCAGACAAATGCTAAAATTCATACTTGGCACTGATGTATGGGGTTGGACATGTCTATGGTGACCTTTGAGGCTCCGTTTTGAGCCACATCAGATGCTTTTAGCATCCTTGACTTTTTATGCTTCCATTACTATTACAAGCTTGAAGAGTACCTATTGGGCTTTATGTCCCCCGATATATGCTACTTGGATCTTGGATGTATGGATGCCTTCCACATGATGTTTTGAGATTTGTTTTTTGTTCCAGTGGGAGCTACACTTAACACTTCGATGTTACATTGAGCATTTGATTACGCAGCTAAGCTTAAGCATCTTACAGTGAGGCCGTGGGACTTGGTGACATGTACATGCTCTTGTCATGCTTTATGTACACAATTGATGCTTAATGGGCTGATCTAACATTACTTTTGGGCCGGCACCTATCTCCGCCACAATGTGGTCAGTGATATATACATCTTGGTTAGTTATGTATTGAGCTTCGGTTACATTGCTCAATCCGTTGTGCCTTTAGTTGATCTTTTCTATTACCCATGAGACCCACTCTATGCATGATGGTTATGCCTATGGGATGTATCTCAATCTGACACACTGATTCCTTGACAGTTCTCAATGCTAGTTGCATATTCACTCACTGCTAGTTGGACCTATTCCCTGGCAATTGCAATTTGTCTTATATCAGTGATTGCCCATCTTTGCCATTGATTTCTTATTATTATACTTCATTTTCAGCTTGCTGTAATTGCAATTTATTGCACTGTTTATGCGAGCAGTCACCTTCATTTGACAATTCTTTGCATTGAGTTTGTGAGTAGTTCATTACTTGGTCAATACCCCTTGTTTTCAGCTTGATCTGGCAATGGTTTTAGGGCTGTTTGCAGTAATTACAGCAGCTGCTTTGACAGTTTGTGCACTTGTTTGCCTTCATTATGGCTGGTGGCTCGAGTGATAGTGCTATCTTTAATATTGATAAGTTGGATAGCACCAACTACAGCTATTGAAAGGCCCAAATCTGGCAAGTTTTAGTGCAGAAAATGCAAGTTAGGCCCTTGAAACATAAGGGTATCAAGCCTGAACTTATTGATGCAAAGGATTGGGCTGAATTAGATGAGCTATGTAAGTCCACAATCATATTATCCCTCTCTAAGCAGATGTTCTATAATGTTGTCTCTCATGGGCACGCCAAATGGGAATTATGGGAAGATTCGCAATGTCTATGACAAGCAAAGCCCCACTTCTTAAATGTATTGGCTAAAGCAACTCATGGAACTTCGCACGAAGGAGGGCACTTCTATGTCAACTCACTTAAATGAGTTTCATTCTATTATCAATCATCTGTCTTCGCAGGGGATTGAATTCAACGGCACTCTTCTCCCATTGTTCTTCTTAGTTACAATGCCTGAATCATGGGATACCTTTCGTATTGCTATGTGTGTCAACATACCTACTGATGGGTTACAGTTGCAGAGGCAATAATGGTAGGAGCGGTAATGACCGACGTGGGAGAGAGACTCAACAAGCTCGCTCTCGGTCACGTGAACAACCTCACAATAAGTCCAGTTGCCGTAAGTTCTCATTGACTTGTCATTATTGTGGAAAAACAGGGCATGTTAGGCTACACTACCATAAGATACGCGAGGACAAGCACAAAGAAAAGAGCAAGAGTAAAGCACATGACAACAATGGTAATTGCAGCATTGTCCCTAACAAGTCATGAGTTAAGATTGAAGAGATTAATGTTGTGCAAACAAATTCTCATAATGATTTCATAATTGCAACTTTTTCTCTTGATACTTCATAGTTGACTGATGCTTTATCAAGGTATACTAAATGTTGGTTGATAGATTCAAGGGCTTCCTTTCATATGACCCCTCATAGATAGTAGTTTCACTTCTATCGCAGTATAATTGGATTTGTCTGTTTGGGTAATGACCTGGCATTGCAAATAGTTGGTATTGGTGATGCTCAACTGCAGTTTGGTTCAGGTTGCATGTTTACTATTCATGATGTACGTCATGTATTAGCTCTCATGAAGAGCCTTATCTCTGCTGACACTTTGGATGATGCAGGTCATGTAGTTTCTTTTGGTGATTCCTCATGGAAGATTACCTATGGGAATCTTATCATTGCACGTGGTGCTAAGTCCAATACTCTCTATCCCTTACTTGTATTTGGGTCAGTTGACCATATTTTGGCAGTGAATGCAGTTCCACATGTATCTCTGTGGCATAATCGCCTTGGGCATATGTCCTTAAAAGAAATGAAAATGCTTACCCGTTTGTAGTATATTCCGCTCCTTGACTATAAATGCTTTGAGTCTTGTGATCATTGTTTATATGGCAGACAAACACGCAATATGCATAAAAAGTCTAGTATAACACACACGGGTGAGCCTTTGGCTCTTGTTCATTCAAATGTATGTGGTCCCATGCCCTGCAAATCGTTAGGTGGTGCGAAGTATTTCATTACCTTCATTAATGACTATAGGCATGAGGTATTGGCATATCCTATTAAGCAAAAATCAGAAGTCTTGGCTACATTTCAGCGTTGGCTTGCTTTGTTGAGAACCAGTATGGGTATAGACTGAAATATCGAAGGTCAAATAATGGGGGTGAGTATGTCTCTAAAGCCTTTGAGCAATTTTGTGATAAGAGGGATATTAAGCATCACTTGAATGCCCCGTACACCCCACTCCAAAATGGTATGGCTAAGCGCATAAATAGGACAATTCAAGAGCGAGTTCATAGTATACTTAGCCAGGCACGTTTACCATGGCATTTTTGGATTGAGGCAATTACTACTGCCGTCACTTAATAAATCTGTCCCCATATACTGCTCTTGACTGCTGTCAGATTGTTGAGGTGGTCTGGAAAACCTCTCTCATATGCTCATTTGCGTATCTTGGATTGTGCGGCTTTCTACCATGTACCCAAGGAAAAGTGCAATAAGTTGGATCCTAAGTCTAAGAAATACATCTTTCTTGGTTATGGGGATACAAGTGAGATGGGCTATCACCTATGGGATCCATAGGCTCAGAAGGTTATCCACAACCACCATGTTGTTTTCCATGAGAAGAAAATGCATAAGAAACCTGAGCATGTCACTGAGGTACGCAAGGTGATATTTCAAAAGGAACCTCCTGCTACTGTACAGCCAGCTAGACAAACCACAATAGTAGTTGATGCCCTAGTGGCCCAGGTCCCTAATGCTCCACAGGATGTACAAGCCCCACAACCAGTTTTGAGGTAGTCTACTAGAGATAGACGCCAGCCTAAGCCCTCTATGGATTATGTTATGGTGACAGATACTGGTGAGCCTCTTGCTTATGATGAGGCCATGCGCAAAGGTGATACTCACTTTTGGGAGAGAGCCATGCAGTCAGAGTATAACTCATTGCAAAAAAATCATACGTGGAATTTGGTTCCTTTGCCTAGTGGCAAGCGTGCTTTGCTATACAAGTGGGTGTACAAGTTGAAAAGTACCCCTGGATATCCTAAGCCAAGATACAAGGCCAGATTGGTTGCTGAGGGATTCGAGCAAGAACATGATGTGGACTTTAATTAAGTATTTTCTCTTGTTGTAAAGATGACTACCCTACGCTTGGTACTAGCTTTGGTTGCTCAACTTAACTTGGATCTTTATTAGATGGATGTCAATACAACTTTTCTTCATGGGGACTGCATTATGAGATTTACATAGAGCAGCCTAAGGGCTTTGCAAACCCTGGCAAGGAACACCTAGTGTGCAGATTGCAAAAGAGTCTCTATGGCCTTAAGCAGACACCTAGGAAATGGTATCGCAAGTTTGATGCATTTATGCATTCAAAGGGATATTTCCACATTGATATAGATTCGTGTTTATACACGAAGAAGGCTCATGATGGCAACCTTATGATTTTGATCCTCTATGTGGATGATATGTTGATTGTTGAGAGTGCTCATGATGAGTTGGATGCCTTGAAAAGTCAGCTCAAGAAGAGCTTTAAAATAAAGAACATGGGACAAGCCTCACATATTTTTGGAATGTGTATTACGCGTAATCGCTTTAAGGAACTCCTCTACTAGTCATAAAAGAAGTACATCCAGAAGGTTCTTCAACGGTTTCATCTGCAGGATGTAAAGCCTATTGGTTGTCCTTTACCTTCTCACCTGAAGATTAGTCAAGCCGATTGTCCACAATGTGATGAGCAGAAGGCCGAAATGGCCAAGATCCCTTATGCATCCATAGTGGGCAATTTGATGTATGCCATGATAACCACTCGTCCTGACATAGCATTTGCAGTGGAGGTTGTAACATGCTATATGGCTATCCCTGGCCGATAGGATTGAGATGCCGTCAAGGGTATCATAAGGTATATGAAGGGCACAACAGCTATATGTATCTGTTATGATGGCTAGGATATAGGGGTCGTGGGATACACTGGCTCTAATTATGCAAGACATGCAAACAATAAGAAGTCCACCTTTGGCTATGTCTTCACCTTTGTTGGAGGTGCTATTTCTTGGATGTCCACGATCCTATCTTCTACAGAGGCAAAGTATATGGCAGCCACTAAAGCTTGCAAAGAGACTCTCTAGTTAAGTCGTCTGGTGGCAAACCTTGGCATTATTGATGTGATCCATACACTACATTTGGATTCTATGAGTGCTATTCAATTGCCAAGAACCCAGTCTTCCATGTAAAGACGAATCACATTGAGGTGCGTTACCACTTTATTCAAGAGGTCGTTGAGGACAAGTCCATTGAGCTTGTCAAGATCTCAATTGACCAAAATACTGCACATCAGCTCACTAAAAGTCTCTCAACAGAGCATTTTGCTTTCCTTAGGAAGTTGATGGGCATTGGATGAGATAACATCTTTTCTCATCTTGTTGTACTTATGTACATTTGTACTTTGTCACTTTCTTCTTGTTATCTCCTCACTAGGGGCACATTCGCCTTTAAGCGAGAGGTTGTTGAAAGTAAAGGCGCATGTCCCTAGTCGCCCATGTATTAGTTACCCTAATAGTACTCGCATACCCGCACACATGTACACTGCAGGTGGTGGACACCCATCACTGTCACTTCATTATTTATTCTTTTAGTGGCATTTGAATAAAGGGAAGGCTAGTCATACATTGTGACTATTAGAGTTTCCACATCTTGTGTGTCTCTCTCTCTTGCTCTTGCTCCTTCTACCATAGCTCTTGCTTCCGCTCTATGCTTCCACTTCAAGGCTCACTCCCTTCACCTTGGGGAAGGTTCTCAATACAAATACCTTCTACAACAAATGAGTGATTTGCCTTTCTTGCGCTCCACCTTAATTATAGGGATAGAGGCTTCATAATATCAAAGGGACTAGAGATAGGATGGAGTTGCTAACCCAAACACATATACGAGCTAGCATCATTGCTTGGTATATTTGGACCGCCAAATGTAGTCATGCCATAAATTTATTAGACATATCTACTACACAATCTCTAGGATTTCGATAGGGATTGTTCATTTTATTCGTAAGAGACCAGAGAGGCTAGATGACGATTTAGAGACTATCAGGAGAAGAAGATGTACTTCTGATTGGTTATTCATTTGAGGCCTCGTAATAGACTTCTCTTTGTTTTTTTCCTTTTTTTTTTAAAGTCCCTTGCATGGCTATTTTTGTACTTTGCCTTCGAACACACTGTTCTAAGGGGATTTATTAATAGAATCGTTATTTCTCTAAAAAGTGGAGTAATAATAATACATGTTTCATTAGCTAAGCTGCTTGTGAACCCAAGTCCTCTATCTAGGTGTTTCCTAGTAGTCATTTACTAAGGGAAGAATAACTTTGGATGGATTTGATCATTCTTATAGATTTGTATTTATTCTAAATATAGTTATTCTGATTGCACACAATCAAGAACCATGCTTTGATGAACAAGGTGGACTCAATCGCAGACTTACTTGATCACGAAGCAACACATTGTATGTCTTTGATATACTTTTGGTCAAGTCCGACGCTAGAGGGTAGCGAAGATCACCAAGACCTCCAGACTTTCTATCTATTTGCAGCCATGCAAGGTGTGAAAACTGCAAGAATCAACAATGTAAGAAGCCATCCTTTTGCTTGAGCTCCCGCCCAAAAAAAAGAATAAAAGATGCTTTGTTCTTTAATGCTTCAATTAACTCTTTTCTTTAATTGAGAATCATAATATACAGACACACAGACGTGTACTTATACATATCAGTTACTTTATTTATTTATTATCAAACGTGCAAATCATTCGGCCTCATTAGGTTCTTATGCGGAGTAATTGTTCTCAGTCTATCTTACTATACTATCAGTTGATATGCCGATGATTTTTGTATCCAACTTTTCGAACTCAGAATAACGATCGCTAAAGGCTGTTATTTCTGAATACATATACTTGCAAAGTAAGTTTAGAGGTCCTGCTAGCCATATTGTGTTCATACAAAAAGTGGCAACAATTCAATTTAATGAACTTAACAAACTTCAAGTAACATAAATGTAACAAAACATTTGATAGCCAACAGAGGAAGTATTGACAAACCTGTTGGACAAACAAATGTGAAGTCCAAGGGGTAGAAAAAGAGAATGACATAACTTTTTCCTTTGTGATCTGATAGCTTGACCTGTAATTCATAGGTCTCAGTAATCAATATTTCTACTTTGGAAGTATTTCATGAAATGAAATGACTTGAGAACATGGCCTTTCTTATACAACCAAGAATAACCTCATATAGGATTGATTAGAAAGAACTAAAATGGTCAAAATAGTCTGTCTTCCACCTGCATACATCAATTTCAAGAAGTTGCTACATGTGATGAGTGCAATAAGACCTTCAACTTCAAACAATCAAGGGACACATAAAACCATGTGATGAAAGACCCCAAACATGTCCAAAAACTATTAGATAGATAATAAGTCCAATCAAATATTTCCAAACAGGATATTCAATTAGTCATATTCTCAAGTTACATACATAGATGCAATTTTCTTGGGCTGGCAATAATGGTAGTAATACTCATGCATCACAATGGTTTGGCTTGTTGTTGACCCATATCCAAAAAGTTGGTTGCTATGCCAATATTATTGTTGTCACCTTGCACTATTGATGAGTGACCTACAAATAATGCATGTCCTTTGCTACTTATCAATTTGGGATCAATACACATTAAGGTTGTGACCAAGCATCCCTAAGGAAAACTTGATTCAAAGGATTTCTACTTTCAAAAATATTGTGAAAACTAATAATTTGAAAGGCAAAATGTCTAGGCACTTCTCTCTAAGGCACTGTGATAGGATGTGGGATTGGAAACCACCTAGCTAGGCTTGGAGATTAGTATCTATAGGACTTTAGCCATTGTTAAAGAGAAGTTGAAGCAGCCACTTCTCTTCAACCAACTACTTAGGAGAGCGAGACCACACCATTGGTGAGAGGATCCAGTCATCTTCGGGCAAGTTCTCTTCACAAATAGCTTCTATAGTGGGGAGTGATTTGCCTTTCTTAAGCGACCGACTCATGCACAGAGAGAAAGACTTTGTGGCATCAGAGTTGCTAGAGATATGATGCAAGGGCATCAAGGAGGTGGTAGCCCTAAGTGGACAATTGACATGGATACATCTTAGACATGGATTGGGCTTTTCACCAAAGAAGACATCCTTCTTGCAGTGTAGCTACCGGTGTTTACTTTCTCAATACAAGAGGATGACAAACTCAAGAGGGAGGATGTGGATCAATTGGAGTTCACAAGATGCTCACGGAGGACATCGCAGTCCCAGCTGTCCCTTGCTGTCATCTACAGTCTGGTACCTGTTTCCAGCCTTCCACCCGCAATTTGTAGCTGTTTACAACAGAGCGACTGTTGTTGATTTGAAACCAGCCTTCCTTCTCGGATAGGGTGGTTTAACCTGATTAAGCACTTAATTACAGCAATTAGCAAATGAACATAAACTGAAATGCTCACTTTACCTTCATAAACTTGGATAGTGGACCCTATTGGCCCCAAAACTGGCGCCCCTTTCGGTATTTCTTTAATTTCAATTGCTGATGGATAAATTACAAGCCGAGATTTCACAATCTCCTTGGCTGATTCAAAAGCCCCTTGTTGTTCCAATAATCAGCAAAGCATTCGGGCAAATTGCCCCTTGATTTTCACCCAGGACTTGCTCTAATGGAACCCCAACTGGTCAAATGCTGCCCCAAATTCACAATAGATGGACTGGCATCTGAAATCCTCACAATTCCACGAATTTCCGGTGCTGATTTCAATGTACAATGACTTTGGCTGATGGCACGGGTCCCAAGGTGGCTGCTAAACCCTAATTACTGCTGTAATTTAGGGTTTACAGCAGTAAACTCTCTGCTGTCCACCAAATTTGGCTGTACTCTGCTACCCATGGCTGAGAATTGCTAAGAATACTTGAGCATGGACTGGAGGAGATGAGAGAATGCTGTAGAAAGAGAGAAAATCAGCTGAAATGTATCTTCTGATTCGTAGCTCTGATGACAAATCTGATGGCACCAACAGCTCCAAAAGGGGGGTAAAACACCACCTCAGCTGCCGAGCCCTCCTCTCCTACCACCGCCTCTCTTGAGGCAGAAGAGAAAACCTGCTGCCCCCTGTCCTGTCGCGGCGTGCATTCAGTCGTCATCGCCTCTCAGAGCCAAATCTGATCACCTCCTCTCCCTCCACCAAGCTTCGAATGGCTGCCATTCAGCTTCCACCACCCTCCAACAGCCTTCTCCCTAGTTGCATGGGAAAGTTTTGCCAAGTGGCAGCCTTCCTAATGCATTTTCAGCCATTAAATTAATTTTTCAGAATTAATTAATTCAAAAAATTAATTTCAACCCTTTTGACCCTGCCCAAAATTAAACATGCCCATCTGGAATGAAATTGGCTAGGCCATTTGCAACTTGGAGTGGTTCCCAACCTCTGTTGACCCTTAGACTAGCATTAATTAATTAATTAATGCTAGTCCCTAGTGTCACCACTGACACTTATGGCCAAACAATTGTCCTAGGGTCCAACCTGGCACCAACTGACCACCAAAACCCAGTTGGCATAACTTAACACAACTTTTGCCTTTAACACCCACTGTATCCTCGGGGTCCTTGGCCCATTCCCATGAAATAACTGCCATGTGCATCACATGTGCTAAACAACCTTGCACATTTGATTAGTAACTTAATCAAATGTTACTAGCAAGATTAAAGCATCTCAAAATTTCACGTCCCGTGACAAACCTCCCCACTACATTGGGCCAAAGCAAAAGTATATTGCACTGGAATTTCAATTTGGCATGACAGTCACCACAACATTGGCCACTGTTGTCAAACCGTTGCATATGCGCAAAACTTATTGAAAATTTCCAGCCAGCAAAACATAATAGAAAACTGAAAAACAATCCAAAATTGTTGCTAGAAACCATTGGATGCATCCATAACTCATGTTTCTCAACCGTTCTGACTTCAAAACCACAGTAAAGCATATTCTCAGCATAAAACATGGCTGAAACTTTCAATGACATTCGTTTACATGCGGCTGTCCATGGAATCAGCTGTAAACCATTAAAAACTAAGCATGACCTGATCATAAACTGATCATGGACTGATATGAGAACTGATCACAAATGGCTGCAAATGTGACTCCAAAATGATCACAAGCTGATGGTAAAAAAAAACTGATCAGAAACTGATGCAAAAGCTGATGCAAAACCGATCCCAAAGTGATCATAAATGGTTCTCAAACTGATCAAAAACTGAGCTGAAACTAATCAGAAATTGATCTCAAAATTGAGGCAAAAACTCATGCCAAACTGGTCCAAAAGCTCATGCATAAGTATAGTCTCAGAGCCGCAATGACAACCATACTCATATACATGTATCTCACAGTGACCAGTACAATGAGTAGTGACCTCATGGCAGACATATTGTCAGCACAGTACCTTGGATGCATGCTGAATACATCCGAGATCCACTACATACGAGAGCTGTCCAAAACCGGTGGAGTGGAAGTGCTACCTCCCCCTTGAGCATCAAGCAATGCTCTGGACGCCCGCTCTGCTGAACCTGAGTAAGTCCGATCCAAAGTCGGCTCTAACTGAAAGACATTGAGATAAAGTTGCAACAACTGAGAATGGTCTGCCAAGTCATCCTCTTCCATCCATTTTGCATCCATTGGTGAATAATTTTGAAACTTCACCAAATATCTTCTAGAAACTTTACCTCTGACCTTCCTTTCCTTATGTGCCAAAATCTGCTCGGGTACCAAAATCTCATCTAGTTCCTCAACCTCTGACTGAATTTCAGCAGATACATCTTTTGGCCCATCACCACGAAAAGGCCTCAACAAACTGACATGAAAGGCATTGTGTATCCGCCAATGTGGAGGTAATTTCAGTCCATACGCAACATCGCTGACCTTTTCCAACACTTGAAAGGGTCCATAGTATCTCATGCTTAACTTCGAATACAACCTCTCTCTTCCCTTCATCTTTTTCAGCCTTGCCTTTTCGAAACACAGCAATACATAATCGCCCTCTGCAAACTGCAAAGCACGTCTATGGCGATCAGCTGCCTGCTTTTGCTTGTCCTGTGACCTCTGAAGTACATACTTTATCTTTGCATAGACTGCATCCAAGCTTTCCACAAAGAGATCAACCTCAAAGATCTTATCCTTAGTATGCAAAATAGGTGGAACCTTCTTGCCACCCTCAACCACCTCAAATGGAGCCTTGCCAGTGGAACTATGCATCGTATTATTGTATGCAAACTCAACCAATGGCAAATATTGCTCCCGCTATGTCTTGTGGTCTGAAACATAGCACCTCAAAAGATCCAACACTGTGGAATTTGCTTCCTCAGACTGACCATCTGTCTGCGGATGGAAGGATGATGAGAATTTCAGTGTGGTACCCATATTTTCAAACAACCCCTTCCAGAATAGACTGGTCATCCGAGGGTCTCGATCACTGATGATCGACTCAGGCATACCATGATACTTGAAAATGTACTGCATAAATAATCGTGCCATATGATCAGCCTTTATCTTCTTCCTCACCGGAATGAAATGGGCTTGTTCGCTAAACCTGCAAATAATAGTCAATATTCCATCATTCCCTGTAGGTGTCCTAGGAACCTCAAAGATAAAGTCCATAGCAATGCTTTGCCAAGGCCTATCTAGAATAGGCAAGGGCTGCAACAAGCCCGACATCTTTTGCCTATCACGCTTTACCTTCTGACATATGATGCATGTCCTAACAAACTGCTCTACATCATGCCTCAAAGCTGACCAATAAAAGAAATGCTCCATTGCCTTGACTGTGGCATCAATACTTCTGTGTCCTGCATACAGAGGAGTATGACTTTCAATGATTACTCTAGACCTCAACTGCTTTGTGACACACAGTCGTCCATACATCAACAAAAATCCATCTCTTAGCATAAAATGCTCATGCCTTTGGCCATTGCAAAGCTGATCATAAACATTAGCAAAGTCCGAATCAGCAGCATATTGCTCTTCCATGGCATCCAACTCAGTGTGATAAACAATAGTGACGGCTTAAATTTGTGGCTTACGTGACAGTGCATCAGCCACAACATTCTTTTTACCATCAATGTGTACAATCTGAAAATGAAACATAGAGAGAAAATTTGCCCATCTCATATGCTTCTCTGACAACTTTGTTTGCATCAGAAAGTACCTCAAAGTCTGATGGTCTATCTGCACTGTAAAATCAGCCCCCAACAAATAATGTTTCCACGTAGACAGTACAT
Source organism: Lygodium microphyllum (assembly GCF_053477565.2). Taxonomy (NCBI): domain Eukaryota; kingdom Viridiplantae; phylum Streptophyta; class Polypodiopsida; order Schizaeales; family Lygodiaceae; genus Lygodium; species Lygodium microphyllum. Next base: position 107,803,097 of record NC_141158.1, read on the forward strand.
GAATTACAACCAAGAGCTCTTTCTCATAAACCTGTAAATTCCTCTCTGCACCGTGGAGAATTCGGCTCTCATAAGCCACAACTCGGCTATCTTGCATAAGGACAGACCCAATGCTATTACCACATGCATCACACTAAACCACAAATGACTTCCTTAGATCGGGCAACACAAGCACAAGATCTGAAGTCATCTTTTCCTTCAACTTTTCAAATGCTGAAATTTCCACTGCTGTCCATCTAAATGGCACATCTTTCTTTTGCAAAGCATGCAATGGAGATGCAATTTCAGTAAACCCGCGCACATACTTCCTATAGTAAGAACATAAACCCAAGAAGCTGCGGATCTCATGAACATTCTTCAAAGCTGGCCATGAAAGTATTGCTTCAACCTTAGCAGGGTCCATACGAATACCATCAACCGATACAATATGTCCCAAGAAGTGGATTTCATGCAAAAAGAATTCACTCTTCTTGTCATTGATAACCAGCCTATACTTACGTAGCTCATTGAAAACAATGTCCAAGTGCTTTCTATGCTCCGTCTCATTCTTTGAATACACAATCATGTCATCAAAGAAAGTACCCATAAATGCTCTATGTGACCGAAAGATGCGATCCATCATCCGATTAAAAGTGACAGAAGCATTCGTAAGTACAAAAGGCATGACAAGAAATTCATATAACCCAAAAGATGTCCTAAAAGCTGTCTTAGGTACATCCTCCGGTCTAATGCGTATCTGATGATACACACTTTTCAAATCTATACGGCTGAATATTGCTCCCCCCTGCAATCTATCCATAACATCATCGATCCAAGGGATCGGAAAGCGGTTCTTTATCGTGATCTTGTTCAAAGCACGACAGTCAATGCACATACGCCATGAACCATCCTTTTTCTGCACCAAAAGCACTAGAGAACAGAAAGGAGATGAGCTGGGCTAAATCAGCCCTTTTTCTAACAGCTCATTTACCTGACTCATAATCTCCTCCTATTGGGCTGCACTGACTCTATAGGGTGGTTTATTAGGAGGGCTACTTTCAGGGATAAGGTCTATACCATGATCTTCGGGTCTTTCAGGTGGTAGCTGCCCTGGAAGTGACTGAGAGAAGCAATCAGAATACATTTTCAGAAATGAAATGCAATCCTTCTCTAATTTAGACATATTTCCAACATTCTCACTATCATCCTTATCCTTAGCAAAAACTAAATACGCTGAAAGATGATTTTTCATTACTTTAGAAATAGCAGCTGCATATACAACAGGGATAGATTCCCCTTTCAACTTTACATCAAGTGTGAGTGTCTTTCCCTTATGTTGAATAGTGATCTCTTTTGCATATGAATCAATCACTGCATGCATATAGTGACACCATGGCATACCAAGCAACACATCACAACCCTCAAGTGGAGCAATGTAAAACTCTTCATTGTCCACATATCCCTGTATGTGCAACCGAAGCTTTCCAATGAGTGGTGTGCCAGGTTCTGCATAACCCTTAAATGCCAGTTCAACTTCCCCCATGGCTCCCATCTCATCCTCTTTGATGCCTAGACGAGCTGCCATGTCAGTAGAGATGAAGTTGGCTCATGCACCATTATCAAAGAATATCAATGCATGCCGATCCCTAATTTTGCCCCATGCTCTACACAACTCAGTAGCATCATCATTGGGCTGATCATTAACAACATCGGGCACCAATCCCACTGATGTTTTGGGCCTTTTACCCTTAGGATCTCCCTGATTTTCTGATTTTGCAGCTTGCTGCCTATTGGGACAGTTCTTTGCAATATGACCCTCCTGTTCACAAATAAAGCATTTATTTGCACCCATCAATTCCCTACGTTGTGCCAATGTTTTCGAGCCCTTTCTTTGCTGTTTTGGCCTCTTTTCAGGCTGGTTTTCAAATATGCCCCTTTTCTCAGCCTTAAACAACTTTTTATTCGGACATGATTCCTTTGGGCAGCCCACATACATATTTTTCCACTTGCTCATGAAGGGGTACGGCACGATAAGAAGTGACGGGCAGCAATGCATCCCAAAACTCTTATTGTATTGCTCTAAATTTTTTGCATTCCTTAGCATCAAGCTTGTTCCAAGCTGTCATGATGTCCACCTGAAAGGTACTAGTCAACCAATTCGATGCAAACATTTGCTTGAATTGTACCCATGTTGACGGTGCTCTACCTTGCATCAAGAGCGTGGACCACCACTGCAATGCATTCCCCTTTAAGAAAGTGGCTGCCTTTCGAATCTTAGAGGATTCGGTGAAGTTTCCCCCTGAATAGGCTGCATCAAACTGTTGAATGAAGGTCAAAGCTTTCAGCCTATCTTGTAAACCACTGAAGGACTCAAACTTCACTGCTTTTCCACCCTCATCATAGTCTTTTGCTTCCCCTTTGGGAGTCAAGTTGTCATACACTGACTGCTGCAAAAAGGGTGCATTTGCTGTATTTACATCATGACGAAGCCCAAATGTAGCATTTGGATGACCAGCAGTCATTCCTTGAGCCCCATAAGCATTCGGGGGTGCAGATGCATTGCCAAACATTCCACTTTCTGCCCCAGGCATCAAGCCAATGCTACCATACATAGGGTTTTGCACATTTCCAACCATACCCGAAAACAATGGGCCTTGCACACCATGCATTGACTGCTGCATACCATAGGGATTTGTGCCATGCATTTCCGTATGCGGCCCTTGGCCAACCATTGCATGAAAAATCGTGCTACCACCAAAGTATCCTGCCTGCCCCATCATAGCATCCATGCCCGGCTGTCCAAAATCCATTGGATTGGCACTTCCATAATGGCCTTGCATTTGCATTCCTTGCCCCATAGGTACCAACTGTTTAGCTTCATTGGCCTCTTTAGGAGCTTCAAGTGAAGGATTTGGCACTACCTTCGGCGCATCTTGTTGTCCCAAAGGTGTAGAAGTTGACTTGTTCTTCTTGCCCTTGCTGTCCTTCTTCGGAGCATTCAAAAATCGGGTGAACTGAGGATCCTTTGCCAATTCAGCAAAGAGATTTGCTGCTGTCCTCATCCGATTCTTGAACTGGTCATCAAATTCCTCTTCACTTTGCTGGTCATCTACCTCATGATGGCTTGAAGGCCCTGCATCTTGCCCAATAGCAACATTTTCAGCTTGTTGTCCATCATGAGAGCCTTGTCCAAGATTAGGCATTGCATTTCCTTCATTCCCATGAGAATGTCCATACTGAGAGGCATCATCACTGCTTGATTCCATCTCACTATATGAAGACATGTTGCTGTAATTTCTCAGCTGAGCACAAAAATCAACACTAGCACAAAGCTTTGGCTTGCAATCAGGTGCCTTGGGCTCACCAAATCAAGAGATTGAGTGATTGTCCCGGCAATGGAACCATGAATCCAGCCTTCCTTCTCAGATAGGGTGGTTTAACCTGATTAAGCACTTAATTACAGCAATTAGCAAATGAACATAAACTGAAATGCTCACTTTACCTTCATAAACTTGGATAGTGGACCCTATTGGCCCCAAAACTGGCGCCCCTTTCGGTATTTCTTTAATTTCAATTGCTGATGGATAAATTACAAGCCGAGATTTCACAATCTCCTTGGCTGATTCAAAAGCTCCTTGTTGTTCCAATAATCAGCAAAGCATTCGGGCAAATTGCCCCTTGATTTTCACCCAGGACTTGCTCTAATGGAACCCCAACTGGTCAAATGCTGCCCCAAATTCACAATAGATGGACTGGCATCTGAAATCCTCACAATTCCACGAATTTCCAGTGCTGATTTCAGTGTACAATGCCTTTGACTGATGGCGCGGGTCCCAAGGTGGCTGCTAAACCCTAATTACTGCTATAATTTAGGGTTTACAGCAGTAAACTCTATGCTGTCCACCAAATTTGGCTATACTCTGCTACCCATGGCTAAGAATTGCTAAGAATACTTGAGCATGGACTGGAGGAGATGAGAGAATGCTGTAGAAAGAGAGAAAATCAGCTGAAATGTATCTTTTGATTCATAGCTCTGATGACAAATCTAATGGCACCAATAGCTCCAAAAGGGGGGTAAAACACCAGCTCAGTCGTCAAGCTCTCCTCTCCTACCGCCGCCTCTCTTGAGGCGGAAGAGAAAACCTGCTGCCCCTTGTCCTGTCGCGGCGCGCGATCAGTCGTCGTCACCTCTCAGAGCCAAATCTGATCACCTCCTCTCCCTCCACCAAGCTTCGAATGGCTGCCATTCAACTTCCACCACCCTCCAACAGCCTTCTCCCTAGTTGCATGGGAAAGTTTTGCCAAGTGGCAGCCTTCCTAATGCATTTTCAGCCATTAAATTAATTTTTCATAATTAATTAATTCTGAAAATTAATTTCAGCCCTTTTGATCCTGCCCAAAATTAAACATGCCCATCTAGAATGAAATTGGCTAGGCCATTTGCAACTTGGAGTGGTTCCCAACCTCTGTTGATCCTTAGACTAGGATTAATTAATTAATGAATGCTAGTCCCTAGTGGCACCACTGATACTTAATAGCCAAACAATTGTCCTAGGGTCCAACTTGGCACCAACTGACCACCAAAACCCAATTGGCATAACTTAACACAACTTTTGCCTTTAACACCCACTGCATCCTCGGGGTCCTTGGCCCGTTCCCATGAAATAACTGCCATGTGCATCACATGTGCTAAACAACCTTGCACATTTGATTAGTAACTTAATCAAATGTTACTAGCAAGATTAAAGCGTCTCAACATTTCACATCCCAATGACATGATCACTCTCCATTCAAAAAACAATTTCGTTTTTGCAGATTTCAGGTATTTCAACTTACTGCCCACACCCCGGACGCGGAGGACATTACGGTCCAAGTTGGCCATTGCTGTCTACAAGAGTCTAGTGCTTGTTTCCAGCCTACCACACAGTGTTCGGAGCTGATTTCAGCATATTGAGAGTGAAGAACTTCATGGCACATAGGGTCCCTCTCTGAATCTGAAGGAATAGAAGTAGGAGCCCCCTTTGAAGCCGAAGAAGAACTGGAAACCTCTCTGAGGAAGAAGTAAGAAAATCCCCCTCTGAATCCCAATTTGAGAGAGAAAGAGAATCCAACCACTCATGGCTCACGGACTGTGAAGCATCTGATGACGAAGGAAGTGCCGCCGGCGGTGCCGAAGAAGGTATTTGGGGCTCGGAAGAAGAAGCCGGAAAGCACCCAAAAGTGGCCTCTCGAACCTGAGTGGAAGAGGGTGGGGAAGAAGGAGGCTCAGGATGAGCCAAGGGTGGGGAACAATCGCAAGCTCTCAGGAGAGTGGACTGTGGAGGAGATGTGGGCCGTGGAAGCCACTATACCCAGAAGTGGGTGAGGAAAACCTCCACACAGGGGAGTGGTCTCCAGGAGGGCTTATTGCCTCATAAGGTCTTAGAGCCTCCGTGTGCTCGAAAGGACTTAGTGCGCGTTGAGTGCGGCTTATTGCCTTGAGCATAATACTCTAATAGTCGATGCAGAACGATCTCCGTGGCCCAGAAAGGAGAGGTGGCACAAGGAGTGCGTGGTGGAAGACGCATATACTCCGAAGGGGTGGGGAGCAAAGGTCAATGTCGACAATCTACAATGGGATGACCGTTTGTGTCGCAGTAGGAACACCCAATAGAAGAGCAATCTGCCAGGGGAGGCGCCATGCTACCGGTGTGGTAAAAATTGGTCAAGGAAGGGTGGAAGGGAGAAAAAGAATATCTTCCAATGCGCAGTGGAAATAATCAAATGTTGATGCCGAACCCGCCACAGGTCTTTGTCTTCTCTGATGAGGAGAAGAGAGAGACTAAAAACGTAGGTGAGGAGAGAGAAAGACTAAAAACGCATGAAAAACCAGCACCTCCAAAATGCTATCACCTAATCAACAATGCTGCTGCCAGCCCCTAGAAGTTGACTTCCTATTGTCCCCATCTGTTGAGGCCCCCATATGGTTATCTTCTACAGCAAATTGCTATTCTCCAATCAAAAAATGGATCAACACGCTGCAACTCTCTCTCCCTCTCCCAAGCTGTAAACTGAATGAATGGCTTAGACCTAGCCTCCCAAAAATGCTTTCTCAATTTGCATGGGCATTTTTGCTGAGTGGCAACCTTCTAAACCCATTTTTCAGCATTATCCAACCATTTAATTGATTTACATAATTAAATAATCCTAAAAATTAATTTCAACCCTTCTGACCCTGCCCAAAATTAAATGTGCCCATCCATAATTAAATTGGCTAGGCCATTTGCAACCTGGAGTGGTCCCCAACCTTAGTTGACCCTTATGCTAGCATTAATTAATTAATTAATTAATGCTAGTCCCTACTGTCACCACCAACACCTATTGGCCAAATACCTATCCAAGAGTCAAAATTGATACCAATTGATCCTCAAAGCCTAACTGGCATAACTTATCACAACTTTTGCCTTTAACATCCACTCCATCCTCCAGGGGACCTTGCCATGTGCATCACATGTGCTAAACAACCTTGCACATTTAATTAATAACTTAATCAAATGTTATCGACAAGATTGAAGCACCTCAAAATTCCACATCCTCATGACAATACTAGATCAGGTTGATGACAATGGCAACACCAAGCACGGAGAGTCCGAGTGTCGGAGTGTGCACTTGCAAAGGAAAAACTAAAGACTAAAGAGAGTATGTGTCCGCCAAGTGAGGAGGCTAGCTATAAATAGCCATAAATGCCCACATTTGGCCGACCTACACCAGTAGGTACCAAAAAAGATAGCCAATCATCATTTAATGTTGGTCACTGAAGAAAAATGCCAAAAAAAATAAGGGTGACCCCAAAATAATCCCAAAAATAAAGAAAATGCACCTAAACTGCCACAACTCCTATGTCTCCGTCACTCAAGAGATAACAGACTAAGATAACTAACATAGGTAGGCTAACACTCCCTCTCAGATCTTGGGAGAGTCTAAAGACCCAACAACCTCATGTGATGAAGCATAGAATCTTGGGGCAAAGGCTTCATAAAGAGATCAACAGTGTTGTCCTCCGTGGGACAGAAGGCTGCCGCTACCTCGGAATCCACAATTTGCTCTCAAACATAGTGATATTGAACCTCAATGTGCTTCATGAGAGCATGAAACACGGGGTTCTTCGCCAAAGCTAGAGTACATTGATTGTCAACACACAACTCCGTAAGTCCAGGCAGAGAAAAATTAATCTATGCCAACATGTGGCGCAACCAAACTGCCTCCATAGCTATAGAACATAATGCACGATACTCTGACTCTATAGAAGAAAGGGCCACAATAGGCTCCCCAATGCTCCTAAGTGGGAGTCTTCATAAAAGAACGCACAAGGCTGCTCTCCAATGCTCCTAAGTGGGAGTCTTCATAAAAGAAGACAATAACGCCACGCCGAGCATGAATAAGCCAAATGAGGTAGCCAACAATACACCTATAATGGCTGGTGAAACCAGTCTTCCTCCTCGGATAGGGTGGTAAATAACCCGAATAAGCACTATTTACAACAATTAACAAATTCACAAAACTAAAATGCACACTTTACCATATAATCTTAGACATTGGACACCCCGTTGGCCCCAAAACTAGTGCCCCTTTCGGTACTTATTTAACTTAATTGAAGAAGAAGAAGATGCACAATGCGATTCTCCCGACCCCTTTCAGTATTCCAACCTCCCTTGCTATCCAAAGTGACCAGCAAGTCTTCAATTTGATTTGTCCCTTGATTCGGGCAATCAATTGGCCTTCACCCACTTTGATGGAGATAGAAAATGCCCCAAATTCATTGATTTACCGGTTCCTCCACCTGAATTTGACTAAAAATAGCTTCAGCCCTATTGAATCCAAGTCTTGGAGCTTCCAATTTTTGGCATGCTTCCCGAGGTTGCTACTTAACCCTAATTTCTACTGCAGATTAGGGTTCACAACAAAGAAATCTGATATTTCTCAGCCTCTGGCGATCTCAATGCTGTAATCTTCGAAGCAAGGCTGTAGAAAGGCTAGGAAATAAGAGAGAATGCTGAGGAGAGGGAAAATTCAGACTTTCTTGGCGAAGAACTGAAGAAAATCTGCCATTTATTGTTGTTGCACTGTCTCAACAACTTGTAGATCCAAAGAACTGAAGAAAACCAGTCATTTACTACTGCAGCCCTGTCAGTCTCAACAACCTATAGATGCTATCACCTGCTGTTGATTGGTCTTCTCCTACCCCTCTCTTGCAAATTGATAGCCATTGGAGGAGATGCTATCAATTGGCCTAGCTGCCTCAAAAGGTCCTCCAATGGCTGCAAATCACAACAACAGCATCTCCTCCCCCTCTCTTGCAAGCTAAATACACTAAAATGCCTCTCTCTAGCCTCTAAAGACGTTTTTCAGTCTTACATGGGCATTTTTAACAAGTGGTAACCTTCCCAAATGGTTTTTCCAGTATTATCCATAATTAAATAATAATTTTCAATCTTTAAATACTAAAAATTAATCTAATAATTATTTCGGTGCCTTGAAAAATAATCTGACTAGCCAATAATTAAATTGGCTAGGTGCCATCTTTGACCATCAAATTGGTGTTAAGTACCATTAAATGCCACTTCTCTAGTGTCACCAATTGATACTTATGGACAAATGAATGACCTAGGCCAACAACTAGCACCAAATACCACCCAGTACCTGTGCGATATAACTTATAGCAACTTTTTCCTTTGACATCCTGTGATTTCCTCAGGTCCTGAGTTCGTAAAGTTTACTCTAACCCCAGTTACACCTCACATGTGCAATATTTACTTAACCATGTGATTAAAAATTAATCCACGTGTTAAGTGAGGTTTCAAAAATGCATGTCCTCATGACAGCTGGCATATATTAGGGGTATCTCTCTCATGAGACCGAGCTCTCTAGGGTGCATCACGACATGGGGATGTAGTGTGTCACGCCTGGGTATGGTTAGATGGCTTGGGGCCTCCACATGAAATCTAGAGCATGGATGGTGAGTGTCAAGTGACTAGAGAGGGGGATGGGCTTCAATTTTGTGGGGTGAGAGGTGAGTGGGATAGAGTGCCACGGTGAAGAGTTTTATCTATACGACCTTACGTAAGAACCAAAAGAGTCATAGTGACGTGGTGAACTCCTTGCCCATTGGGGGGAGGTATTAAGGTGGACTATGATGCCATATTGAGGTGACTCCAAGAGAAGCTTGAAAATGTACTTGTATTGCAAAATAAGGATGCCTTGTGCCATCTAATAGATCTCCAAGCCAAGGAAGAAATGTAGGACCCAAGATTCGTCATATCAAACTCTTGTCACTAAGTCACCGAAGGACAATCAACCTCTTAAGTAGAGCTCCTTGTAATGATAAGATCATCCACGTACAAGATGAGTAAAATACACTTGCCACCCTCAACCTTGAAATATAGATTGGGGTCAAGAGCCAATCGATGGAAGCCACTCTGTAGAAAGAATCGATCAATCTTGTGGTACCAAGTGCAAGGAGCCTACTTCAGGCTATAGAGAGCCTTCCACAACCTGTAGACGTGGTCTTCCTTCCCATGCACAAGAAAACCTAGAGACTGTGAAACATAAATCTCCTCCTCAAGGACATCATTCAAGAAGGCAGACTTTACATCCATCTCATAAACAGGCTAGCGGTGGTAGGCTGCAAGAGTCAAAATAAGTTGAATATTAGACATCCGAGCTGTAGATGCAAAAGTCTCAAAATAGTCCAAACCTACCCTCTGAGCAAAACCCTTGGCTACAAGTCTAGCTTTGTGCTTATCCAAGGAACCATCTACAAGCTTCTTGGTCTTATAGACCCACTTCATATCTATCACCTTTCACTTCGAGAGACGCGGAACCGATTCCCAAGTCTGATTACACTTAACAGAATTGAGCTCCTCTTGCATGGCCTGACGCCAAATATGCTATGCAAGAGTCTCCTCAACTATAGTAGGCTCACTGGCATGAAAAATCTATGACATAAGAGCATAGTTCACACAAAGTAAACTAGTCCACTGGGCCTATAAGCGAGTCGATCTATGTGGACTTATAGGAGAAGTAGGAAAGTGAGAAACACCTAAATCCTGCATGAACTGTGGATACAAACAAGGAATCCGAATAGGCTCATCCTGTTGCGAGAGAGACTAGGTAGTCTCCAATACCTGCAATGCACTTGCCTATGAAAGCGACTCCCCCTCACCAAGGGAAGGTAAATCCTCCTCTGAAGAAGAAGGCTCCCTTGCTGACACGATCAACCCTAGAAGACCTCGGAGGGGAGGCTAAAGGGGTGAAAGTATGCAACGACAAAAAAGGAGTAGTTGCATCCGTCAAAGGTGGTAGGAAAGCCGGAGTGGAGGGTGGAGAAAGAGGAGGGATAGGAGCCAAAGACAAAGAAGGGGTGCTAAGAGGCAATTTGGAAGAAAGTAGAGGAACTGAGGGTGGGGAAGGATCGGTGTTGATGATGAAGAATCACTAGCAATAGAACCATAAAAAGGATCCTCAAAGGCCGAAGCCTTGTCGAAATTCACATCGCTCCTCACCTCAAGCTTCCGTGTCGTTGGGTTGTAGAGTCGATAGCCCTTCATGGTAGTGTTGTAGTCCACAAGAGTGAGCTTCCTAAACTTCGAGGCAAGTTTCATCTTCCTCTTCTTCTTGTCCACATGGACAAATGCATCACATCCAAAGATGCAAAAGTGAGACACAGGGGGCTTGCAACCAAAGAAAGCCTCATAGCGAGTCATGTCCTGTAACACAGAAGTCGTGGAGAACCGTTGCGAATGTGAACCGCACTAGCCACTACCTCACCTCAAAGGATATGAAGAAGACCCCGATGCTTCAACAATGAGCCATCTCTAGTATGGTCTAATTCACACACTCCATACCATTCTCCAAAGGTGTGTTCGGATGGGTATACTCCACCCGAATGCCAAGATCCTTGCAAAACTGAGAAAAGAGATTAGAAGTAAACTCTCCACCATGATTTGCTTGTATGCCACGAACTTTGGAAGTAGTCTATGTCTCCACAAACACCTTCCACTCGCAGAAACAAGAGTACACCTTGCTCTTGTACTCCAGAAAATAAGGCCACACATAACGACTGAAGTCATCTATAATCAACATCAGATACTTGGCCTTCCGAAGGGAGGTCGTGCCCATATGTCTGCAAAGGTCGGTATGAACTAACTCAAGCACAGTAGAAGCTCTTGAAGTGGCAACCTAGGGATGAGGCTACCTATGCTGCTTGCCCCTCAAACAACTAGGGCACAAAGTGCGAATAGAAGAAAAATCAGGAAGCCTCTCAAGCATCTTCTTCCGAGAAGCTTGTCGTATAGCATCAAAATTTAGATTACTATAACGAGCATGCCAAAGCAGCCCAAGCTCGCGGGAAGATCTCATGGCTAAGGCCGTAAGTGTGTAGATCCCACCCTCCTGGGATCCGGTCCAAAGAATGGCACCTATAGAAGCATTCTCCATTGTCACTGCATCCGGTAGTATAAATCCACGCAAGTACCAAGCCGTGTAAGACCATGAAGAGACAATAGGTTAAAACCTAAATCCGCAATATATAGAACTTTGGTTGAAGAAAACTGCCGGTCTAGCAATAAAGAAATAGTCTCCACTCCTTAAACGTGAACAGTAGAGTTGTCATTAACGGTGATTGTGCCCCCTCTAGCACTCAAATCTTGAAGCAATCCTGTCTATAGGTCATGTGAGAAGAGGCCCCACTATCAACGAGCCAAGTCTTCTCTTGACTAGAAGAAGCAAGAGCTATGTCCTCCTTAGCAAATACATGCACAAAGACAGACTCTATCGTCACCGAGGCAACCTTTGTATCCTTTGAATCCTTCACCTTTGGCTTCAAATGGGGGCATGCTCAGAGATTGTGCCTTGGAGCCTCTGCATTGTTTGACAAACTCCATCCTGCTACGCTTGCACATGTATTCAATCTATGGATCTTATGAACCATCATCAAAACACTCAAGTAACAATGCCCGAAGCATTGAGAGTCATGATCATACAGGTGAGCATTTGTTTGTATCCCCATTAGAGGCTTACCTATGATCCATGTATATGGTGCTCTTATCAAGGTCAAAATTCACAACTTAGTTTTCTACAAATTTAATCCCCATTCTCCTATTCTTGCCTTCTGACCTTCTCCTAGAACTCCTTGCCTTGTCGACATCGTGCATGCCTACTTTGTGCTTACTAGCTTAACTACTTATTGGCTAGAAGCATGCCTACCTACCTTTTTGTCTATTACTAATAATCATTTCCTCAAACCCCTTGGGTTTCCTCAAATAAAGCATCCATATAAGCCAGAAGAAGACGTTTTGATGAATAGATGTCACATCGAGTGTTTGCAAAGAGTCAATCACTTTACCCTCAAATATTATTGGATTGAGTCACTAATAAAAAGGCTGCAGTATGCTCACAGATCTACTGGTTGTTAACTAGCACTTGTATAGGTAATTAAGAATGTCTTGAATGTGAACAACAATATGGACAATTCAGTGTAGACATATAAAATTTATATTCAAAATTTTATCATTTTTTCTTTGACTACAATGCTTCTACGGTGCATTAACTTCTTACTAGTGCACTTCTACTATGATGTGCTTCACATAAAGTCCTGTCTTAAGCTTTCTGAAAAGAAGACTAAGTTAATGTTTCAAGTGATCACCTTCACAAACTCCTGGTCCATCACAGCTTCAGTTTCAAAATCAGGAGCCACGTTACCAACTAAGGGACCTTCTCCCTGACATGAAGACTGATAATTATACATTTCCCAGCCCAAAATACCATGTATATTCTCTGCTAGTTTATACACAATAAAGCAAATGGCAAGAGCAAGTGATAGATCAGTATAATGGTTTAGAACTTCTCCCCCTCCCAACTCGCTCTCTCTCAGCCCCTGGTGACCACTGATGAATTAAAACATATTGAAATATACGAAAAGCCTTCTCACCATCTCTTTTTGTTTCATGGATACTGTTATGGCAGTAGCATCCTGTTGGAATACGTTTTTCTCATAGCTACAAAGGATGTATAGGCCATTTTATAAAGTACATGAGATACATACCATTCCAACTTCCCATCATGAAGATCATGCACGATGCCCAATAATGGTTGATTCCCAAACCCATCGTTTGGACAATCTCTTGTATTCAAATCGTTTCCTCTTTCTTTCATGTGTTTTTTGTCTTGACTACTTTCTTGCCCCATCATTTGAACAATCTTGTCTTCAAATACTTGCTTATCTAATTCCTTCGTTCTTTGAATTCTCGAGTGATGCTCAATCTACATGAAAGTACCCTGGCTCTTTAGTATACAATCAAAATCCAAAGGATTGTGTCAAGCATCCATGAATTGGTGCCAAGTGGAGCGGTTGTTACTCTGTTTAGTAACAACTTATACACTTGACATTGAGATCTCATCAAAGAAATAAGCACCAATAAAGATCGAGTCCCGATAGTTTCAGAGCAGGCTGTTCCTTTAAGAGTGAGGCAACTGTGCCTCTACTTCAGATTCACAGTGCCTCTTCAGATGCATCAGCAAAATCAACGTGTCCCCACCCCTCCCCCCCAAAAGAAACCCCTTAACGTGTCTATTTGCACCCTTTAAGCTTGCTTTTCCGAGGCTGTATTGAGATCTCTCAAGGCGGCTAAAAGCCATAACAAATGTAAGAAATGATAGGAATTGATATGATGAGAATCTCACTGGTGCATTTCTTGCAATAACGCTGGTGAGCCTCTCCGAATGTTGAGACCAAGGACGGCGGTGAGAAGAGGATTTGAGGCCTTTGGAGCAGCGGCGGCATCCTTCTTTCATGCGGAGGCTCTTCTGCTGAGAGGAAATCGATGCAGATGGTTGAACAACAGGAAAGGCTTCAGGCGACCCTCTCGATAGTAGTGCCGTCGCTGGCAGGGCGGCCGCCATAGCCAGACATTCGACGCCTGTTCTGTGGTACATGAAAATGGACAATAACCGCTGTTGAAACCTTTCGGATGAGGCCGGACATTCTTCTCCATGTCCATCGCATAATCTACACATCCATAGATCTTCATATTTTAGCTTCTACACACACACACACACACACACACACACACACACACACACACACATATATATATATATATAATCAAAATGTTGAGTTTATGTTGATGAATACGGATTTGGAGAAATCTTATGGTGGATTCGGCTAGGACTTTATAATAGAAACTTTGCAACCCTTGGGATTTGGGCCTCTTTGTCAAGATGGTGAGAGAATTATTTAATAATACCTCTACTCTCCCTCTACTTGCATCTTTATGAATGGGATCATCTCCACTCCCTTTATATATATATATATATATATGGTAGTCCTCAAGATGTTGACCAGATATGAACAACCCTTCTCACAATTGATGGCGTCCTTCACGACCCTCTAACTATATATATATATATATATATATATATATATATATATATATATATATGTATGTATGTATGTATGTATGTATGTATGTATGTATGTATGTATATATATGTATATCTATATGTATATATGTATATATATGTATATGTATATCTATATGTATATGTATATATATATTTATATATGTATATATATGTATATGTATATCTATATGTATATGTATATATATATATATATGTATATATATGTATATGTATATGTATATGTATGTATATGTTATGTCTATCCATAAATCTTCATATGTCTATGTTCAATATGTTCTCTATGGTTGTTTGCACATCTATCCATATATGTTTGTATACTGTCCATGGCACCTAGCCATCCCAACTAAGAAGAGTGAGGTCCCAAAGAATAAGAAAATTGTACATAATTATGCAAAAGAAAGCACAAGCAATGAAAAGGTTGGACCTAAGGATAGCAAGGAGAATAAAACAAATTGAAAAAGTTAAGGCTACCTAAGGGTAGTAAGGAGAACAAAACAAATTGGGAAAATGTAAGCACGATGTATCCCTTAAGAAGCGTAAGACATTTTTGCAATCCTTGACAAAGAGAGGGAAGAATTTTGGGAGACATATTGACATGGGAGCACTGTCTAGGAGAATAAAATTAACTACTTGGAATGAGAGAGGGTTGTGTCCAAAGAAGTGAAGGTCACTCTATTATGACTTGTTGAAGCTTGAGAAGGTGTAAGACCGAAGTAGTGGATCTATAAGAGATGAAACTAGGTTGGGAAGACTAGTCTTTGCACAAGTTTAGGGAGTAGCGGCAATTGGTGACTTTCCTCTCATTGGAAGGAGGCATGATATTGCTGGTCAAATCTAATTTCCAACCATCACTACTCTAATAATGAGGGACTGAAACACATTAGCTATCCGAATCAAGATTACTAGTACAATAATTAATGTCATATCAGTGTGTGCCCCCAATGTCTCAATGGAAAGGGCAAAGTGCTAGCATATGTTATAGGAGAAGCTTACATATAAGAAAATCATCATGCTAGGAGACTAGAACATGGCAATCCTTGCCCTTGAAAGGTCACATGGTGGCGCCTACATGATCAATCAGGAAAAGGAGTGTTGGCAATCCTTCACCTTGATAGATTGCATGGTGGCAATCCTTCCCCTTGACAAATCACATGGTGGCACCTACATTATCAATCAAGAAAATGAGTGTTGGGCAGATTTGGTAAATCCTTCCCCCTTGACAAATCACATGGTGGCGATCCTTCCCCTTGACAAATTGCATGGTGGCACCTACATTATCAATCAAGAAAATGAATGTTGGGCAGATTTGGTAAGGGAGACAATCTTAGCAAGAGGATTCCAACATTTACATGGCATAACAAGAATGCCTTAGAGACATGGTGTGGAGCTCATCTTCACAAAATCTATTTAAACAATAGTGGTTGGTGGTTTGCACTAGTAGCTTATATTAGGTGCTTGAACCACATTTGGCTCTATGATCACAAACATATCACATTATTGCATACAAGGTGGTCTTGACCAAAAGGATAAAGCAAGGCTTGTTGCATTTCAAACTTACTTGCTCTTTGCTTTGTAGACAAAAGATTTGATAGGAGCATTAGGAGAGTTTGGAAAGCCATATTTGTGACAAGTGCATTGCTAAAGTCACTAAACCTACTAGAAGTTTGGTTGAAATGTAGCTATAGACATGAGAAATAGTGTCAATAAGGCTACTCGATGCAGAGAAAGCATTACATTTGCTCTTTCTATCCATCATATTATGATCTACATGGCTATGTATGCAATGATGGGGTGGCCCTTGAAAATAGACAAGAGGAGAGAGCGGTCCAATGGAGACTTGAGAATGCAGAGAGATAGGATTGAAATCTTCTTCTTCTGATTTCTTATTCTTCCACTTAAAAACTAAGTCTACAACATGATAAAAGACTAATACGAAAGTACCACAACATATGTATATGGGGTCACTAAGTGTAAACTTGCTAAGGAAAGAAGAGGTGGCACAATAAATGTGCCATAACCAAGGGTGGACTTCGTGGGTATACTCTATCTATAGAATCACTAGCATATTCTCATGTCAGTCACCTAACATGCAAGTGAGTAATATCCTACCATATCATCAAGGCGGGTAGTGGATGCCAACTCATGTAGAGCTCAACATCTCAACACTCCCCCTCAAGCTCAACATGAGCTTGTGAACTCCAAGCATAATCCTAAAGCATTGAAGCTTCTCAGCTCCCAAGGCCTTAGTGAAAATGTCAACAGGTTGATCCTCTATGCTGACATAAACCAAGTCAATATCACCTGCCAAAACCCACTCACAAATGATATGGTAATGGACCTCTATGTATTTGGTCAGTACACAATACACTAGGTTTCTAGCCAGTTGAATGCTAATAAGGTTATCACAATAAATAATAACCTTTTTATCTACCTGCATCCCTAAATCACCAAGTAGCTTGCATAGCCAAGCTACCTCACATGCTACAATTGCAACACCTTCATACTCTATCTCTGTACTAGATAAGGCAACTATTAACTGTTTCTTGCTACTCCAAGTAACAACGGCACTACCAAAGGAAAACATAAAACCTCCGGTAGATCTCTTATCTAAAATACTACCAACCCAGTCTGCATCTATGTAACCATGCAAGTCCAATGGTGTACCCCGCACCATATAATAAGGCATTGTCCAATGTGGACTATGCCTTATTCTATGTAACTATGCAAGTCCAATGGTACACCTACACCATAGAATAAGGCATAGTCTAATGTGGACTTGACATAAAGCAATGTGTGTTGCATTGCATCTAAATGTGGCTTCCATGGAAGTTGCATAAATTGACTCTCCAAACCAACTATGCCTATTTTAAACCCTAATAAGAATTAGGACAAAGAGATTGGATTCAATGCTAAAATATAGATTGACCCAAACTTTAAGGCTTTCCCTTACTTCATTTTCGGAGTACAAAAGCTAAAGAGCGCACTATTTGACTATTTATTAGGCATTTCCTTTGACTAGAAAAGAAGCCATTGGTTCACAATACGAATACTACTCATTAGGATGTCGCTAATAGTTTCTATAGTCTAGGTCTAGCCTAGTGATTGTCAAATAGATAAGGCTTTCCACAATCTTCTAATACATAGTGACATCCTCGATCAAGTCACCCTCATGTGCACTAAGCTTAGCATTAACATCTAAATATGCAAAAATAGGCTCGCAATCAACCATACCATACTTCTTCAACATATCCAATGCATATTGTCTCTATGACAACCATATACCCCTAAAGTCTTGATTATCTCTATCTCGAGAAAATAACATAGCTCTCCTAAGGAAACCCTTCACATGGTTAATATCTGTCTCACTATGACCCACAACGATGAAATCATCCACATAATAGCAATAACCACAACACCTACATCACTCTCATAAATATAGAGTGAGCGATCAGCCTATGCTCTGCAAAATCCAATGCTGACAAGTTATTCTACAATCCTATCATGACATGCCCTGGGTGCTTGCTTTAACCCATACAAGGCCTTATAAAGCATGGATACATAATCTGGATAATTCTTATCCACATAATCAAGTGGTTGCTTAACATAAACTTCCACTTGCAACTCCCCCTGCAAGAAGGCATTCTTAATATCCATTTGATGCATGATCCATCCTTTTGATACAACCATTGCTATGAGAGCCATTGGAGCAAAAGCCTTCTCATAATCAATACCATGAGTTTGCGCATACCATTTGGCAACCAGTCGTACCTTATATCACTCAGTAGATCCATTTGACTTAGCTTTCTTTCCTTTAGGTAAAGATGCTAGCTCCCATGTGTCATTATCCATAAGTGCATCCATTTCTTCATCCATAGCATGACCCTAATAGTCATTACCCAATGCATTCTCAAAACAAGTGGGTTACACATCATGCACAACCTTAGCTATGTATGCATAGTGATGACGTACATAACTATCATATGTCAATCTTTGTGTTGGCTTTCTTACTCTACTTGACCTACATGGACTTGAATTACTACCACATGCTTTAGTATCCTCTTGAGCCTTTCATACATCAGGTGTTTTAATAGATGGAATCCCAAACTTCTCATCCAAGCTCTAAGAGCCATCTGAATCAACATCAACATGAGAGAAACCTGATGATACATGTGTCATAATAGGTGAGCCCCCAACTTTCTCTTTACCTTTTCTTGAAATCTATGATATACTCAGTGGAGTAACCTATTATCTCAATTTGCCACTCCAAGGTCTATCAACATAACCATGAGTAAGAGACTTTGTGGTTCACTTAATGTCTGTGTAACTACCAACTTGTTTTCTGCATAGCCACACTCTCATGTTCATCAATCCCAACTACATTTTGCAACTTGTTTTTTGCATAGCCACACTCTCATGTTCATCAATCCCAACTACATTCTGCATATTGTTGTACCAACTACTCATTTCATAAAAAACAACATCCTTGATAAGTCTCAGCTTACTTATAATAGGGCTATAACATCTATATGCTTTCTACTTAAGAGAATATCCAACAAATACACATTTTCTAGTTTAGGTTCCGCATAAGAAATACATCCAAATACTTTTAGATGGGACAGATCAGGCTTTCTACTCGTAGACTTCTCTTTGGGTGTCGTACAATGTACAACAACAGTGGGTGTCATGTCCATGATATATACAATAGTAGCTTTAGCCCAATAGTAATTAGGCAAGTTTTTTTCTAACATCAATGCACAAGCCACCTCTGCAAAATGCATATTTTTTCACTCATCAACTCCATTTTATTGTGGAGTATATCTACATGTGAAAGGTGAGAAGGATCGAAGCTTGCACGTGAGAGCTATGGTGGTAGAGCAAGAGCAAGAAAGAGAGAGACAAGAAATGGGAACTCCAACAATCACAATGTGTGACCGGGCCTTCCTTTATTCAAAATGTCACTAAAAGAATAAAGAATAAAGTGATGGTGACGGGCGCCCGCCACCTGCAGTGTGCAGTGGCGGTGACTGTCAGTGTAGTAATACACGGGTGGCTAGGTGGAGGCGCCTTTACCCCCAACAACCTCCCACTTAAAGGCGAATCTGCCCTAGTGAGGAGTGAAAAGAAAAAGAAAAAGACAGTACAACATGTACACATGTACAACAGGATGAGGAAAGACATCATCTCATCCCATGCCCATCAACCTCCTGAGGAAGGCAAAGCACTCTGTAGAGAGGCTTTTCATGAGCAGATCTGCAGGATTCTGGTCAGTCGAGATCTTGACAAGATCAACAGACTTGTCCTCAACGACTCCACGTATGAAGTGATACCTCAACTCAATGTGTTTAGTCTTCGCATGGAAGACCGGATTCTTGGCTAACTGAATAGCACTCATAGAATGCGAATGCAGTGTAGGGATAGTATCAATACTAAGGTCAGCAACCAAACGACCCAACCAAATGGCCTCCTTGCAAGCTTCAGTGGCTGCAACATACTCGGCCTTTGTAGTAGAAAGGGCCGTGCATTTCTGCACATTGGACATCCAAGAAACAGCGCCTCCAGCATATGTGAATACATAGCCGGAAGTGGACTTCCTACTATCTGCATGTCCTGCATAATCAGAGTCAGTGTACCCCACGACTCATATATCCTGGCTGCCATAGCATATGCACATATCTACAGTGCCCTTCACGTACCTCATGATGCCCTTCACGGCATCCCAATGCTTCTTGCTAGGTGTAGCCATATAGCGTGCCACAACACCAACTGCAAAGGCAATATCTTGACGAGTGGCTATCATGGCATACATAAGACTGCCCACTGCGGATGCATAGGGAATCTTGGCCATCTCGGCCCTCTGCTCATCTGTCTGCGGACAATCAGCCTATGATACCTCACATAAGAAGGTAATGGACAGCCAATAGGCTTTACGTCCTGCATGCAGAAGCGCTCAAGGATTTTATGAATGCACTCCCTCTGTGACAAGTAGAGGAGTCCTGATGCCTGTTGCGTCTAATGCGCATACCAAGTATGTGAGCAGCCTGTCCAAGATCTTTCGTCTCAAAGCTCTTCTTGAGCTGAGCCTTAAGAGCATCTAGCTCATCATGAGCTTTCCCTGCTATTAGCATATCATCCACATAGAGGACCAAAATCAATAAAGAACCATCACGGGCTTTCTTCGTGTAAAGACATGGATCCATAGCACTCCTATTGTAGCCCTGTGACTACATAAAGGCATCAAACTTATGATACCACTCCCTAGGTGCCTGTTTCAAGCCATAAAGACTTTTCTTCAATTTGCACACTAGGTGCTCCCTGCCAGGTTTTGCAAAGCCCTTAGGTTGCTCCATATAAATCTCATCATGCAAGTCCCCATGTAAGAAAGCCGTCTTGACATCCATCTGGTATAAATCCAAGTCAAGCTGAGCAACCAAAGCCAAGACTAAGCGTAGGGTGGTCATCTTAACCACATGAGAAAAGACCTCATCAAAGTCCACACCATGCTCTTGCTTAAAACCCTTTGCTACCAATCTAGCCTTGTATGCCAGCTTGGGGTGTCCAGGGGTACTTTTCAGCTTGTACACCCACTTGCATGGCAAAGCCTTCTTGCCCTTAGACAAGGAAACCAAATCCCAAGTCTCATTCTTATGCAAGGAGTCTATCTCAGATTGCATAGCCCTCTTCCAGGAGTGACAGTCACCCTTGCGCATAGCCTCATCATAAGTGAAAGGCTCTCTTGCATCTGTAACCGAGACATAATGCATCAAGGGCTGAAATCTATCAGGTGGATGTTTGTCTCTAGTAGACCGTCCCACTGCAGGCTCTACTACCTGCCCAGCTGCTTGTCCAACACCCTGGCCATGAGCATCTGTTGCAGTTGTAGGCTGTCCAACTGGTTATGCGGGAGCTCTCGGCTCCTCCTGAAATATGACCCTGCGGATCTCAACAACTCTCTCAGGCTGCCTATGCATCTTCATGGAAGACTACATCATGACTGGGATGACTTTTCGCACCTGCAGATCCCAGAGACGGTAACCCATCTCGCATGCATCCCCATAACCAAGGAAAATGCATTTGACACTCTTAGGATCCAGCTTACTTCTCTTGTCCTTGGGCACATGGCAAAATGCCGCACATCCAAAGACACGGAGATGCGCATAAGAGGGAGGTTTTCCAGTCCATACCTCCTTGGCAACCTGGAAATCCAAACCACTAGAAGGTGATCTGTTTATGATATGCACAGCTGTACTAACTGCCTCAGCCCAAAAGCTCTGTGGTAGGCCTGCGTGGCTAAGCATACTATGTACATGCTCCTGGATGGTTCTATTCATCTGCTCAGCCAAACCATTCTGGGGGGGTGTAGGGGGCGGTCAACTGACACTTAATACCCCTCTCATCACATAACTGCTCAAAAGCACGTGAGACATACTCAACCCCATTATCTGTCCTTAGGCATTTTAGCCTATACCCAGACTGGTTCTCAACCAATGCAAGCCATCTCTGAAACATAGCCAAGACATCAGATTTCAGCTTAATGGGATAAGCCCAAACTTTTCGTGAAAAATTATCTATGAAAGTAACAAAATACTTGGCACCACCCATAGACTGACAAGGCATGGGCCCACAAACATCCGAATGTACCAATGCCAAGGGCTCACTCATGCGTGGCCTACCAGACTTCTTATGCATAGACCTAGTCTGCCTGCCATAAAGACAATGCTCACATGAATCAAAACATGCATAATCAAGGGGCGGTAAGTACTGCAAACCAGAAAGCATTTTCATTCCCTTCAAAGACATATGGCCCAAACAGGCATGCCAAAGAGATAAATGTGGGATAGAACCCACAGACAAAACATGATCAAGGGAAGAAGCGGATACAATCAAGGGATAGAGGCTGCCAACCTTGGTACCTCTCGCAATCACAAGTCTACCACGAGTGATCTTCCATGCAGAGTCTCCAAAAGATACATGATAACTTGCATCATCAAGCTGTCCAGATGATATAAGATTGCATGTCAAAGCAAGTACATGATGTACATCCTGCATAACAAAACTGTTGCCAAAAGAAAACTGCAGCCTAACATCACCAATGCCCACAATATCAAGAGAGCTGTCATCACCCAAGCGCACAGAACCCGAAACAGTATGGTATGAATGAAACCACTCTCGGCAAGGTGTCATATGAAAGGACGCACCTGAGTCCAAGAGCCAACACTGTGCATACATAGAGTGTATCACTGCCATTTGCGAAGCACTAGAAGAAGCTACAAGGATATAATCATCATCAACATCCTCAAGCTGCATAACATTGATCTCTTCAATATTAACACTGGACTTTGTAGGCACTACTCTGCGATCAGAAGACTTATCCTGCACTTTGTCTTTCCCCTTATCTTTGCGCCTTTCATTGCATAGTTCATGGCATTGTGGCCTAATATGGCCCTTTTTCCCACAATGGTGACAAGTAACATCTGCATTTCTGCCACGAGATTTGCTATGTGACTTCCCACGAGACTTGGATCGAGATTTCTGAGAATCTCATCCACGGCCACTGCCATGCTTTCCATATCCATCATTCCTGCCTCTAACTGTCATAGCATACGACACATGAGAGACATCCAAATTCTTACGGTTAACCTCTTCCTGCAGAAGAGCACTCTCAACATCAGATAATTTCAAGGTAGCAGTAGAGGCACATAATGCAGTGCGGAATACATCCCATGGCTCATTAAGAGTACCAAGCAAGAAAAGAGGAGTGACATCCTCTGCAAAAGTGATGTCCTGCGAAGTCAAGTTCTTGAGTATATCATGGAACTGGCTCAAGTGAGCAGGCATAGTCACATTCTCCTTCATGCGGGCGCAGATCCATAAGCTGCTTCAGCCAATACATGTGACTTGCTGGACTTTTCTTGTCATAGAGATTCTTGATTTTATCCCACAACTTCCATGCACTCTGTTCTTCCTTAAAGACATTGTAATGAACCTGTCTGTGAGAGATAATACAATAGTGGACTTGCATAACTCATCAAACTCAAGCCATTCCTCATCTGGCATAGTTGCAGGCGGATGCCCGCTCAACCTCAAAGGTTTGATCTGTGATTTCTGCATCAACACATGCCAAATCTGGCTCTTCCAATAAGAGTAATTCGTACCATCAAGCTTAGTGATGCTGAAAATAGCATGTTCAATGGATGAACTTGCCATAATGCAGGCTAGAAGACTGTAGATAGTTCAAAATTGCTTGCTGTTTACTGCAGAAAATGATTAAAAAATCACCAAAATCGAGAGAAAATGGCGAGAAAAGTGTAACCAAAGCTGCTGCCCACCAAGTACTAGTGAAAGTACATCATTTCAAAATATTTCAGCATGAAAAATCCATGTCAGTCCATACATATATGCTTGCTGTAATAAATTACAGATTTCAGTAAATGAGAGCTAACAGTGCCAAAATCGGACCCCAGGTCAATCAGATGCTGCCAAGACCAAAGCCGGCATCATGTGGGCATAACATAGGCATATGACAGTCGATAAGCATGAATCCAACACCCAAACATGTCATACAAACATCTGCCAGTGAGTAGGCACACCTCCCAGTCAACGGGGCAAAGTGTTCCTGCCACTACCAAGACTTGACACAAGTAGGTGTCAGCTCACAAAGAGAGGGACCCAAAGCAAAGAGTCAGCTCATAAGCATCAGAGGAACCAAGACATATGAACCATGCATCATCCTGAAGGGTAAAAGATCCCAAATAGTCTCAAAAGCTCAAAGAGCATAGACCGCCTACTCTATGGCTGTCAAGCATCCAAAGATGCTCCCACTAGCACAAAAGCCATAAATATCAAGCAACAAAGCTCGAACAAAGCATGTACAAGCACCGGTGACAAGTGTCCAAGATCAAGCATCAATGGTACATCCCAGACATGTAGGCGGTAGAGCATTCATATGTAGCATCCATAAGCATGTAAGACATCAAGTACATCCCAAATACAACTCTGGCAAGCCAAACAATGTAACTAGTATGTAGTAATGGCATAGGCTAAGCATGTCAAGACCGGTCAGACATAAGCAACATACATGCCATAAGTACATCCAAGACGGAGCATCCAAATGCTTTGCAAAGCGAGCTCAAGCTCAACCAATGATCCCGAATTAAAACCAAGCTCTATGTCGAGCCCCAAGTGTCAATACATCACCATATATGCCCGAAACGTAGCCCGAAAAGCATAGGCATAAGCATACATGAGTAAAATGACTTCAGCCCAACTGTGTACAGTAGTGATTTACTATTCAAAACTGAGAATTTCAGCACCAAAATCAGCTCCAAATGGTTGCCAAACAATAGGCATACATTCCCCTAACATCCGGGCATCAAACGGGACCAACCGGGCATCAAATGACAATGCCAAACAAGATGTAGCATCAAATGTTAGTGTAACATTGTCATAAACTGCTTGTGGACTGTTATGACAGTCACAAAATAGTGTTAAATCAGTCCAAATGCTATGTCAACACATCAACCATCAAAACCAAGCATGAAAGCATGTTCATATGCCCGAAATGGAGCCTTTCTAAGTGCCAATGGAGGGGGAGAGCTGTTGTTGCTGAAGACACATATGGGAGGGCTGCATGATTGTGCCAACTGTAAATGCTGGTCCTGGGGCTGCAAAAAAGAGTAGCCAAGCTTCGAAGGGGTCCGGTTAAAGCTAAGGAAGGCCTTAAACAAGCTCCAGCAAAGGGGAGAGCAGTCCACATATGAAATGAGAGCTAGGAGTGTAATGGCTACCCTATTTCAAGAGGGCATTGAGGTAAACCCTATAAAGAGTGAAGCAATACCTCTGTGTGAATGCCTTGAGGGTGCCCAAAGGGGCCAGTAAGGTGCTTGGGAAGCCGGGGAGTGATGGGAGCTCGAAGGAGTCAGATATGGCTGTTGGGAAGGAGACCCAATGTGAGTGGGGAGTCAATGGGAAGCTGAGAATGCCACGAACCAAGCTCAAGAGTCGGGAAGCCGAGCTTTGATACCAGTTGAAAGGTGAGAAGGATCGAAGCTTGCACGCGAGAGCTATGGCGGGAGAGTAAGAGCAAGAAAGAGAGAGACAAGAAATGGGAACTCCAATAGTCACAATGTGTGACTGGGCCTTCCTTGATTCAAACTGTCACTAAAAGAATAAAGAATAAAGTGACGGTGATGGGCGCCCACCACTTGCAGTGTGCAGTGGCAGTGACTGCCAGTGTAGTAATACACGGGCGGCTAGGCGGAGGCGCCTTTATCCCCAACAACATGTGTATTGTCTCTATATACCCTTTTTTCCAAAAACTCATTGGAGATGATATTCTCCCCCTCCATTTGACCTTAGGTATTTAATATGCAATCATGTCTCCTTCTTAACCAAAGTCTTAAAGCTTTTAAAGTGAGTGAACACCTCACTTTTCTCATACATAAAGTAATCCCATAATTTACGAGTATGATCATCAATGGAGGAAACATAATACTTGTAACCACTTAAAGTTGCAATCTTTGTAGGACCCCACACATTAAAATGTATCAATTCAAGTGGCTTTTTGCATGCATGCTTATCATATAGAAGCACATGCCTTGCTTGCTTTCCAAATTGGCATCCTTCACATACTTCATGTATCCTATCAACCCTAAACTTGGGCAAGCCATTCACAATATATTTTAATTGCATGTTTTTCAATTGTTGCACATTCACATGACCAATTCTTATGCCAAATTTCAATATTAGTCAACAATACCTAAACCTTGTGCAAACATGACAACATCCATTTCAAGCAACTTACATCAAAAGTAAGCAATACTTATTAGGATCTTATACATAACAACAATAAGATGTGAATTGAACCTACAATCCATGTTCTACCATTTGAACAATAGAAACCCAAATTTTTGTAATATTTGGTACATGCAGCACATTAGTCAAGTTCTTAGTTTTACCATCCTACATACTCAAAGGAACATTTTCAACAAGAGTAATGGGGTGAGCCATATCATTCCCTATTTCAACATAGCTCAGAGAGTTTAGACTATGTATCTCTCTAAACCACTCTTTGTGAGAAGTCATGCAGTCAGAGACACCTGAATCTACATACCATACATCATTCTTTCAATGAACCAATAACAATCATAGTATTCATAAAGTGTTGCATAACAAACAAGTGTTCACTTTTATCATCATTGTTTCTGCTATACTAGATGCATAATTACCTTACTACTTTTTTCTATTTCTAATTTTAGCATTCTTTTTGAAGTTAGTCTCTTTGACTCTCCCTTTCTCATGACTTTCCTTCCCTATTTTATTATGCATCATAGCTTCAACCATGCAGCTTTCTAGCCTTTATATTTACTTTGCATAGCCTTGTCAGATTCTTCCATGCAATAATGGCGTATCAAATTCCTGCAAATAGCTCATCATGCTATTTATGGCACTAATGGATAGCTAATACATGACCTTACTCCTAATCTTTCTTAGCCTTTATCTATTCTGCAATAGCGTTTTACCAAGAACTTTAAGTGCTACTACCATGTCTCTTTCAATGTAATGGCAAACACCTTTGCTCTTCAAGAAATTTGTCATCCTAAACTTCCATGCAGTATAATTATTCTTATCAAGCTTCTCGCTAATAATTTATTTGAAGTTATCAAACATTTTGACAAAACAATAACTTGCATAAAACTCCAATTTGCAAGGAAGGTGATGCCAAGTGTACCATAACTAAACACATAATCTTTTTTATTGACTACACAACAATAATTGCAATTTGTAATATGTATGCAGATGCCTTCTGTGTCTACAACCTAGCAAATACCTAAAACCTTATAGATTCAAAAGCTGTTACTTGTGTACCTATAAACAATTGACACAACCGAAACTACAATATATTCAAAAATTATTGTTGGGACCAGTTCAAGTCCAAAACAAAGGTTGAAATAACCTTAAATACTAAAAAACCACTTGTAGTATATACATTGTTCTTCTTGCTCACCAAGTTTCACTACAATAGGAGATTGTAGGCCTACTAGCCTCAAGAACCTCATGTAGCTATAACCCACGACAAATTGAGCAAGGTGGAAGAGCTTCTTACCTATTGCTTGATTGCTTGGTTTTGTGCTCTAGCACCTTCATCTTAGCCTTCAATTGAGCTCCCCATAGCTGTGGGATAGCTCTGATACCATGAAAACTTATAAGAGGGGAGAAAGATGAAGAACCCAAGAGCATACACATAAAAGTAATGGGGACTTGATAACACAAAGAGATAGGGTTGAAATCTTCTTCTTTTTCTACTAAAAAACACTAAGTTTACAACATGATAAAAGACTAATATAAAAATACCACAACATATGTACACACAATCATTAAGTGTGAATGTGCTAAGGAAAGGAGAGGTGGCACAATAAATGTGTCGTAACCAAAGGTGGACTTCATGGGTATAATATAGATGTAGAATCATTGGCATATCCTCATATCTATCACCTAACATGCAAGTTAGTAATAATATCCTACCATATCACCAAGGCACATAGTGGATGCCAACTCATGTAGAGCTTGACATCTCAATAGCCCTAGTAGCAAAATATCCATTGTTTTCTAACATGGTGGTGGTTGTGGTATCCTATGAGCTAGACATTGGGACCATTGGATACATCCTTATTCTTTCTATGATTTTGATATATGAAGTGCATGGCTATCTCTCACCTAGCCTACTCACATACTTGATAAATCGAACGACTAGATATAATTAAGGAATACACTTATTGATACTACTCACCATATTATAGTCATTGCATTGGTAAGCCACATCCACCATCCATGTGTGTACTCCTTCACTTTCAACCTTGGTTCCATCATTGAGCATGAAAGAGAGGAGATGCCAATGATGAGCTTGAGAAGATAAAGAGAATAATAGATCTTTCTCTCTATTGATACAACTTGCTTGCATTCACAACTCACCAAAGTGATGGGATGGAGAAAAAGGGGAACGGATACAAGGAGCTTCTCATTGCCATGTCCCTTACTCCACACACATACTCACAGGGGGATTTAAAAAAGCAAGCCCCCGATTTGGAGCTTTTTCACAAAATTTTCCAAAACTTGGAGTTTTTCAATGTATTTGCCAAAACTTGGAGTTTTTTCACAAAATTTGTAACTTTATGAGGCATAATCTTGTTACCCATATTGAAAATTTGTATTAAGCAAGCTATTCAAGGGACCATTTTTTTCAAACTCTCAAAAATACCGATGAGAGAAAAATGAACAAAATTGGGTTTCTACCACTAATCTCTAAAATAATGAGTCAATCTAAACAAAACAAAAAAAGAACTCAATAGAGGAAAAGTTAATTATTTCTCTTGCAACTATTTAGGCAAATTATGAAAACCACTTATATATAACTATTATATAGTATCGATATGTAGACTTGGCAGCAAAAAAGGTCAATATCTTCCTCATCTTCTTCACCAATCACTCCAAAGCTTCTCATATATGCAATGGTTGTAAGGAGCTTTAACTCTAACATATCTAGAATGGATATATCTAGAAGGGATATAGACAACCATCTGAGGGGAATTAAAACAAAGTGATCAACAAGCTTTATGGAACAAAATCAAGATTACCTTGAGAAAAAAATTGTTACAACTAGCAAAAATGAACTTGGAGCATCAAAACTAAGAAAAGTGAAATTTATTTGCACACAAAACAAGCATGATGCTAGACTCTAAGGTCACCCTCAAAATCGAAAGTGCTACAACACTTCCTGTTGGGAGGAAAGTCATTGATATAGAGGAAGAAACGTCAGCTCCATGGATGGCCGAAAATGGAAGTGCTAAGGTCGGGGAGTACCCCAACCTGAAGCACCAACTCAAAGCCATCAAGAATGTGAAAGAGTGGGTGAAGGAGGTCTAGGAGCACCTAAAAGAGGCTGAGCCCATACTAGAAGACATGATCAATGATCTCTCAAGCATAAGCATGCCAGTCTCTCTCCCATAACCAAAATCAAGGGAGGTGATGGCACCACAAGCAAGGCCGCCTAGACAAAGTCTAAATGCTCCAAGCCAGCAAACCAGTCAGGGCCATTGGCCAAGAACCGCAAATTTGGGAGAAAGGCAAGTGGCTAGCAACCTCCTTAATACACTGCTGACCACCCTTGTGACTCTAAGCTTAGGCGACCTACTTAGGCATCATCTAATACTATGGCAGGAGCTGAAGCAATGGGTCGAGGAATCAAATGAGCCAGTTACCATAGACTTGCCCATGTGGTACTCCAAAATTGGGGTAACCCACCGGTCGAGACTGCTAGGTTCAACATCACACTAGCTAACAGAATGAAGGTGAGACCATTCGAAGTGTTGAAAAATTGGCCACTGAAGATCGCAAGAATCTAATTCTATAGTCATGAAGGGAGTAGACTACGACATCCTGCTAGGCCAACCCTGGATGCGCAACACGAGAGTCGTAGAAGATTGGGGCAATGGTCTCATCTTCTTAGGCAATCAAACAAAGGCTGTAAGAGTAGAGATGGACACTTGGAAGACTATGCTGGTTGACCTGGATGCCATCTCCACCATGTTGAAGGGTGATGGATAGATTAGAAGATCCTATGGGGCCCTTACCAAGTATATCCTGTGCTTGAAGGATGAGCGAGACTGGATGCATGTTCTTGCTACCATTGACCTACTGTTCTTGGACAATGAGGAGTACGAGTGAGCCATTAAGGAAACTGGAAAGCCCAAGGACACACCCTTAGTACCAGTCTGCATTATGGCTGGAAGCCTACTCGCAAGACCCAACCCTGCCACATTCCGAGTCTCGAACAATAGAGAGAGCTCCTGGAGATCTTGGATATCTGATGGATAGCAATCCAGCAATGAATCTCAAGCCTCTCCAAAATCTCTTAGATGAGCCTGAATGGTGATGGTCCACGGTGCACGATTTAAACTTGAGGTACAATTGGGCTCTAATCCTCGAATAGCAAGAGGAGATATATCAAAACTTGGAGAATGATGAGCAACTGGACAAAGACAGTTCTGACAATGAATATGAGGACTGCTATTCCTTCAGTGATGAGAGTGAAAGGAAAATTGATGCTATAGAATATGGCACCGGGGGGCGTATAATCGAACAAATATGAGTAGACTCCAGACCACGCAAGCAGAATGCCCTTAGAGTTGAGAAAGGAGTCACACACAAGGACTATGATTGAACTTGGTTTGGAGCACACATGCACAATCGACTACGAGCAGGCATGCCTAACCCAATCGAGTGTTGCACCACTATTACAAACGGACTCACCTTCTGGGCTATGACCACCAGGAGAGAGCCCCTCTTCTAGCAAAGACGGAGAGTTTGATTCTGAGTCAGAAGTTAGCTTAGATAGTGATCTTGAGATACCTTGACCTCCCAAGACTAGACGCACTAAGGGGCACCTACCCATCTACCTAAGATGCCGACGATTAAGGGAGGAACGATGGAAGCTGCCTAAAGAAACGCAGACATAAGAGTAGCAAAAACCGTAAGACATGCCAAAGCGATTCACAAAGTTCAAAAAGGAAGATAGGGTGGTGATCTTGTTGGGAGCCAAACGATAGGGGCAAGCAAGTGAACCAATTGAGGGACCCACCAAGGACAAAGAGGTTAATTTAGCCAGGAAAGGGGACACCCCATGACGTGTCTTTATAGCCGATGACTTGACTAAGCAAGATGAGGAAAGTATCATTACTCTCTTGCAAGAATATATAGACATATTTGCTTGGTCCCTAGAAGATCTCAAAGGGGTAGACTCGAGTGTGGTGACTCACAACATACCCATGACACATGATGCAATAGCGATCAAGCAGTGATCATATTCCATGAATCCAAAGCATGCCCACGCTGTCAAGGAAGAAATTGATAAGCTAATGAGAGCAGGATTCATCTACAAAATTGAACACACGGACTGGGTTTCACCCATAGTCATCATGTTAAAGAAGAATTGAAAGATTAGAGTGTGTGTCAATTACAAGAAGGTAAACGCGACAACAAAGAGGGATAACTATCCATTGCCGTACACCAAGCACATGCTCAAGAGAGTAGTTGGCAAAGAGTTCTACAATTTCTTAGATGGCTTCTCTAGATACAATCAGGTGCAAGTGCATCCTAACGATAGGCATAAGACCACGTTCACCACTGAATGGGGCATCTTCACCTACGTAGTCATGCCTTTTGGGTTGACTAATGTGCTAGCTACCTTTTGATGTGATTGATGTGCACTATATTCAAGGACATGCTTAGGAAGGAGCTAGAGGTTTTCGTGGATGACCTGTGTGTTCACTCTACTTGGAGGGAACACTTAGACATGCTTGGTATTTGCATGATGCCGATTGTATCACCTCTCATTGAATCCCTTGAAGTGTCAGTTTTGGGTGAAGCATGGATGCATCCTAGGACACATGGTATCGAAGAACGGCATTGCCACGGATTTCTCAAATATCAAGGTCATTGTCGACCTTCCATCCCCTACTAATTACAAGGGTGTTCAGTGCTTCTTGGGACATACAAGGTATTATCGATGGTTTGTGTTGAACTATGCATTGATTGCTAGACCTCTATACAAGCTATTGATCATATTCGAATGGACTGAGGAATGCCAACACACATATCAAGAATTGAAAAAGTCTTTGACCATACCACCAATTCTATGAGCCCCAGATTGGACACTCACGTTCCATGTGCACATTGGCACTTCGAAATTCACCGTAGGAGCTGTATTGTGCCAACCTAGTGAACACAACCTAGACTACCTAGTGAGATTTGCTAGCAGACAACTCACTGAGACCAAAATGAATTACTCAACAATGGAGAGAGAGGGGTTGGCTATGGTATTTGCTGTAAAGAAAATTTGGCATTATCTTTTGGCTATGCCATTTACCTTCTTTGTTGACCATCAAGCCCTATTATATCTTGTTAATAAACCCTATGCTATAGAATGCA
This sequence comes from Lygodium microphyllum, assembly GCF_053477565.2. Lineage (NCBI taxonomy): Eukaryota > Viridiplantae > Streptophyta > Polypodiopsida > Schizaeales > Lygodiaceae > Lygodium > Lygodium microphyllum. Next base: position 107,835,518 of record NC_141158.1, read on the forward strand.
TCACTCGATGGCTACTTCTGCTTTTAGAACTTGACTTTTTCGTGGTAGTATGTAAAGGGAAGCAACATTACATGGTTGACCATCTGTCTCGTATCCCCATGGGAGAAGTTGCTGGACAAGGCATTGTGGATGAACTGCCAGACACACATCTATTCCAATTATGTAGCAAAAAGAATTTGTTTAGAGCTGACATGATGGCGTATTGGGCAGACGACATAGTTCAAGTGCTTGAGCACGGACTGCTGCTGGAATGATCGATAGAAAAGGCTCGACTTAGGTGGCTCATCCTGAAGATCCAACCCTATCAATTGATAACAAGTCAACTTTACAGGCTAGGGCAAGAAGGGTTACTGCGCAGATGCATGTGTGAGCATGAGATGCATGATGTGCTGACAAAGGCACACAAACGGAATCGCAGGAGGACATTTCAGCGGAGACCCGACAGCCCGCAAAGTGTTGCAATCCCAATTGTGGTGGCCTACTCTCTTCCGAGATGCAGCATGATTTGTGAAGCATTGTGATGAGTGCAAACAAACCGTGACACAGTATTCACAAGCCAAATACATCATTGTGGCCATCGACTATCTAACAAAATGGGCAGAAGCATGAGCTATGAGAAAAAATGATGTTAGGACCACTGCCAAGTTCCTATGGGAAGGTGATCTCACAGTTCTGGCTGCCCCATCAAACTAGTCAACGACCAACGCACTCACTTCATCAACGAAGTGATAGCTCACCTCTTGTCCTCCTTCCTAATCATCCATCAGAAATCTTCACCCTATTACCCTCAAGCAAATGGTCAAGCTGAATCCGCAAATAAAATCTTAGTAAACGTCTTGACCAATGTCATCTCTACTTCATGCAGTGATTGGGATAACAAGTTGATGGCGGCCTTATGGGCCTATCACACGGCTTACAAGACGAGGATTGACCTATGGTACGGAGGCAATTCTACCCTTGGAGTTCTTCATACTACCTAGCCTCAGGATAGCCCTTTAAGAGAGATGGGAAGGGAAAGACGCATGGAGGGAATGCTTAATTGAGTTCAAACACTTATCGAAATCCTAGCTTCTAGCCACTCATGTGCTAATATATGAGAAGGAAAGACACAGACACAGACACAGACACTTGACAAGCATGTCAAGCAGTGCAACTTTGAACAGGGTGACTTAGTGCTGCTATACTCAGTCAAAGGACATAAGCAGAAAGTGAAGTTTCGAGGGCTAGGCTCCTTTAGGGTTCTAACCATCAGCGAATCGGCAATGTAGAACTCGGAACCCTAGAAGGTGATGGCATAGGCTTCTTCAATGGCAGCCGCATAAAGAAGTACTTCCCTCCCATGCACCCATTGCATGAGCCTCCAATGTTGGCACCCCCTTGTCCATGTACGAGTAGCCACTATCATTGAGATGGACAATGAGGATGAGAAAGCTATAGATTTAGCTTACCTAAGCATAACGGTCGCTGCCAAGCACACATGCACCATCAATGCATTGATTGATGAAGGAGCTGATTTTAATGACTTAACCCATGATCATTGGACCCAAATTGGCAAACTGCAGTTGTAGCCCATTAATGCTAAGCTTAGCCCTTATGGAGGCCGACCCTACACTCTTTCGGAAAAGTGCCAAGTTGTAGTTTCTATCGAGTTTGAAAGCATGCCAATGATTGTCTATGTGTTGCCCACCACTAAAGATGCAGGCACAGAATTGCTATTAGGAAGAACCTTTAAGAAGTGAGCTCATTGTACCGTCAACTACGAGTTGCAACGCATCCACCTAGCCATGGGCAATGTCCGAATAGTTACATCTTTCAGCAAGGGCGGCATCTCTTTTCAAGTCCATAAAGCCACCAGTAGAGAACCTCGCCATCAAGTCTAAGGACGGGAGTTGTCACAACCCGCCAAACCTCAATGCCAGCAAACCCATGAACCCAACGTCGAAGCCCACAAGCCCCAGCTCAAATGGGTACCTAAATATCAAGGACTGCCACCTAGAACTGGAAACCCATGGCCACACAAGGCTAATGACCCACATTCGAAGCCTGGTAATCCAGGAAGAAACTATAAAAAATGATGCACAGTCAAGCCACGATGGGTCCCCAAGACCTTGTTGCAAGTACAAGGATACTTGAGGGTAACACCTGGATTTGGCTACCTAAAGCCAACACAACCAAAGGCCCTACTCAAATGCCACCCTCAAACTTGACCATAAGAAACATTAAGCCAGAGACACTCGGGCCGCAAGAGAAGGGGCCCGCTATGTCCATAGAACCTCCAGAACCTAGATCAATAGGGCCCAAACCAATCTATGGCCCAAAACAACAGCAGCAGCAGCTGCTGCTAACAAACCGCCCAAATCTAGCACCGATGCCCCTCAGATCTTAGAAACATCTAGTAGCGTGTCAACCACAGCTATACCCAAACCCATCGAACATGAGGCCAAGCTACACCCTCAGAAGAAATCCAAACAACACTCAGTAGCTATGCTGAACTCTCTATTACCATCAAACCTCAACCACCTACTGGCCTTAAACCCTCTTATAAGCGGTGTTCAATTCTAACCTTGGCCGTGGACCGAACTAAATTTATGGGGGATGACTTAGTTGCTTGCCTAAGATGCTTGGATGCTACCTTCATGACATTGGCTAAAAGCTACGATCGATTAGACCTAGGTCTCTTGGAAGAGCCTATAGCAATGGAAGTATGCACACTTCCATGCTCCTAGGAAGAGTCAGAATTTGTATTTATAAAGGCTTTCGAAGCAGTTGAGGAGTTAATTGCAATCAAGATATCCAAAGAATAGGCAATCACACAGCGTCTCATTACGTCATATAACAAAACTGAAGTCATGGCCACAAATGAAGAAATCTCAAGGTTGCAACAACTTGCCGACAATAAATCCTCCTTCTTGTGAAAATGGTACACTCTTCGATTGCAATGGGAACTAGAAGGATGCCAAATCATGACCAACACTAAGCAACGACGTGCAATTAAGTCATCGGAATATGACCCAACATATGTAGCTCCAACTTCCTATAGGGTGTTAAATACCATTTGTAATCGACCCCTAGAAGAACACATTAAGGGACATCCTTATTTAGATCGCATCCTCATGGAGGAAGAGCTACACATCGCTAGCCAAGCGGACTGTGGCGACTTCTTGCTTGATGTCCTCACTTATACTACGCATGTGGGCATATGCCCTTTGGACATGGACAGCTATGCTACTTTAGAATATAACCCCAATTTCTATGCTTGGCTCATGCGGTAGTAAAACGCTAAGATTATGTGCTACATGCCCTTCATTCTTTAAACATTTAATCCTAGGAAGGATTCTTCTCAATTCAAAAGGGGGGAAGGTAAAGTGAATCAAACCAAAAACCTAACACATAAGAAAACAATAATAGCCCAAATTACAAAATAGCAAGCTTTTAGCTTTTGAGTTTGCTTTAGCACAAAATAGGAATAAAGCTAATGGATGGTGCCCAAAGAGTCTGGCATGCCCAATACAATGTCCAAGTACAAATAACATAATCGTGCGTCCATGCGCATACAAAATAATAATAAATATCCAACGCCTCAATAAATAGGCGCGACAAAATATAGGCGCCATGCCTAAGGTATGCGCCCATCAAAATATAAGTGATAAATCGAATACTCGCTATTCTCCAATGCTTTCCTCCGCCACTACTGCTATCTCTACACATCAACTGAAGCATTCACAATCGTTAGTAAAATAATACAATTAAACCGACAAAAGTGAATACCTAGCAGTCTTCAGCTACATAAATAAATCAACTGGTTAGAAATCAATCCTAACCTTAATTTATTACGAGTGCGCACTCTAAACTCATAAACGTTTATTAATTTAATATGCATTTTGCGGAATCACCCGCTATGGAATCACCCATGTACACACTAAATTAATGAAACGCCCGAAAAGGATAGGCGTCCCCATCAACTTCTCGCACAAAGAATCCACTTTGTGTATGAGCCCCGGTCTCATCAAAGTCTACGGAATCCACCGTAAAACCTCACGGAATCCACCGTGAAATATGCCTCCTGGCATCATACCCCCGGGGTGGGATAGCAATTGACCTCAATTGCTAAAACACTAGTAGGATGATAGCCAGTGCCTAATTCTCATCGTCTGAATTAGGTGGAGAAGGGGGTCGGATGGATTTGCTAAAAAATTGCCAATTCTGCATGTATCCTTTAAGATTCATGCAAACATGGAGTGAAGTGGTGGAGAGGAAGGGATGATTACATCTGGTGAACTGGCTGTCATTCATGTCTTCTAGGAGAGCTAGGCAAAAAGAAGGGAGGAGGCTAGCCCTCATCATCAGGCGTGCCATGGCACAATTGTCGATGGTGTTAGGATCAAAGAAGAGGGGAGGCAGGCCACTTTCTTGTGGAGTTGGGTCCTGCTTAAGTAATAATTTAAGAAGCCTAAGATAATTACATGTAGTTATGAAAGTTGGATCAGGGCAAGAGGAGAAGTCGGCGAGGAAGAGAGTCATGGAGTCATCCAAGCTTTTCGAGTTGAAGATGAGGGCATGTTCAAAAGAGACAACATTAGAGTTGTAGATAAATCATATCGTCCGTGGAGGGTGGCATCAAAATCCACTCCTACCCTATGAGGGTACACCATAAACGTGGGGTTGTTCCTCTCATAGGGCAGGGTGTTGCAAAAAGCCATCCAGGCAAGCATGATGATGCCACACACCCGCGTTCTCCATAGGGGTTGGCAATTATAACCTTGCACGGAATGTGGCACTTCAAACACTTTATTTTGCTAGAATTTGGCTTCTTCAATTCCCCAAAGAGTGGGGTTCTTCTCTCTTTCTTCCAGCCACTTTTGTCCTAGTCGGCTACCAATCCCAATCAGCTCTTCCATCACTTTGAGTGGCAAGACCCTCTGCAGGCTGTTGGGCATGAGAAAGCTGAAAGTGAATGGCTCTTTTTCTCTTTCCTGTCGCTCCCAAACTACTAGTTCTGCATGGAATCCTTCATGAATGTCATTAGGGCATGGTGGGAGGGGCGTGGATGGTAGCACGACTGGCTTGGCCCTTAGCTGCTTTTTGGTTTCTTCTACTAATTTTTTCCTTATTTCCCTAAGCGCGGCTTGTCTTTTCACAAATGTGTCGATTGGTTATTGCTCTTGGAAATGGGGCGAGGGGGGCTGTGAGATCACCTCTTCTCTAAACCTTCCCATATTGAATTGAAGTTCAGCTTCATCCCCCTGCCGGTCTCCTTGTTGTGTTTCCTCTTCAAACCCTATCGCATCAATTTCCTGGGGGGTTAGGCTAGCCAGTAACAAGCACTTTCGTTGATCATCCAGGCTCAACTTAACCTTCGCAGGTTGGGGTGGCATCTGCAGTCCTGCATGCAGAGCTCTGCGTGCGATACTAAGTTTCTTCTTAACCACCTCTAATGACTCTCCTTCTTCTGGGCGGGTGGTGTCCATCAGTGTATCTAGGAAGGCCTTTTGCTGGGTATTAAAGGCTACCTGGGCAGCTTCTGCTTTGCTCTCTTCAAGGATCTTTTCGTTCTCTACCAGAGCCAGGTGCCGCGCCAGTGTCTTCACCCTTCTTTCATTTTGCCATGCCCATTCCTCGTCTCTCTTCTTCATCTCTTCCATGCTCTCACCCTGCCTCTAGACCAGGGACACGAGTTTCTACTCTTGGTCCTTTAGCTCTTTGCTCATGGTTTCATGTTCTTTCTTTCCTTGATCCAGCTTGTCGGTCATGGTTTCGATCTCTTTCTGCTGCTGCTCTAACTCTTGCTTTCTTTCCTCGTCCCTGGCAGTAAACTCAGCCATAAGCTTTTTGATTTGATCAGTTTTTGCAATCAACTCTTCATGTTGCATGATCAGGAGCTCGTATTCTCTTTGCATCTTCACGAGTTCCTATGTTTCATCCTCCAGCTGTGCTAGCTCCAGCCCTCTTCCCTGTCATCCTTAGCCTTCAGCTCCTATTTGAGATCAGAGATCTCCCTTTGCTGCATGGCTATTACTCGGGTCTTTTCAAGCTGAAATGCAGCTACCGACTCTTTTTCTGCCACCAACTCATCCACATCTATCTTCCTTTCCTCCTTAGACTTCTCCAATTGAGAGAGCAGCTCGGCGATATACTTGTCGTAATTAGTTGGTGGTGTCATTGTTGTGTGGATGGGAGTGGTCGAGGCCTCCACTTTCTGGCACTTCGGATCCTGCCTTGACTCGGTATCCGTGGCCGGCCTTTTCTACCCTGTAGTTGTGGTCTTGGTGCTCTTCCCTTGGGCCAGTTCTTTGTTAATAAAGTACTGCATCCACTCCACAAAGTTTGAGACATCTGCGCTAGTGGGGATGCTCGGGGTGAGGGTTGTTGCTTCGGTGGGAGGCACCAAGAGGGTCGGAATAGGGTGGATGGGAGCCTTGCCTTTGCCCTCAGTGACGGTCGGTGGTACGATTTCTGGCACCTGCGTGTTGGAACTGGGCCCCTCCTCTCTGGGCCGGCTCATAGCCCCTAGGTCATCTGCCCTGCTTTGCTGTTCGATTGACTGGCGTGTAGCTTCGGCCAAGTCTTCCTCCTCCTTCCTTCTTAGCTCCTCCTCTTCTTCAGCAGCTCTTCTCTCCCTCTCTTTCTCTGTTTTCCTAGACTCTTCTTCCAATCTATCTGCTTCCTATTTTTTCTTCTTCTCCCTCTCTTCGGCCTCCTTGAGGGATTCCCTCTTTGCTCTCTCTAAATCCTCTTTCTCTTTTTTTTGGCCTTCATTGTGCTTCTTCTTTTGTGTCGTCTTTTTAACAGGTCTCTTTGCTGTCTTCTTGCTCATCTATTCCTTTTGTTCTTTCCCTTTTTCTTCACACCCTCAGTTCTGTCACTGGATACCTCTTTGTCCTAGTGAGGGGGCGATCTCTTGGGTGTTTCTCCTTCTCCTTCCTCTGTATCTTGAGCCAGTTTTACCACCTCTTGAATGAGGGTAGTCAAAATGCTTCCATAGCCAATGAATGAGGCTTTGGATGAGGCCTTCTTTTTTTCTGTGGTCTTGGACGCTGGGGAATCCCCACCTGCTAGTTTACTGAGCAAGCTAGTGCTTTTACCGCCTGGTCAATGGTCTTATGTACATAGCCATTCCAGTCGACTTCGTCCAAGGTGTGAGCTGCCACATTCTCCAGCACATGCACGCTGATTGGATGCATCAAGGAGTTGTAGCACTGGCTGGAGAAGAGCACATGCACTAGCTTTGCTTGTAGACGGGCTTCCACATCAGGAATGTCTTGGATGCTGATGCCGTCATTGGTCAGCACTTCTTCCCTCTTCATCTTAAGCATGGCATAAACATATCTCTTATGCTTTTTCTCTACCTTCGACTCTAACCCCAAAGCCTTCTCTACCAAGGCTGGGTTTAAGTGTATCTGCACCTACTTGGCCTTTTCTCCCCTTCTCACCATCGTGGTGCCGCACTCCTGGTCTGGGTTGTATGTCCTGAGGAACTCCACACACTTCGTGTGGTCAGGCTCTTGTGCAAACTTCTCAAGGTACTTTGTGAGGTTGCACTACTCGACAACTCTCTTGGTTGTTTCCTCCTTGGCCACCACACCCTCTATGTTATGGAGGGTTCGAAATTTGAGCTGGTTGTAGGCGCGATTTTCTAGGGTGATGCGATATTGCGTCCTTTCCTCCTCCGTGAATGGGAGCCGGTGGCACGGTCTTGCTACGACATCTTTCGTTCCTGTCATGAAGCGAGTAGTGCCTCCAGCCATGCGGGCCTTAGGGATCCATATCCAAGCATTTCCCTCATAGTAGCCTTGCGCATGCAAGAGGGCTTTAGGAACCCATCTTGGCTTGATCATGCGTCGATTTCTGTAATTGCGCCTTGGTCTCCTCGGTTTAGAGTTTCTGGTGTTATGAGGATGTGAGCGTCGACTCCTAGGCTACGGTTGCGGTTGCTTGGGCCTCCATTGAAGCCTAGGCTATTGGAGCTTAGCCTTTGCTGTTGTGAGTGGCGATTCTAGAGATTCGGTGGGTGGTGGTTGAGCACTACCCCCCTCCTTAGACTTGGCTACTAACATTTCTACCGGTGGTCTTGTAGACTTTGACGAGGTCGCGCAGCCCTTGCTAAAGGCTGTAACAATGCAAACGTTGCTTATGGCGAGATGGATACGTTGCGATTCATAATCAATATTGCAGTGAGTTTGCTTCGTGAAGGTTCGCCCTAGCAGTGATTCCGTGCTTGCATCTTCAGAGTTTAGCAACACGTAGAAGATCATTGGTATAGTCTCAGACTCGATAGAAACGACAGCACTGCACTTGTCAAGAAGTGCATATGAGCGGCCCCCATATGGGCTTAATTTGGCATTGATGGGATGTAGTGGTGGTTTGCCCAGTTGGGTCCAATGATTGTGAGTCAAGACATTGAAGTCTGCTCCCTCGTCGATCAAGGCATTGGAAGCACATATTTGCTTGGCAGTGACCATGATGTGTAGGTATGCAGGTTCTACGGCTTCCTCATCCTCATCATCCATTTCAGTGATCGTGCTACTCGTACTTTGACAGGGGGTTCCAACATTGGTGGCTCATGTAGAGGATGCGTGGGAGGGTAGTACTTCTTGACACGACTAGCATTGAAGAAGCCTATGCCCTCACCGTCTAGAGTCTCGAGCTCAATGTTGCTAGTTCGGTTGATTGCATGAACTTTGAAAGATCCAAGACCTCTAAACTTCATTTTCTGCTTATGCCCCTTAACTGAGTACAGGAGTACTAATTCTCCTTGTTCAAAATCGCGCTGCTTGACGTGCTTGTCAAACCAGCTCTTGCGTCGTGCCTTCTCACATATGAGTGTGTGAGTGGCTAGAAGACGAGTTTCCAAGAGGCGTTCGAGCTTAACTAGGCATTGCGCCCATGCCTCATTTCCTTCCCATTGTTCTTGAAGTGCTATTCTCAGGCTAGGAACGAAGAACTCTATAGAGAGAATTGTTGCAGTTCCGTAGGTCAAACTAAAGGGAGTCTGGCCAACAGCCATTTTATAAGCTGTACGGTAAGCCCACAAGACTGCCATCAGCTTGTTATCCCAGTCGCTACGCGAAGCAGAGACTACTTTGGTAAGGACATTTACAAGAATCTTATTCGTGGATTTCGCTTGGCCATTTGCTTGAGGGTAGTATGGAGAGGATTTTTGATGGATAATTAGGAAGGTGAATAGAAGATGCAGTATCACTTCATTGATGAAGTGTGTGCCCTGGTCACTGACTAGTTCGATTGGGTAGCCGAATTGTGAAATCACTTGCTCCCATAAGAACTTAGTAGTGTGTCTTATCATTAGAGACGTGGCACTAATATCTATTTAGGCATGCTTATTTATTGAAGCGATTAACATATATCTACTATTTTGTATGCGCATGGGCTCACGGTTTAAATATTTATTATTGGACGTTGTATTTGGACACTGTCTGACTCTTGGGCTACCCAATCACTTTATTCTTTATTTGGACAAAAAAAACATAAAAGCTAAAGCATGCTAATTGTAAAATTGGGCTATTTTTGAGCTTTGAGATGAATAAATTTATAAATACATGCTTTGTGGAGCGCTCACACAAGGTATGGGGGGAGATTGTACCCAATTAGTCTTTTTGCCTCATGTCATGCAAGTCTATTCTCTTGATTTTTGAGCTTAAAGTAGAGTTCTTTGTTCTTGGGGACCTTCCAGTGCTCGCTACATACGCATACAACATCCTCAACGTCCTTTAGGTGCTCTTGGGCCTCTTTCACCCATTCTTTGACTTTCTCTATGGCCTCTAGTTGGCGCTTCGGATGTGGGTATTCCCCTACCTTAGCACTTCCCTTTTCTACCGTCTTAGGGGCTAAAGTTTCTACCTCTACATCAGTGACCTTCTTTCCAGTAGACAGAGTAGTAGCACTCTCAGTTTTCAGTGCAACCTTAGCTTTAGGCATCTTCTTTCTCTGCCTACGACTCTTCTTCCCTATCGATGCTGCATCAAGGTTGCTAGGCCCTGGCAGTGATATACCGGCTTGCTTTGTCTGGGCACGAGTCATGACCCGCAATGGGATAAGTCTGGCCTCCCCATCGAGGTTCTCGACACCAAACAGCCCCAATGGGATAGATGGCATGTTGGTTGAACTCGAAGATGGTTTTCACTTTGGGCAATCGACGAAGAGATGAGTGATCCTGCACTCAACGCATCTTAGGTCAGCTTTGTCTCTGTTTTGCTGCTCCCTCTCAGGGCAACATGATGAGACATACCTTGGGTGACCACAAGTCCAACAGATGATTGGATCCTGCATCTGCCCTCCTAGGCCTCTACCTCGTCCTCTTCCTAATGCCATCACCGGTACTAGTTGATAGTCCATAAGGACTGCGTTGCCCTCGTTATTATGCGAGTCGTAAGGGTATACATAAGTCTCTTCCTCGTTCGGCTCTTCCACATAGTGGACTGGAGTGTCACTCGGTGGATGGGTCACGTAGGGACCAGGCGGTCTAGGTATGCCTATAGGGTTTATGTCCATCCTAGGAATAGTCGGCTTAATGTCGCTAGGCGTAGGAAGGGCCAATGGGGCTCCCCTTCTGAAGAATGGCTGCGGCCTATTTGCTAGGTAGGGCTGGCCGTATGGTTGCGAGTACGGAAGTCTTCTTGGTAATCTACAATGTGCAACGTCATGATCGAACCTACTACAACTAGCGCAGGGTCTTGACCTAGGGTCTTGACACTCGGTTGGCAAGTGGTTTCCACCACAGTACATGCATTGGAGGTGTGGGCGTGTTGGTCATCTCAACATGTCTTCCAGCTTGGCTATCTCCATCTTTACATCAGCCAAGTCCTGGTTTGTCTCGGTGGCTAGAGGTTGATTTGAGCTCCGCGAGTTGGTTTCTTCTGAGTTTAAGCTCCTAGAGCTTCTCTCTTTTAGCTGGTCGTAAACTCTGATGGCTTCTTGAAAAACCCTAGCTAGCGTGTCTAGCTACAAGCTTGAGTTGCCTGCCAAAGCCTTATACAGTTTCTCATTTTGAATTCCACTGGTGAATACAGTTGACACTGCTCTTTCAGTTGGTTGTTTTTCCGTAGGGATTCTCTTGAAGAGACTCCTCACGTGGGTCATGTAATCGCGAATGTCCTCCTTCTCCTTTTGCTTGACATTTATCAGTCGCACTAGTAGATTGTCAGAGTATCTAGGCTCGGCAAATCTCTTGATGAAGAGATTCTTGAGGCCATTGAAGTTGATTCGCTCTGCAGCATCTAAACTCGTATACCAAGTCCTACCCTTGTCACCTAAGCAGAGCTCGAATGCTTGAGAGCACTGAGTCAGGTCAATGAGGCTGTTGGCTTCGCAGACTTGCTCGAATTACTTTAGGAAACTGTATGGATCGTCGTAGGGTTGGTACTTGTCAGCTGATTTGCAATGATTGGGATTTTGGATTGGCTCTTGGAGCCTTGGTTTGCTCCTAATCCTGCTAGTAGTGATGTCGCTAGTGCTATGGCACTTTGCTCTACTGCTATGTTGTCTAGCAGTCGCTTCATGAGAAGCTCGCTCAACGTTAAGTCTCCTTCAAGGGCTCTCTCGTGATCAGTTTAGTTTCTACCGGCTAGGTTCAACACCCACTGTACCTCGTGCAATTTTGTGTTTTGCCTTTGGCTCCTAGCCTGCTGGTCTTTGTTATACTCTACTATGCTTTGCAGTGCCTTGTGGGCTATCTTCCTCTCCTCTTCTAAGTCTGCGATGATGGCATCTGCTGTCTTGTTGCGGTGCTCATACCGGGCTTGCGCATCATAGCTACTAAGCTGAATCCCCTCTGGGAAGAGTCCTAAGTTGAGTTTCTCATTTGGCTTGCGGTCTAGGTTTTCTTTTGCCATCGTCGTGTTCTCGTGCTCCACCAAGCTATTGATCAGGTTGAGTAAGTTTGTCAAATCCACCTCTTTGGCACTGCTTACTTGGTTCTACTTCATGTGTCGATAGTCTAACTATGTCTTTGGGTCTTCTCTTATTGGTGGGTTCCTTGAGTTGTTTATCTGAGTGAGTTTCTTAACTTATTAAATACAATCCTCAATTTATCTGCTCTTAGTGTGTGTGTTCCTTCCCGTGCACTTGTGCTTAATCAGGCTTTCAGTTTTCCTTAAGTATACTTCAAGTGCGGAAATTCAAGGTGAGTGCGGCAAACAATATCTAAGCGTCTTACGCATTCTCGCTTTGTTTTGGGCCTAATAGGCTTGTCGATCAATTCTCTGGTTGTCTTGACAGGGTTTTGGGTTTTCCTGCTACGTTGCCTTGCTCGTTCTTGGTCCATCAGGGTTTATGGCTCAGTGGGTTGTCTCTAGGACTCTAGGTTTCGCGACAGCCTACACAAGCTGCTAGGCGACTGTGCCTTATGATTTTGCCTATTCCTTGTGTCAGAATTGAGTTCTGAGCATCAAGACGACTCGTGACAGGTTGTGTGACTGCTCTAGCTAGGTCTGGTCAAATTTTTGAGAAATTTGGAAAAGTCCACACTCGGCCCAACTTGTCCGAATTGCAGGGGCCGAGTGGGTGACTCAGGCGGGCCGAGGCGCACAAGCCGAGGGCCGAATGGACGACTGGGATAGGATGGACTCGGACGGGGTCACTCAGACGGGCCGAGGGAGTCTACTCGGACCGGCTGAGGCACACGGGTCGAGGGCTGAATCAGGTTTGTCTGAGGGCTGAGTTTTGCGTGGCGGGCAGAGGGCCGAATTGGGTCACTCGGATGGGTTGAGGGCCAGTTGAGGGCAGAGCGGGATGGTTGGTCGAGGGCTAAGTTTGTAAGTGGGGCCGAGTGATGTCACTCGAACAGGCCGAATAGGGTTTTGGGCCAAGTCGACCGAAAGACAAAGGGCCGAGGGCCGATTCTGGGTCTCGGCCTAGAAACTGGCATCGGACGGACCGAGTTGCGCACGATGAGGCAGCACTGAGGCGATTTTGATTGAAATTGACAATTTAGCTAATCATTTCACACACAACCTTCTAGATCACAACTATGGTGCAAGGGGAAGTGATTGATATACTTGAAGCAATCGGTAGGCTATCCCGCGACAAGATCGAATCAATTCTTCGTGGGCTCTCTCTCTCTGTGTGTGTGTGTGTGTGTGTGCAAGGGTTGCAAATGAGCTCTCCCTTAGCCTCTTGGCTCTTAAACTCCTTCCCGAGTAAAGTTTGGACGCTCCCATTCACTCACTTGCCAACGTTAAGTATCCCAGCAATCTTTTTACAATTTTTTGCATGATTTGTGCCCTATTTTGCCCTGTTTTGCAACGGTAAACCCTATCCTTTTCGGATTCGATTTCCTAATCCTAACCTACGCTAAATGCAACAAGAATCGAAAGCAAAAAACTGAAATGATTTCTCCATGTTTTCCAATAATCAAACAAACAAAATAACCCAAAATACTTACTTGCTTTGAAGATAAAAAAAACCCAACTTCCTATCTATCTCAAGCTTGGTTCGGGGATGAATCCCTTACTTCGATGCTCGATATGAGGCGCGCAAGTGCTCAAGCTTGAATCCATTGGTCCCGAAAATGGAACCAAAATGTAGAGGAAGCTCATGCTCAACCATCAAGACCCATGGACCGCTTATTGTTTCAAGCGTTGCAAGCGAGCTCTAATGGCTATCTCTCACCTAGCCGATGCGCCATCGATCCTACGAGTGTAGTGAGCTTACCTTGATGCCGAAATGAGTTGCCTCGTCTCTTGCACACGCCGGTAGCTCCACGATCCTAGATGCTAGCTCAAGCATCCTCAAGCCTCCTCCATCTCCAAGTTCCATCCACCATAGCCGCGCGCACGAGAAAAGAGAAGAGAAGAGAAGAGAAGAGAAGAGAATAGGAGATGGTGAAGAGCTTCACCCTCTTGATCCCTCACTCCCACACACTCACTCCCTCACACTCTCACACTCCCTCTCTCAAGAGTACACACAAGCGAGGAGAAGAGAAGAAGAGAAGAAGAAGAGAACTCTTGTTAGCCATACACCACAAGAATGAGCTTCCATTCACTTTTTGAACTTTATATACAAGGCCTAAAATCCCATGGGCACCCATCCCTTTTTTACATGACCAGCTGTTGTGGCAAGGTCCTTTCTCTATTTCCCTCTTCTAGCCTTATGCCTCTAGCCTACACCCGTCTAATATTTTACAATTGGCATAGGAGGAAGGCTGGCGCTCTTTTACAAGAGTTTTTAGAGCTTTTTGTGGTGCCTTTCATTTAAAATTGCGCTTTTTGCCCTAGCTTAGCTTTAGAGGCCGCCTACATGTCTTTGCTCTTTTTCCATCATTTTTTCGCTTTTTCCTTCATTTCTCCGCCATCTCGACTTGGGGTTAACAATAGGCATGTGCTGGTTGTCATGGCTTTAGGCGATAGAGGAAGAGATAGAGGCCTAGGAGGAGATCGAAACCATGAACCCATAGCATGTTGGATGTGTGGCTATCTAGGGCATATCTCATCTTGTTGCCCTAAAATGGAGTAAGAAAATAGAGAGAAGGTTGATTTGAGGTGTCTTGAATGTGGAGTCACACACTTATTTGCCGATTGCCATAGGTGGAAAACCTCCATTAGTTTAGCAATCATACCATCTGTGCCGTTGGACTCTTTTTTATCAAGTCACCTGCCAAGCAAAGCATGCCAGTATCTCATTACCTAGACCTAGCAACCTAGATGGATTCTCCATAGGGAAGAAGAGCCAGCGAAGGAGAAAAAAGAGGACTGAGGCAAAAATAATGTTGAAGATAGAGATTGAGATCATATTAACAAAGGAAAAATAGGTCACTGATGCGAAAGCAAAAACATATGCTCCTAAGACGAGAGAGAAGGGAAGTGCCACGATTGGAAAGTACCCTGACCTTAACCAGCAGAAGGCTATGGATAAGATCAAGGAATGGATAAAAGAAGCACAAGCTCACTTGCGAGATGCTAAACATATCATTGAGGATGAGATCCACAAACCCTCAACCATAAGTCCACTAGTCTCTCCCATGTACTTGAGAGTAGGAGAGGCAACACCACCACATGAACAACCGTATAGACAGAGCATGGATTCCACAAATCAATGGGTTGCCCATTAGGAGCATTGGCAAGAAGCCCATGCAATTGAGGAGGGAAAGATGGTAGGAAATTTTCTAACTACACTAATATCAACTCATGTGACATTGTCATTGGGAGAATTACTTAGGCAAAACCTTGCACTATGGCAAGGATTGAAGCTATGGGTAGAACAAATTGATAAACATGAGCCTTAAGGCTTCCATGACATGTGACACACATACTAAGACTAATGCTAAATCTAATGTCTATCCCCACAAGTGAATGCCTTTTGGGGAGGACACTGAGATGCACATAGTATTACCTATCGTTGCCCTAGGATATACTATGTGGAAGGGGATAATAGACATAGGAGCAGGGGTTAATGTGCTTAGCCACACATTCCAGCAAGCTTGAGGAAACTCACCGGTAGAAACTTATGGCTTAATGTCACTCTAGCAAATGGAATGAAGGTAGACATTTCAGATTCCCGAAGGATTGGCCTCTAAAGATAGCAGGAATCCAATTCTCCGTGAACTTCATAGTCATGAAGGGAGTGGATTATGATATCTTGCTAGGCAGACCTTGGATGAGAAATGCCAGAGTGATAAAGGACTGGGGTAATGGCATGATATTCTTAGGCAATAGATCAAAAGTAGTTTGAGTAGAGATGGACACTTGGAAAACCTCACTAATGGACCTAGATCTATCTCTACCATGCTATAGGGTAATTCAAGGGCTAGAAGAGATTATGGGCCTATAACAAAGGACATTCCTTGTCCTGAGGATAAACATGACTAGATGCATGTGTTGGCGGCCATTGATCTCCCATTCTCGGAGGAGAAGGATGAATATAGGCAAGCGCTGTAGACTCAACTAGCACACCCAACAATGCCATATCCTCTAACTAATCCACAGTGCCATTGTGCATGATGACCAGGAGTTCTATCGCTGACCAACACCAATCACCTATTGTGTCCCAACTACCAAATTGAAACTCCATAAAATCCTTGAGTGCCTGTCAATTGAGCTAGCTAGAAACCTAGCTACAAACTTAAAACCCCTCTAGGATCTCATGGAAAGCAAGAAGTGGTTATGGACTAAGGTACATGACTTACATATGTCATATAACTGGACTCTCATGACAAGTTGAGAAAAAAATTGAGAATAGAAACCTTGAAAATGACGCATAGTCCAAGTATGAGGATTCTGAGGATAATTGCAAAGACTGTGGCTCCATTAGAAAGGAAAGCGATGAGGAAGTAGAGACCATAGAATATGACACAAATGGAAGAGTGATTGAGCAAATTAGAGTAGATACTAAACCCTAAGAGATCAACATGTTTAGAGTGAACAAAGGAGTTGCTAAGGTAGATTGTGATCGAGCTTGGCTAGAATGCCTAGAGGTGGTAGATTATGAGCAAGTGGGATTAGTTTAGCCTTGCACCACACCATTATTTGGAGTGGAGTTAGCCCTAGAGTTGTGAGCACCAAGGGAGACAACCTCTTCTAGTGAGAATGGTGAGTACAAATCCAAGTTAGAGGTGAGCTTTGATAGTGACCCTAAAATGCCTCGACCACCTAAGGGGGACCTCCCCTAGTCCACATAGGGCATAACAGGCTAAAGGAGGAGAGAAAGAAATAAGCAAAGTCTTCAGAAGTTGAATGACAAAAGAAACCCCAGGACTTTCCCAAGTGCTTCATGAAGTTTAAGAAGGGTGATTGAATAGTGGTGTTAGTAGGAGCCAAGTGGAAAGGGTAGGCAAGTGAACCCATCGAAGGACAACCAAAGTTAATGAAGTAAACTTGGCAAGGGAAGAGGACAAGCCTCGACCCATGTACATAGTAAATGACCTAACTAAGGAAGAGAAGAATGATCTCATAGATCTCTTAAGGGAATTCTTTGACGTGTTTGCATGGTCCTTAGGTGAGCTAAAAGGAATAGATGGGAGTATTGTGACTCATAATATTCCTATGGCCCCTGATACTATAGAACTGGTTAAGCAATGACCATATGCAATGAATCCTAAGCATGCACATGTAGTGAAGGAAGGGATTGATAAGCTACTGAAGGAAATATTCATTTATGAGATAGAGTACACACATTGGGTATCACCCATAGTCATAGTCATGAAAAAGAATGGGAAGATTTGAGTGTACTTAAACTATAAAATGGTCAAAGCAGCCACTAAGAGAGACAACTACCCATTACCATGCATTGAGCCCATGCTAGAAGGTGGTAGGAAAGGAAGCCTATAATATTTTGGATGGATTCTTAGGCTACAACCAAGTGCAAGTCCATCCAAACGACAGGCACAAGATGACATTCACCACCAATGAATGGGGGGTGTTTGCCTATAAAGTCATGCCATTTGGGCTAACCAATACCCCTAATGCCCTCTAATGCCAATTTTGAAAATATTCATCAATGACCTATGTGTCCAGACCAACTGGGAAGAACACTTAGAAAAGCTACAACTAGTCTTTGAACGGTGTTGGCAATATGGCTCTCACTGAACTCCTTAAAGTACTAGTTTTGGGTAAAGCACGAGTGTATTTTAGGGCATGTTGTATCGAGGAATGGGATAGCCATAGACTCCTCGAAAGCCAGGGTAGTTGTAGATCTTTCCCCTCCGACCAACTTCAAGGGAGTTCAATGCTTCTTAGGCCACACAAGGAACTGCTGCTGGCAATTCGTGCTAAACTATGCATTCATCATAATGCCTTTGAACAAGCTGTTGATAGTATTTGAGTGGAAGAAGCAATTGGACAAGGCATCAGTGATGATGATGATGACCTGCCAGATGCATATCCTTTTAGAATGTCCAGTGAATGAGATTTGTTTAGAGCAGACCTCAAATCTTACTGGGAAGATAACAAAGTCCACATCCTAGAGATTGGATTGCCTGAACAACCCATAGAAAAGGCTAGGCTAAAATGATTGAACTTGAAAATCCAACCCTGTTAGTTGAGGAGACATGTCTCCAAACACAAAATGTATGATGTGCTCAAGGAAGCACATGGCGAGATTGTTGGAGGGCATTTTAGTTGGAGACACCACAACCTGCAAGGCGCTCCAGTCTCAATTGTGGTGGCCAATGCTATTCCATGATGTAGTGAAGTTTGTGAAGCACTATGATGAGTGCTAATGGATCAAAGTTCCTATTTGTAAAAGGACAAAATGAAGTTGACCCCGATGATCATGCACCAACCATTTGAGAATTGGAGAATTGACTTCATTGGTCCAATCAACCCTATGGCATGATACTTTCAAGATAAGTACATCATAATAGACTATCTCACCAAGTGGACAAAAGCTCAAGCAACTAGCAAAAATGATGCTAAGACCATGGCCAAGTTCCTCTAGGAGTAAGTAATCTCATGGTTTGATTGCTTGATAGAGTTGGTTAGTGACCAAGGCACACACTTTATCAATTAAGTGATCACTCACTTGTTATCCACCTTCTTAATATCCATAGAAGTTCCTCACAATATTACCCTCAAGCTAATAGTTAAGCGGAATCCACAAACAAGATCTTAGTGAAAGTCCTAACAAAAGTAGTCTCTGCTTCATGTGGTGATTGGGACAACAAGCTCATGGTAGCTTTGTGGGCATATAGGATGGCCTATAAAACAAGCATAGGATAAACTCCATTGAGATTGACTTATGGAACTAAAGCTATTCTACTAGTAGAGTTCTTTGTTCTAAGCTTGAGAATAGTAGCCCAAGAGAGATGGGAGGGCTAAGAAGCATGGACAAATTGGTTAGTAGAGCTGGAATGCCTATTTGAGACTCATCTCATTTCAACCCGTACTCTAATCTGTGAAAAGACATGATGTAGGAGTTGGTTTGACAAGCACATCAAACAATGAGACTTCGGGCAAGGAAACATAGACTTATTGTACTTTGTCCAAGGGACACAAGCAAAAAATGAAATTTAGGGGATTGGGACCTTTCAAGGTTCACAATATCAATAAAATGGGCAATGTGGAACTCGAAACCCTAGAGGGGGAGGGCATAGGTTTTTTCAACAAAAGTCGCATAAAAAAGTATTACCCTCCACATCCACTTCATGAACCTCTGATGATAGGACCACCACCAAATGTGAGAGTTGCATCCATCACAAAACTAGAGGAGGAGGATGAGGAAGCAGTGGCACCAGCCTACCTAGAAATAACCATGACTGCGCAAAACGCATATGCCTTTGATGCGCTAATTGATGAGGGAGCTGACTCAAATATCTTAACGCATGAACACTAGATCACCATGGGTCAACCCCTAATCGCAACCAAGCAATGAGAAACTTAGACTATTTTGGAGGCAGTTCTATCCACTCTTGGGGAAATGTAAACTAATTGTTTCTATTGAGATTGAGAGTCTACCCATCATCTTTTATGTGCTACCTAACAAGCAAAGTATTGGTAAGGAATCACTATTTGATTGTGTGTTCAAAAAACAAGCTCATTGTAATGTTAGACTCGTAGCATATCCACCTTGCTATTGGCAATGTTAGAATAGTAACGGCTTTCAACAAGGACACCACGACCATCCAAAAGCTTGTAGTGCCATTGGTAGTAGCTAAACCTAGTATCAACACTAAGGAGGGAGGTAGTACACCACAATGTACACCCATTGCAAAGTACCACCACCCACTAGAAACCACACCCAAAGCTACATGCACCAAATGCTTGAGTGGGTCCCAAAGCATAAACCATAGCTTTGAACTCATAGTTTCCATGCCTCACACTCTAGGTCTAAACAACAGAGCTGGAGCTACTATAGTTCACAAGTGACTAGGCAGCACTAGGTGTCCCAAAAGCCCTACTATGAGCCTAAGGCTACTATGAAGATAACACCTTGGTGTGGCTACCTAAACTTTCAAGAGCCATGTATGATCCTCAATCTCATGCTCCAAAAACCAAGGCCCATAAATGTCAATCAAAATATGGGAGGAGAAAGACCAAAAGAAAGATCACCACTACCAAACTTGATGACAAAGCATCAATCAAACTCCAAACTTCTCAAACCCAGCTTATTGCACCTAATGAGAATCTCAAAGTGGAAGTACCACATATCAACTTGTCTAGTCCAACTAAACCGAAGCCGCCATCAAGCCTTAGGCCATCGCAGCAATGACAATCCATTCTTGAAGTGGCTTCCAACATGGCCATGGACCAGCATGGAGGATAACTTGGTAACGTGCATCTAATGATTGGATGCAACTTTCACGTTGTTTACTAGAAGTTATGGATGTTTGGACCTCGGCCTACTTGATGAACCTATAGCAAATGAGGTACATACCTTGCCGTGTTCTTGGGAAAAATGCAAATTCATTTTCATTAAGGCTCCTACCATTGTAGATGAAATGATTAACAATGGAATTTTGAGAGAAAAGGCAGGCTTAATTCAATGATTAATTCCATTCTTCAAGAAAAGAAAAATTCCCATGCCACCACAGGAACTTGCTGAACTTCTATGATTAATTGAGTCTAAGTTCAATTTCTTACGCAAGTTGTATACTCCATGCATTCAGTGGGCTCAAGAGGGTTATCAAATCATGACCAATGAGGAGCAATGAGTGCCATCAAGACTTCCGAGTATGACCTGACATATGTAGTCCCAACCTCATTTAGGGTATTATGCATGATAAGACATTGGCCATTAGATGACAATATCATGCTATATCCATACTTGGATAGAATCCTAACCAAGGAGAAGCTCCATATTGTAAGGCAAATCAAGTCATGTGACCTCTTGACCGATGAATTGACTTACATCACACATGTGGGCATCTGTCCACAAGATATGGATTGTCATGCGACACTATTGTATAACCCGAAGTTTTATGAATGGCATTTGAAAAAGTAAGGCACACCACGGACGCATTGAAGGCCCTTACACCTTGATGTCCACAATTGTAGGAAGTATTTTCATCCTTTCCTAGGGGGAGGGGGTAAAACTAGAAGATGAATGAAAAACTAAATAGGAATTGAATTTTAAAGGGAAGAATGAATGTATAAAAATGTATGGATTGATTGATGTGGGAGTTCTCATTTGAATTTTAAAGAGAATAATGAATGTGTAAAAATGTGTGGATGGATTGATGTGGGAGTTCTGATTTTGTGGTTTATACCCTTCATCATCGGACATTAATCTTTCTAGTAACTTTACCTTTCATGCAAGAAACGTAGGGTTCAAGGCTTCAACCATAGGGTTTGGAGGGGTACTAATGACTATAATCTAGGAAGCTTTGGGGGAGGTGGAAAGAGAAGAAGTAGTAGAGAAAACCACGGAACCATCATTGATCCCAGAAGAGGATTGCTCCCCCATTACAGTGAGCTTGCCTATTTCATTCTTAGCAAAAGAGCAGGGGGAGGATGAATTCAATAGGGATCAATAGGACAAAACAGAATGAGTTGCTAATGATGAGACAAAGACTGATTGACCCATTCAACAGCAGCAAGGAACCTCGATAAGTCAAAGGATAGTTAGTGAGTAGCAAGGCTCAGAGCTGTTAAGCCAAGGAGGGAGAAGGAAGATCACACTGAAAATACCCATTAGGAGAAGCTAGTCTACCTTAGAAGAAAATAGAGAACTATAGAGGGTGGAAGAGGAATCTAAGAGGCTTGAAGAGGAGCACAGGAAGGTACAAGACGAGGAGGAGGAGCAACAAAGGCAACAAAAGGAGGAACAAATATAATTGGCTATTAGGAGATCAATGGAGCAACCCTCTTGATCTCAAGAATTAGCAATGATGAGTCTCACTAAAGGACGTGCCAGTCACGAGTGTTGCAACAGAAGAGGCATGAAAAAGGCTGGTGGACAGAAGGCAAGAAAAATGCCCCTCTACATGTAATTTGTAATGTGCCCGCCTATCGGCTGCCCAAGAGCCTTTTTAGTGGTTGAATCTAAGCAGTGCCGCTTGGCACTCCCATGGAATGTCATGGGGTTTGTCACCTAGGGTTTCCCGAGTCCACTTGACAATAGAACAAAGCCATTAGGATCGACCTGAAATTTGGGTTTCAAGTGGTCAAGGTCTCCTGATAGCATTCTAGCCTCAGGTCTTAGATATCCTACTTTACGCATAGATACCCATGGTGAAGCAGACCCATGCCACACTTGGTTCAAAGAGAATGGAAAAAGAGAGGGATGTGCCGCTCAACCCCACTGCCCATAGGGCATAGTCTCATTCTAGTCCCCTAAAACGGCATGAATCAGGCTCTAACCTAATAGTGCCTAAGGATCATATGACTATAGAACCTTGTGAGAAGCCTTCCAGTCTTCTGGGACCACCCTTTCATAGGATGGACCTGTTGAGGGTTCCGCCTACCCGATTCCCTCAATAGGCATTCTTTAGTTATCTAATTAGGTCCTATCACATTTATGTGTGACATTTAAAATCAACTTCCTCAATTAAGCCTTTTAGAGAATCGGGTTCATTCATGTAACTTATGGCACTGAAAAAGCAGTTCATACAGGTTCCTTGGAAGTAAATGCTATATTAGCATCTTAACTGAGATACAAATCTTGTCCAAAAAGGAAGATTTCTGTAATCCGTGAGGATGCATCTTATTTCCTCCAAGTTTTCGCCCTTGTACTAGTAACAGGGCCTCGAGAATCTATCTCGAGTTACGCAGATTGTTTGAGTAGGACCCGACGACAAGGAATTTACAACCATATCCCCCCTTGGCATCCAAGAGTCCTCCTACATTCAAATCAACCCATGGAGAGTCCTCTCGTGGTGGGTTTGGTCCATGTTCCCATCATAGTTATTTAGAACCCCCTTGGTTAGGGTTGGTGGCCAGCTGGGGGTAGCTTGGCGCGCCCTCCATGAATTCAATCTGATTCATTATTTAAATTTCTTTTGTGAGCTTGGGTCATACATTCCTTTCACAGACAGCGATTCTAGATTTACAAGCACGAACAACAATGAAGGTGAGAGCTCGGCATCTGCTAAGGTGGAGTTCCTATCTTTGAACGCTTAGTGTTCACCCTTCTTAGGTCTTTTTTGCCTTGGTGCCAATTTCCATGACCTTCTGAGGGATAGAGGGAATACCCTCTTTCGGACCTCACTCCTATGTGATAGGAGCAAGCAATTATGCTATTGGATCTATATCCAATAGTTTCGGATGCTAACTGCCCTAGTATGCTAGCCTTTAGTTGAGGGTTCTTGTCTTGGGGTCGCAAGTCTTAAATAATTCAACCTAGGATTTTAATTGGTTATTTGCTAACCATTTTTCTCCTTATAACCTTGTCGGGGTTTCTAAGTTTACCCTAGGGTTTCACTCCCTTAAGAATTTGTAACAGAAACTTTTGTTCATTCCTCCCGCAAGTCAATAGTAAACTAAGCCCTATTGCAATCCTTAGATGCTTGCAAGCGTCGAATGTCACGTGGCGAATGGTTGTTCTTTCTTGTGGAATACAACATTCGAGTTTTCTTATATTGGCTTCGAGATGTAACATATTTTGAAAATGATATCTCCAAGGGTGGCTAGTTGTTAGGATGGAGACCAAAGAGCGTGGTTACTTGACTCTAAGTCAACATATGATTGTAACAATAACTTGACCTATTTACGATTAAACCCTAGCCTTACTTATCATATAGGACTTCATTTTCCAAACTGCCTCTTGCAATTAAGTTTAGCAATTCACATGCACATCTTAAATCTATCTTTTAAGATGCACCCCTATTACGTAGTGCCATTGAAACTGTCCATGATGCCACAAAAATCTAGATGCAAGTCTTTCCTGAGTTGATGATACGATGAAGGATTCCCATTCATGAAAATTCCTTCTAGTGCATTTATGCAAACCATAAAGCGTGACCTAAGTATTTAAGTGCGAGTGTACATGAGTTCATCGTAAATGCGAGTTAATTCACTCTAATGGTCTACATGATGCAATTGACCTACACGGAATATTTATATACATTGGCAATCTATGATGCACTTGGAAAAATTCAAACCTAATACTCAACTTAGTACTGCAACAACCCGTAGAGTGGCAAATCATGGTTATTAAGCCTTTACAACTACCTTTCGAGTTATGCGAGTTACGTGATGCAAAGTATGACTTCTTCCTAATGATGTCCATGCTTTACTATTCCATTCAAAGTACTAGACACGGTAGTGGTACCTAGATTTGGAGTGTCGAATTAGCATTTATACCCAATAATGCATTCATGTTAGTGGTGGCATCTTTGCTCGATTCTTCTTCCGTAGTTGCGGCCTTCCCAGTTACTTGCGAGAGTTTGCGCTTGGGGGCCATTTCACAGCTTGGAATAGGGCCTTCACTCCTCTCGGAGGACTCCTTTGTGCGGGAGTTCCCTATGCCTTGCATTGACTTTTGTGATATTTTTGTCAACTAGAGACAGTTGTTGGAGAGATCTCAGGAAGTAGCGATGGTGAGAGAGGGTGCTCGAGGCTTTGTCCAAGTAAGGAATTGTCCTTGGGCCTCTTCTCTCTCTCTCTCTCTCTCTCTCTCTCTCTCTCTCCCCCCATCGCCACTTCCTGAGATCTCTCCATTGACTGCCTCTAGCTGACAAAAGATCGCAAAAGTCAAGGCAAGGCGTAGGGAACTCCAGCATAAAGGAGTCCTCCGAGAGGAGTGAAGGCCATATTTCAAGCTCCAAAATGGCCCCGAAGTGCAAACTCTTGCAAGTAACCGGGAAGACCACAACTACGGAAGGAGGATGGAGCTCCAAGATGAACACCAAGGAAAAGGGAATTCTCTTGCAAGAAAATATATCTTGTAACATCAACAAGCTTTTATTTCATTCTTTTGATCATCAAAACAAAGAAAACAACAATTCTTCATGCAGCATCATAGTAGATTTCTCCCACGGATTTGATAGAATCAACCATAATCTTCAATATCTTCATAGAATCCCTCAATATAACAAAGAACAAAAAAGAATACACCATCTTTGAATGGAAATAAATCACATATTATTCATCTTCAATGTCTTCATAGTTTTCTCTCTCAATCTCTCATATATAGTTACACTGTTTTGATAGAATTGACTATCTCTGGCTCTCTCTCTCTCTCTCTCTCTCTCTCTCTCTCAATAGTACATCATATCCTCACTACAATGCTCTCATAATAACCCTCAATAATCCTTCTTAGGTCGTGGATGCACCTCCCAAGAGGTATGTCTGATACGAAGAGTCACCAGAGCCACTACAGTGTCTTTTCACAGCTCACTATTGTCACTGTCACTTAGTCTTCTCTTCAGTCTTCAGCAGCTGCTTCTTCCACTTGTTTGAGCTCTTTTGAACTTAGATTCATCCTTTCCAAAGGTTAGAAAACTTTCCCAAAGTCACACATACATTCTAAAGAACACTTACAGAAGGTCTACAGAACAGTTATAGTAGAGCACCAGAACAGCTACAGTACAGTTACAGTACAGAGACAGAGCAGAGACAGAGGCTCTATAGAGGGTCTATAGAAGGTTATAGAAGGTCATCAGAACCTCATAACTCATAGTCAAACAATTCCAAACTATCAAAAACTATTCAATAAGCTTTCAAAAGATCTCAATCTTCATCAATCATCAATCCATGCTTCATACAGAAGATAATCAGAACAAAACAGAAGCTATACACAAGGTATACAGAACCAATCAGAACCTATCAGAACATCGCAGAGCTTCATATCTCCACTGATAATCATCATGGATTTCCAAAACATAATCAATATCATCCAAAACACTCTCAAATACTTCCATTAACAATCATACATCACTAAAGATCCATCGAAAATCAATCATTCAGTCCTCAAAAACAACAAAAATCAGTCAAAAATTCAGTCTTTTTCCACTCTCAACATATCCCCACACTTAGAAAGGAAGCGTCCTCGCGACCTAAGAAAAGGAAGAATATAAGTTCACTAAAGAGCTCAATTTTAGCTTCCATCGAATCTTCAATAATCTCTCCAAAACCACGACCCCAACTTATTACCTGTATCTGATAGAAAATACTACTAAAGGAAAACTCCCATTATTCAATAACTCATCTGATTAATCATTTAAAAACCATAAAAAATTTGTAAAGGATATAAGAGGTTCTCTTCAGCTTTCCACCAGAGACTTTCCATCCACCATCAATATTTTGAAAAGAGCTCTCGAACAAGTTATTCGTAATCAGCACGAACTCATCACATACAATTAATACAACACATACAAAAACACTAACACAACCATCTGAATGACACCTCCAAAAAGAGATATATATCATTAAGAATCATCCAAGATACATTGCAAAGGTATCAATGAAGATGATCCCTTTTGAAGGCTTGGTGGTTTCGAAAGCGATCCATGGAGAAGGATTCATCTACAAATGTCTTTGGAGGATTTTGAAAGAACTGCAAGCAGCACATCCTTTCTAGCAAGACAAGGTATCTGCTAGGGAGACATAGGGCATGAAAATACAGGACATCCAACTGATGGGAGTCAATGTTCACATTGACATTCATACTAAGTTTTGGAATGGCCTTTTGATCATTATGGGAATGCCTATGCATGTATGCTAGATATCAAGCAAAATGAGCAGTCAATCTCATCGAAGGATCTAGAGATTGTGAATATTAGTGAGCAAAATGAAGATAGTTCTGGTATGCTTGACTGGCAGTTTTCCAATCTCCTGGAATCATTGGCCAGTTTATGTCCCGTAAGAGAATCAGTCGAGCTCCATCCTCTTCTTCTTGGAATCTGCTAATCAAACCCTTCATATTCACTAACCAACTGAGGGGGTTGAGAGATAGAAGTGGTAGGAGATGGAAGTGGAATAAGTAAAAGTGGATGAAGAGATGGGTAGGCAAAATCATAAAAGGAGGAATAGGTTAAAGAAGGAGTGGCTGAAAATTTTAGGGAATCAGTTAGGAAAGGTGTTAATTGATAAATAGGAAAGGTAGAAGGTACATGGATGGATGAAGAAGGGCATGGTGGAGAAGGAGAAAATACTCTATCTTCGATAAAAGAGCAATAGTTAAATATGGGAATTTGAGGAAAATATTGAGGTTGGAAAAGAAGGGGTAAGATTGCTGTTGAATTGGTTTGATAGAGGGAAAGATAGGTATCATAACAGTGAGCCATTTGTTGGTAATATAGTAGGCTAGGAACAGAGGGACCTAAGATAGATCTTCTCTGATAGGCATAAAAAAAGGTTGAATCAAATGGATTATTTTTGGAAAGGTGAGCCAAGAGATCCACCCTCAGTTGGTTAGTGCTCTGTACATAGGTAGAAGCTGTGTTTTGTCATTGATTCAGGACCACAGAATCAATCATGGAGTGTCAGGAATTATCAGGGCAAGTAGCCACTTTTGAGGAGTAACTCTGGAACATGTCATCTATTCGCAACTCCAAATAGTTAACATGCAAAACAACTTGTAAAACCACATCTCCCACATACCAGGCCATATCTACTTCATCTGGAATCAACAAATCTCCTCGTAGATACATATATGATAGCAACATGGTATCCGTCGTGACAGAATCTTCAAACACCATACGGACCACCTCTGTCAGTAACTCAGGAGACCAAGCCCCACTCCAACCATCCTCTAGAAGAGGAAGATCCATCGTTGAAAGCTTCATGTAAAAGGCCAACTTTTGCAATTGATAGTGGATAAATAAAGAATGGTCCGGAGGAACATATTCTTGGAATTGCTCAAATGTAGACCATAGCAGCTCCATCCTGGACTGCAATCTTTCCACTTTATCTTGGAATAAAGGATACAAGGTAGCCTGTCTCTGGAGAACTGCCAAGTTCTGCTTTGAGAGAGAAGGGATCAGTGGAACATTAGGGCTTGGAGGAACAAACCATGACTTTGCCAGTTGGTCTTGCAACTGCTTGATTTGGGAAGCTTGTGACTCCACTGTGTCATTAGCAGTCTGTAAGGCTGAAAGTTTTACATCTAAAAGAGTTTGAAACTCTTGCGCATCTTTGGGCATCCTCTCCTTCTCCTCTGAGATTCTAGTGACCTTTGATTGAGCTTCTGTTAACTGAATCTTCAAAGAAGATATCTCTTCTCTTTGGGTCTCAATCATATGGGTTTGTTGCTCCATCTGCTTAAACAGATCTGCTAGTGTGTCTTTAGCAGAGGCTAACTCTGATGTTGCCTTATGCAACTGGTCTTTGGATTGCATCAGTTCTTCATAAAAGGAAGCATACAGCTATTGAACACAGGTTGCCATTGAAAGTTCAATTGAGCTTTGGATGTCTTTACATAGGAATGGAATGGCATCTCCCGATACTAGACTGTTCACAGTGAAGGGACTGATATGTCCAAGGAACCCTCTCTATGTGCCCAGAACAGGTTGTTACATGTGAGATAAGCAGAGAGGTCACTGCCAGATATAGCAGGAATTGTAACTGAAGGAAGAACTGAAGGAGCCTTATGTGCCACCTGCTTCAAGCATTTGCACTGTATGACCAGTGAAGGAGGAGAATCCAGATCCTCTATATCAATAGGTTCTGAGTCTTTGGAAGGTGGAGGGGGAGGTACTAGATCAGGTGGAGGAGGTGGAGGCACACTCTTCTTTAAGCCTGACTATGTCAAGAAAGCAGACAGATAGGATCCTTAGGTGACGTTTGTGACATTGCCCCGGTTTACTTTAACGAAATGTTGATCCATCTTGGTGAGTAGGTAAGTGCTCCAATCAATAGCGACTCCTTTTAACACCATCCTTGAAGCTGTAAAGAGCTCTTTGGACAAGTAATGGGACAACGTTTTTGCAGGCATAAACCTGTCTTGGAAGAACTGGCAGACCAACTTCCACATAGGATCAGTGATCATGGAAAAGGAAACTCCTGAAGTGTTGATCACTTTCTTGACATCCAGAATTTCCTTGGTCTGTTTCTGTAATAGCTTCAAAATCTCATCGTTAGAGAATAGCTGTCGAGCTGTAACAAAGGGTTCTCATTTGTAGGGAAGAGACAGAGCCTTCCCTAACCCGCGGGGTATCAATGTCATGGAAGTACCATGGACCAATCCCGACTTCTTGCTGTATGAGGCAAGGAACTCATCACACATGGATGGATATTCTGGAATCAAGGGGAAGGAGGCAACCACGAAAGTCGCGAGTCCTGCCTTCGCGAGAGGCTCAAAAGTGAGTAGGGAAGAGTAATCCCTACTAACCACTGGGACATATTGGATAGGGGGAGGAGCGTGAGGCGCCATTCAGATGGTAAACACACACACCACAAACACAAACAATCACAAAGAATGCTTGCAAAACAACCAAAGGGCTATAAAAAAGAAATCAATCCAAAAAGAAGGACACACATACATACATAGACGTAACTAACCCAGTTACCACCCTAGACAATACTGGGTTAGTCATGCAAATTTCTTAATTAAAATTAATAGTGATGTGGAGCGCTTTTTTGCCAGCGCGTGCTCTTGTGACCGGCTGGTTCATTTATATTACAATTAAAGTGCCTCTTAAGCGCATGTAGCGTGTGCAAAGTGAATGGTTGGTTGATTTTAAAAGTATTAAATTGTGTGTTGAGCGTGAATGCGCGTGGAAAATGTGGGTGAATAGATAGTTCCTTTTAGCAATTAATTGTGATTAAGGGGGTAATAAAAATAAATAAAGCTCACAAAATAAATACCTACTAGGGGTGTGTATGCAATGGTGGCCGAAAGGCGCACGGAAGAGTTTCCCAAAAGCAATGAATCCAGTCAAACAAAATCAAACACCACTGACTGAACAACAAAGACAACACCTTAGTGGGTTTGATAATTTTTAATGTATTTGTATTTTGATTTTTAATTTTTTTAATTATGTTTGTTTTTTTAAAAAATAGTTTGGATTGTGTGGGGGTTATATTTTAGGTGTATTTGGTTTGGTTTTATAGTGTGGTTTGGTTAATTTATTCTATTATGTGTGTTTATTTGGTTGATGCGTTTTTTTTTTTTTTTTAAGAAATTGTATGTGGTTGTTTTTTTTTTCAAAAGGAAGAATAATTAAATATGGATATGTGATGAAGGAAAAAATAAAATTTCAGCCATTTAGAAAATATCCACAATTTATGTTATGAAATTAAGTCTTTTATTTGTATGTTTATTTTGTTTTTTTTTTCAAAGAATATCGGTTCCTTGTATGAAAATATTTTAAAGTGAAAAATTAGTGGAAAAAGGTCGGGGGTGGGTGGAATTTGCTAGAATTTTTAATAATTTTTTTGTATTTTTTTTACTAATTTTAAATGAATGTTCTGCATTTTTAGGTAATTTTGAATAAATTGTCAAATATGTAATTTTCGGTAATTTTGGTTGTTGAAATTTTCATCTGACAAATTTTCTAAAAATTTACAGAAATATAGGGAAATTTGTAAATTTTTTGGTATTTTTTTTGAAGGTAAATAAATTTTTAAATTAACTAAATCAATTAAATCATGGAAATCAGGTTAGTTTGGTAAGTAGGGTGAAATCAAGTCAACTAAGTAATGTTAGTCTGGTTAAGTCAGGTAAGTCAGACTAAGTCAAGTCAGGTTAGTCAAGGGGGATTAGGTTAGTTTGGGTTAGTCTAGGTTAGTTAGGTTAGGCTAAGTCAAATTCTAATTAACCTAGGTTAGACTAACTAACCTAGGGTAGTTAGTAGGGTGGAGACTAACCTGAGGTAGGTTAGTGAACTAACTATAGTTAGGGTACCCGAGTTAGATTAAGAGAGACCTAACCCTAATTAGGTTAATAGACCTAACCCTAGTGAGGTTAGTAGACCGAACCCTAGTTAGGTTAGTAGACCTAACCCTAGTTAGGTTAGTAGACCTAATCCTAATTAGGTTAGTAGACCTAACCCTAGTTAGGTTAATAGACCTAACCCTAGTTAGGTTAGTTGTTAACCTAAGTCTAATTTAGTTAATTAACGCTAGTTAAGTTAATTAATCATGATTAGGTTAGTGTAAATTAAGCTTAGGTTAGTAGCTAACCTTGGGTGGGAGGAGGTGGCAAAGGGGGAGGAGGTGGAGGAAGTGGAGGTGGTGGGGAGGAGGAGGAGGAGGAGGAGGAGGAGGAGGAGGAGGAGGAGGAGGAGGAGGAGGAGGAGGAGGAGGAGGAGGAAGTGGAGGTGGTGGGGAGGAGGAGGAGTAGGAGGGGGAGGAGGAGGGGGAGGATGCCCAACTGGTGGAGGGCGCCGGGAGGGAGGAGTGTGCCGACGGGGGTGGAGGTGCAGGCCGCCGTGGTGGAGGAGGCCGCTGTGTAGGGCATGAGGGCCGCTGGGGGGCGTCGCAGGCGGGAGGGAGGAGGAGGTTGAGGAAGAAGGAGAGGCAGGGCGGCGGGAGGTCGCAGGCGACACTGCAGAAGGAGGCCGCTGGGGGAGAAGGAGGAGACCGCCGAGAGGGCATCGCAGGTGGGAGGGAGGAGCGGTAGGCCGCCAAGAAGGGAGAGGAGGGCGCTGTTGGTGGAGGGGCACAAGAAGAAGAAGAAGAAGAAGAAGAAGAAGGAGAAGGAGGAGGAGGAGAGGAGGAAGGGGAGGGAAGAGGAGGAGGAAGAGGAAGAACGAACCGTCAGGTACGTGATTTTTTTGTTTTTTTTTCTTTTTGTTTTTCATTCATTTTTGTTTTTTGATTTTTTTGTTTTAAAAAAATATGGATTTTCCTTTTTATGTGTATGTGTGTGTTTTTTTCTCTTTTTTTTGTTTTCCTTCTTTCTTTTATTTTTCTTTTTTTAAAAGTTAGATTTTTTAAATTGTTTTTTTGGTTTGTTTTTTTGAAATTGTGTGTATAGTGTATTTAATTTTTTTCTTTTGATATTAAATAATGAAAAAAATAAGAAAAGAACACATCCTCGGCCCGTGCGCATGCGCGGGCAGGGGTAAAAAAATTTTGCAATGACAGGTTCAAACGGGCAGGGACGGGGACGCACGAGCCACGGATGCCACGGGGGCGTCCTGAGGCGCGTAAAACCAAAAACAAGCGCGTTTACGCGCGAGGCGAGAAACACGGTTAACAGAAAAAATAAAGAAAAATTAGTAAAATCTAAACCGTTTGTCGGAACAAAAATCTGTAAAAAGGAAAAATGGCCCGGGAGACGAGGGAAAAATGTTGGAAACATGCAACATCGGTTCTGGGACAAAATCAGGGTGTTCACATGGGAAATATGCAAAAAAAAAACCCGAAAACGCATACGGACGTTAATATCAGAAAATCCGCGCATCGGATTGAAGTATAGAAAGAAGGAAAAGTGTGCAGAACAATGCATCCAACAAGTCTATCATGTCAAAACACGGTTCCGATCGAGATAGGACACGTTCACATGGGAAAAACCCCAAAAATGGGCCCGAAAAGGGACTCAGAAATTAATACGGGAAGAGCCGTGCATCGGAATAGCAGGTGGTAAAAATAAAAAATGTCCAAAAGAAAGGAATTCACAGGACTGGAATATCAAAGCTCCGTTTGGGGGAAATTAGGAGGGGTTCACATGGAAAAAACATGAAAAATGCATTAAAAACACTCGAAAAAATTCATAACTAAAAATATGGCAGTCGGAAGAGGGGAGAGGGAAAATGAAAAAGTAGGGGAAAGGTTGGTAGGACACGGCTATCAAATCAAATTGGAATTCCGATGAAAATAGAGTAGGTTCACATTGAAAAATGTGAAAAACAGGCATGAAAAAGGTCCAAAAACCTGCAAAAATTAATAACGGATGAACCGTGCATCGAAATGACATGGAGTAAAAAGAAAAAATGTCAAAGGGAAGGAGTAGAACATGCCTGATGCATCAGATCAGGGTTCTGAAGTAATAATGATGCGTTCACATGAAAAATTGTCCAATTTACGGGAATTACTTAAAAAATTAATAACTTGAGAATCGTCTGTTGGAACAGGGGTTGGTAAAAAAAATAGGCAGTTCGAAGTGACAAATAGGGTTGTAAGGTTGGATTGAGCTTTTGGTGAACGTAAGGTCCGTTCATATGAAAGAAGTGCAAAACCTAGAATAAGGGCAAACGGTCAAGGAACAACTCCGAGGACAGGGTGAAATAGAACGTTAAGAGTGGGGAAGGGACCCCATCAGGGTAAAATGAAATCATGGCATAGATACATGATTAGAATAGGATGTATGCATGGGGATATGCAACATGGACGCGCAGGGACGCGTCCCCACACTTAAGACCTTAATAGGAAGGGTAAACCAAACTTCAAGGACTTGGTACCTCACATCAGACCAACCACAAACGTCCCCACACTTAAAACCTGACCAGTATTGAGAAACAGAAGGTGTAGGGTTAGAAAAATTTGGCTCATATTGCCGAGAAGGAATGTCGACTATCGAGGTTGCGTCTGGAGACGTCGTCGACTGCAGGAGGTAACAAAGTGTCTTCACAACACACGTCCTTTGTCCTTTGTGGCAGGGACCAAGCGGCAGCACCCAAGGAGGTAGCTGGTTGAAGGAATCACCGAAAATTTGTTGATAATGAGGGATATTGCACTCAACTCACGATCACTCAAATGGATTGAAAGAGCAGGCACTCGCCCCATTACTAATGTCACTCGAGGAAATAAGAATGAAATCCCAGAGCTCACACCCGGTTTAGGAATCGACAAGGGAATGATATAGAGAGAGTATGACAAGGTGCACAATTGATGGTGCATCAGTGCGTCCAACCCGTCTGGCATAGGTGCAAGGAGAAAGGCCAGAGAGCCTTGCAACGCAGTGTATAGAGCAGCGTGATGTATCCTGTGCTGATGGCAGAAACCCAGCCCGTGGGTGCATAGGAAAATGGGAACGTACCTGACTTCAAAGGTCGTAACATCCCTCAATCCTCACCTCTCGATAATTGATTGAAGAATACCAGTCACACTCAGCCCACCCTCTGTCTCACGCTCTGTTGATAGATATAGAGGGCAGCCCTGTCCTAAAACCCGTTGATGTAATCCTCATTGTCACTTGTGCAGAGATTGTATGCCTTGTGCGCA
Organism: Lygodium microphyllum; assembly: GCF_053477565.2. Classification (NCBI taxonomy): domain Eukaryota; kingdom Viridiplantae; phylum Streptophyta; class Polypodiopsida; order Schizaeales; family Lygodiaceae; genus Lygodium; species Lygodium microphyllum. The sequence continues at coordinate 107,869,450 of NC_141158.1, forward strand.
TTTGATGGTGCAACTATGCATCTCGCCCTGTGCCGACATACATTGCAAGATGGAAGGTCAGGAAGCCTTATGGTGCAGTGCACAGAAACAGATCGTGCATTGTGCATTGAGAGGACCATCCCATGCGTGCAACACTCCGTTCACACATCTTCACCTCTCATTTGATTTGAAGGGAAAGACTTGTTACTCAGCCCACCCTCTGTCTCACGCTCTATTGGAAGATACAGAGGGCAGCCCATACTCACATCCCCAACCTGTTAGGATGAAAGCTCACATCACTCAAGGGGTTGGTGATGAAGATCATGTCGGCTGTTGGTGTCATGAGGATCTTGAGGACGAGGCGTACCTAGGGAGGCAGCCTACAAATCTCGTACTTTAATGATTGGTAAGAAAGGTCGTCTATTAAGAAGGGCAGACGGATTGATATTGTAGAGACAGTGCACCAAGAGAGGTGGCTTCAAATTCCTTGCTAGAAAGATTCTGCTGGTGAGTCAGCTATCTTGAACTGCGAGGTGTTACTACCTTTTCCATAGTCAGCTTCCCGCCCAAGGGTGTTTCCACCTTTTCTTGGAACGAGGCCTGTTATGACAGGGAATTTCTTCCTTTTCTCCCATAACAAATTTGTTTGTTTTGTTTGTTTTGTTTGTTTTGTTTGTTTTGTTTGTTTTGTTTGTTTTGTTTGTTTTGTTTGTTTTGTTTGTTTTGTTTTTTTCTTATCTTTTTCTTTTTCTTTTCTTTTTTTTTCATTAAGAAAGAGAATGGTAGAAATATCATAGGTCAGGACCAACCTCGCCACCGTTATTGGATCAGACGAGAAGAGAACAATGTCAGATTGAGATGTTTCTGGGAGGGGGTAGCAGAACGAGACCGCCTCATGAGGAGAATCATAAGGGCTATTAGAAGCACGACAAGAAGGACAGTGCGACGCCCAAAAGGGAAGGGGTAGGTCGACTGTGATTGTCAAGATCCCTAGGGAGAGAAATACTTTTTCAGGCGATAGCCATTGATGAGGAAAGGAACATCAGAGGCATCAACGGTCTGCACTTGAACAGAGCCGTTAGGATTGACGACCAGTACCTTGTACGGGCCCATCCACCGTTGTTGGAGCTTGCTAGGAAACTTGCCAAATCTCGAATCATAGGCTAGGACAAGATCATCTTCTTTGAACTCCTTGTACTTGATGAAACTGTCATGATAGGCCTTGCATCGCGCTTGAGTGGTTTCCATGCACTGTAGGGCCATCTGCCGTATCTCATCCAAGCATTCCAAGTGCAGGAGATGGCGTTGTAGTGACTCACTATCTCCTAAGCGTTCTTTAACTGCCACTCGCAAAGAGGGTAATTCCAGCTCAACAGGGAAGACAGCTTTTGTACCATACACTAGCTGAAAAGGGGTCTGTCCTGTTGCTGCCTTATAAGAGGTTCTGTACGCCTAGAGGGTCTCTGTAAGTTGATCGTCCCAGTCGCGACAATGTGCGGCAATCGTTCTTGTTAGAATAGAGCAAAGGATGCGATTGATGACTTCAACTTGGCCGTTGGCTCTGGGGTAATAAGGAGTGGACTTACGATGGCGGATCTTATACAGCTCAATCTGAAAGGTGAGAAGGATCGAAGCTTGCACGCGAGCTATGGCGGGAGAGCAAGAGCAAGAAAGAGAGAGACAAGAAATGGGAACTCCAACAGTCACAATGTGTGACCGGGCCTGTTGAAAGGTGAGAAGGATCGAAGCTTGCATGCGAGCTATGGTGGGAGAGCAAGAGCAAGAAAGAGAGAGACAAGAAATGGGAACTCCAACAGTCACAATGTGTGACCGGGCCTTCCTTTATTTCCTAGTCACTAAAAAATGAATGTAAAGAATAAAGTGACGTGACGGGCGCCCGCCATCTGCAGTGTGCAGTGGTGGGTACTGTCAGTGTAGTAATACACGGGGCGGCACGGCGAAGGCGCCTTTATCCCAACAACCTCCCACTTAAAGGCGAATCTGCCCCAGTGAGAGAGAAAGAAAAGAAAAAGACAGTACAACTGTACATAGGTACAAGGGATGAGGAAAGGCAACATCTCATCCAACGCCCATCAATCTCCTGAGGAAGGCAAAGCGCTCAGTAGTGAGGCTTTTCGTGAGCAGACCTGCAGGATTCTCGTCTCAGTGGAGAACTTGACAAGGTCAACAGACTTGTCCTCCACGACACCACGTATGAAGTGATACCTCACCTCAATGTGTTTTGTCTTCGCATGGAAGACCAGATTCTTAGCCAACTGAATGGCACTCATAGAATCTGAATGCAGTGTAGGTATAGCATCAATCCCAAGGTCCAGCAATTAGACGGCCTAGCCATATGGCCTCCTTGCAAGCCTCAGTGGCTGCAACATACTCGGCCTCAGTGGTAGACAAAGCCGTACACTTCTGAACCCTGGACATCCAAGAGACAGCACCTCCAGCATAGGTGAATACATAGCCAGAAGTGGACTTCCTACTATCTGCATGTCCTGCATAATCGGAGTCAGTGTACCCCACAATCCCTGTATCCTGGCTGCCATAGCAAATACACATATCTGTTGTGCCCTTCAGGTACCTCATGATACCCTTCACGGCATCCCAATGTTTCCTACCAGGTGTAGCCATATAGCGTGCCACAACACCAACTGCAAAGGCAATATCTGGACGAGTGGCTATCATGGCATACATCAAACTGCCCACGGCTGAAGCATAAGGGATCTGGGCCATCTCGGCCCTCTGCTCATCTGTTTGCGGACAATCGGCCTGTGATACCTTCACATAAGAAGGCAATGGACAGCCAATAGGCTTTACATCCTGCATGCGGAAGCGCTCAAGGACTTTATGAATATACTCCCTCTGTGACAAGTAGAGGAGTCCCTGATGCCTGTCGCATCTAATGCGCATACCAAGTATGTGAGAGGCCTGTCCCAAATCCTTCATCTCAAAGCTCTTCTTTAGCTGAGATTTAAGAGCATCTAGCTCATCATGAGATTTCCCTGCTATCAGCATATCATCCACATAGAGTACCAAAATAAGCAATGAACCATCACGGGCTTTCTTCGTGTAAAGACACGGATCCATAGCACTCCTGCTGTAGCCCTGTGAGCTGCATAAAGGCATCAAACTTATGATACCATTCCCTAGGTGCCTGCTTCAAGCCATAAAGACTTTTCTTCAACTTGCACACTAGGTGCTCCCTGCCAGGTTCTGCAAAGCCCTTAGGCTGCTCCATATAGATCTCATCATGCAAGTCTCCATGTAAGAAAGCCGTCTTGACATCCATCTGATATAGATCTAAGTCAAGTTGAGCAACCAAAGCCAAGACCAAGCGCAGGGTGGTCAGCTTAACCACAGGAGAAAAGACCTCATCAAAGTCTACACCATGCTCCTGCTTAAAACCCTTTGCTACCAATCTAGCCTTGTATGCCGGCTTGGGGTGTCTAGGGGTACTTTTCAGCTTGTACACCCACTTGCATGGCAAAGCCTTCTTGCCCTTAGGCAAGGCAACCAAATCCCAAGTCTCATTCTTATGCAAGGAGTCGATCTCAGACTGCATAGCCCTCTCCCAGGAGTGACAGTCACCCCTGCGCATAGCCTCATCATAAGTGAAAGGCTCTCCTGCATCTGTAACCAAAATATAATGCATAGAGGACTGAAATCTATCAGGTGGACGTCTGTCTCTAGCAGACCGTCTCACTGCAGGCTCTGCTGCCTGCCCAGCTGTCTGTCCAACACCCTGACCATGAGCATCTGCTGCAGCTATAGGCTGTCCAACTGGCTGTGCAGGAGCTCTAGGCTCCTCCTGAAAGATCACTCTGCGGATCTCAACCGCTTTCTCAGGCTGCCTATGCATCTTGTCTTCATGGAAGACTACATCATGGCTGCGTACTATTTTCCGCGCCTGCGGATCCCATAGGCGATAGCCCATCTCTCCTGAATCACCATAACCAAGAAAGATGCATTTAATGCTCTTTGGATCCAACTTACTCCTCTTGTCCTTGGGCACATGGCAGAATGCCTCACATCCAAAGACACGGAGATGCGCATAAGAGGGTGGCTTACGAGCCCAAACTTCCTCTGCAACCTGGAAATCCAATCCATTAGAAGGAGATTGGTTTATGACATGCACTGCCGTACTAACTGCCTCAGCCCAAAAGCTCTGTGGTAGGCCTGCATGGCTAAGCATAGAGCGGACACGCTCCTGAATAGCCCTGTTCATGCGCTCAGCCAAACCATTCTGGGCGGGGGTGTAAGGGGCGGTCAACTAACACTTAATACCCCTGTCATCACAAAATTGCTCAAAAGCACGTGAGACATATTCTCCCCCATTGTCAGTCCTAAGGCATTTCAGCCTATACCCAGTCTGGTTCTCAACAAGAGCAAGCCAATGCTGAAAGACTACCAAGACATCAGACTTTTGCTTTATGGGATAAGCCCACACTTTCCTAGAAAAATCATCAATGAAGGTAACAAAGTACTTCGCGCCACCCATAGACATACATGGCATGGGCCCACAAACATCTGAATGCACCAAAGCCAAGGGCTCACTCATGCATGGCCTACCCGATTTCTTATGCGTAGACCTATTCTGCTTACCATAAAGACAATGATCACACGAGTCAAAACGTGCATAGTCCAAAGGCGGAAGATACTGCAAACCAGATAACATTTTCATTCCCTTCAAAGGCATATGCCCCAAACGGGCATGCCAAAGTGATACATGTGGGATAGAGCCCACTGCCAAAACATGGTTTACAGAAGACCCAGATACAACAAGAGGATAGAGGCTACCAGCCTTGGCGCCTCTAGCAAGCACAAGTCTGCCTTTGGTAATCTTCCAGGCAGAATCCCCAAAATAGACATGAAACCCTGCATCATCCAACTGTCCTGCAGACATAAGACTGCGCGTAAGCGCAGGTACATGACGTACATCCCTGAGCAAAAAGGAACTGCCAATGGAAAACTGCAACTGAATATCTCCACAGCCCACAATATCAAGAGACCTGTTATCTCCAAGTCTGACTGATCCAGATACAGTACGGTAAGAGTGAAACCACTCACGGTAAGGCGTCACATGGAAGGACGCACCTGAATCCAATAACCAGCACTGTGCATACATACTAGGTGTCTCAGTCAAGTGTGAAGCATCAGAAGAAGTAGCTGCAAGTATGAACTCATCACTACTATCGGAATCCTCGGTTTGCATGACATTAATTTCTTCAATCTTGACGCTGGACTTCGCAGGTACTATGCTGCGATTAGAGGACTTCTCCTGCACTTTCTCTTTGCCCTTATCCTTGCGCTTCTCATTGCGCAACTCATGACACTGTGGTCTGATATGGCCCTTTTTCCCACAATGATGACAAGTGACATTAGCGTTGCGCCCACGCGACTTACTACGCGACTTTCCACGAGATTTAGACCGACCCTTCTGCGAGTCACGGCCATGGTTATTACCACGATCATTCCTGTCATTCTTGTCTCTAACTGTCAAAGCATGTGAAACACGAGAGGCATCCAAGTTTTTGCGATTAACCTCTTCCTGCAGAAGAGCACTCTCAACATCATTCAGTTTCAGAGTAGCACTAGAGGCACATAGGGCAGTGCGGAATATGTCCCATGACTCATTCAGAGTCCCAAGCAAGAAAAGAGGAGTTACTTCCTCTCCAAAGGTGATATCCTGCGAAGTCAGGTTCTTCAGTATAGCATGGAATTGGCTCAAGTGAGCAGACATAGTCGCATTATCCTTCATGCGCAGATCCATAAGCTGCTTCAACCAGTACATCTGACTCACCGGACTTTTCTTATCATAAAGATTCTTGATCTTATTCCATAGATCCCATGCAATCTGTGCTTCCTCAAATACATTATAATGTACCTGTTCAGTGAGAGACAATACAATCATGGACTTGCATAGCTCATCAAGTTCAAGCCAGTCGTCATTGTCCATAGTTTCAGGCTGCTCCCCACTCAACCGAAGTGGCTTAATCTGAGATTTCTGCACCAAGACTTGCCAAATTTGACTCTTCCAATAACAGTAGTTGGTACCATCCAACTTTGTGATGTTAAATATGGCATTATTAGTCGAAGAGGATGCCATAATGCAGGCTGGAAATGCACAGACAATGTAAAACTGCTGGCTGTTTTACTGCAGAAAATGCCCAAAATCCACTGAAATGAGCTCCAAATGGCGAGAAAAGTGTGCCAAAAGATGCTGCCCACTAAGTACTAGGTGCGGTACACCAAATCATGATATTTCAGCATAAAAAATACTGCTCAGTCCACCAATAAATGCTTGTTGTAATAAATTTCAGAATTGCAATAATGAGAGCAAACTGTCCCAAAACTAACTGGATTTAATGTCAACTAAACAATGCTAGGTCCAAAGCCGGCATAAAGAGGACAAAGCAAAGCCAAATGACAGTGAAAATACATGAGCATAACACCGAGAGATATCAAATAGCATCTGGCAGTAAGAGGCACACCCCAGACAATCTAGGCAAAATATAGAACCAACTGCCAAAACCTGACACAAATAGGTGTCTGCTCAAAAGAAAGTGGATCCAAAATTGAGACTCAGCTCATAAGCATCCTGTAAACCAAGACATATACTCAATGCAACATCCAATTTTCGGAGTATAATCCCAAAGTCTCAATACATCCATAACTGCTCAATGACATAGACTGCTCCAATAGCATGTAATCCCTGCTCAAGGTCAAGTAAGCATGCAAGATGCTCCCACTGGCACAAAAGGCGTACAATCGAGTTAAGGGCTCAAGCAACCCAAGACAAAGTACCAGTGACAAGTGACCAAGTCAATGCATCATACGCTTCCCAAGAGCATGACATATTTGAAGCAACTAATGTAGCAACCACTAAGCAAGACATAATCCCAATGGCAAGATCTCAGTCAAGTCAATACATCCAGTAGCAAGCCAAAGTCAATATCCCTGTGAGTCGGAAGTGCTCAAAACATCCAAATTGGAGCTCCAAAATATCTGTCAAGCATGGACGAACTAAGAGGCATCAACCATGGACCAAAGCATGTAATGCATAGAGCTTATCCGTCAAGTACAGACAATAGGCATAAGCGGCCCAAATGCCAGTCAAGTTGACCAAACGGCCAATGACAAACCAATAACAACGGAGCAAATGCGATGCTCAAAAGCATTCCGGAATCACGATCATGAGTTCGAAGTCGATCCCCAAAGTGTAATACATCATGACATAACCCATAGCATACATCCGGTATCGATAGAGAAGCAATACATGTGACAAATGAGCTTCAGTCCGCTCATGTACAGCAGCTCTAAACAGTCCAAAACTGTCAATTTCCAGCCCAAAAACAATGCCAAATCATGGGCAAATCGAATGCATACATTCCCAAGACATTAGGCATCATGTAGACCGCATACGGGCATCAAACAAGGTAACCGGAGTAGAGTATAAGCATCAAATGCCAATGCCAAGTGTGGCTCCCTTATTTCCAGCACTGTATAACAGTAAATAATAGTCCCAAATCAGCCAATATTTCAAGCCAAAATCATGGGATAATCATGTGCATACATTCCCAAGGCACTAGGCATCATGTAGACCGCATATGGGCATCAAATAGCACAACCGGAATGGAGTATAAGCAACAAATGCTAATGCCAATGGTGCTGCCCTGTTTTCAGCCTGTTATGACAGTCTATGACAGTCCCAAATCTGAAGAAATCAGCCCTGAATGATCAAGACCAATGCCCAAAGCTTGAATGACATCAAACATGAAGTCTATAGCCCTCTTGATCAAGGTAGAGAGCAAGAAGCAATGGCCAAGTGTGGAGCTGAAGTAGACGAGTGCTAACAGCCTGGAAAAAAATGGTGCAATCTGCCCTGTTGGTGCTAAACTTGTTGCTGCTCCACATGGGCTGAAAAGGGGGTAATGGGGGGCTCAAGAAGGGCCTATCAAAGGCCTATGACAAGCCTCTTTGAGCCTTGATAGGTGTAAGGCACAATATAGGAGAATAAGCTTCAAGGGTTTGAAGCCATGGCTGCCCTTACTGTTTGCAACCTGTAGACTGAAATAAAACCCTGAAAGAATGATCAAATACCTTAATATCAATGCCTTGAAGGTGCCTCAATAGGCTGGGAAGGTGCTCGGGAAGCCGGGGAGTGACGGGAGCTCGGGGAGATCGGATATGGCTGTTGGGATGGAGATCCAATGTGTGAAGGGAGTCAATGCAAAGGTAGAGAAGCACCAAGTCGAGCTCGAGCAAGAGGAAGCCAAGCTCTGATACCAGTTGAAAGGTGAGAAGGATCGAAGCTTGCATGTGAGCTATGGCGGGAGAGCAAGAGCAAGAAAGAGAGAGACAAGAAATGGGAACTCCAACAGTCACAATGTGTGACCGGGCCTTCCTTTATTTACTAGTCACTAAAAAATGAATGTAAAGAATAAAGTGACGTGACGGGCGCCGCCACCTGCAGTTTGCAGTGGGGGTACTGTCAGTGTAGTAATACACGGGGCGGCACGGCGGAGGTGCCTTTACCCCCAACACAGTCAACTCCTCCATGATTTTGTTAAGGAAATGAGTACCTCTGTCACTTACTAGCTCGAGGGGATTGCCAAAACAGGTGATAATATTCTCGTACATGAATAGAGCTACGCTATTACCATCATCCCGCTTCAAAGCTTTAGCTTCACACCACTTTGTGACATAATCCGTACATACTAGGATGTATCTATTCTGCTTCCGTCTGGTAGGTGGATCAATGGGACCCACAAAATCAATCCCCCACTTCTCGAACAGCTTTAGGGGAAGAATGGGTTGCAATGGCATGGCAGTTGTTTTGGTGGGTTTCCCCATTCGCTGACAAGCATCACATCTCTTACAGTAATCATATGCATCCTTATGGAGGGTTGGCCACCAATATCCTGCTAACAGAACCTTCCTGGCTGTCGCTTCTCCTGCGAAGTGTCCACCACATGGTTCGTCATGGCATGCTTTCAATACTATGCCAATTTTATCTCCTGCAACACATCTTCGCAGCACTTTATCTTTGCCTCTCTTGTACAGGGCACTGCCTAGCAAGGTGTAGGGGCTGATTCTAACAGAAGCTTCTTTTTCTCACGGCTGGAGATGCTAGGAGGATACTATTGAGTTGCTACGAGGTTGGCTATGTCTGCATACCAGGGAGTAACTGTTTCAACTAGAAACAAAGAAGCATCAGGAAGGTCTGGATCACCCTGTTCCTCTTCTTCTTTTTGAGGGATCCGTGATAGATGATCGGCTAAGACATGGGAACGGCCAGGTTTAGTGACTACTTCGAAGTCAAACTCCTAGAATAGGAGCAACCATCTCATCAGTCATCCTTTAACATATGCTTTGTTCATCAGGAAGGATAGGGCTTCATGATCCACATAGAACTTAAAATGCGTTGACAATAGATAATGTCGAAACTTCTCCAGTGCAAACACCATTGCTAAGCACTCAAGCTCTGTCACTGTATATTTCCGTTCCCTATCAGTGACCTTTTGGCTTGCATAATATATTGGTTGATCTAATTTAGAGGGCCCCTTTTGACATAGGACAATACCTAGCCCTTCAATCGATGCATCTGTGTGTATATGAAACACCTTCGTCCAATCAGGAGGCTACAAAATAGGTGCTTGGATCAGGCATTGTTTTAGGGTATTAAAGGCTTCTTCACAATCATCAGTCCAAAGGAAATCCGCCTCTTTCCTTAGGTGCTTGTGCAGAAGGCTGCCTTAGTTGCAAGTTGTACAATAGATCTTTTGGAGTAGCCCACATGGCCAAGAAATCCTCTCAATTGCTTGAGGTTTGTTGGTGCTGTTAAGGCGGTAATATTTTCAATCTTTGCCGGGTCTGTTGCAATCCCTTGTACCGAGACAATATGGCCCAACAGAACTCCTGACGAGACGCCAAAGACACATTTGTCGGGGTTGAGAGAAATCCCATACTCTCGGCATCTGTCAAAACATTGCTCTAGGTGTCCCCAGTGCTCTCGGATCAAACTATAGACACAAAAGTCATCAAGATATACCTCTGTGAAATCATGCAGATGATTCTGGAAGACAGCCATCATTACTCGTTGGAAGGTGGCAGGAGCATTACAGAGACCAAATGGCATCACTCTGTAGGCATAGGTCCCCCATTATGTGGTGAAGGTTATTTTGGATTGGTTCTCTTCTGCGATTTGGACTTGGTTATATCCGCAGAATCCATCCAAGAGGGAATACATCTCATGGCCACTGTGTCCAATAGTTGGTCTGTAAAAGGGATAGGGAAATGATCTTTGTCTTTGAATTGAGCTTCTGAAAGTCAACACATATTCGAAGTTTCCCATTCTTCTTGGGTACTACCACAATGGGCGAAACCCATTCACTGTTAGCCATGGGATAGATGAACTCTGCTTCAAGAAGTTTCAATAATTCGGCCTTCACTAGAGCAGAATAATTAGGATTCATACGTATTTGTCTTTGCCTTATAGGTTTGGCATCAGGCTCTAGATCAATGTGGTGTTGACATACTGTGGGATCAATCTCCTTTAGGTCTTTGTAGAGCAGAATAATTAGGATTCATACGTCTTTGTCTTTGCCTTACAGGTTTGGCATCAGGCTCTAGATCAATGTGGTGTTGACATACTGTGGGATCAATCCCCTTTAGGTCTTTGTAGGACCAGGAAAACACATCTAAGTTCTCTTTGAGTAGGTCTCGAAGGACCACTAATTCTTCTTCTGGAAGATTGAGACCCACTTTCAGGTGACGTTCAGTACCGTCAGCATCCAAGAACGCTACATGTCTTTCACCTTCCACTTTGCAGATAAATGTTCCACGGATTGCTTCTGGATAGAGGTTTGACTCTGTCAAGAGAGTAGTATCCTCATTTGATGTCCCACTAGAACCAGTGTCCTCCTTCTGTACAAATGACTCATTCGTTTGTTTAGGTTGCTGGAAGGGTATCAGAGCTTTGTTTGCTTCTGTGTGAGTGGTGATTTCTTTTTGGACTTGGGGATTCATCTTCAGAGGATGCATCCAGGAATGTCACATAGCACGGACCTGCTAGAGGCCAGGCCTCTGGCGGCTCTAGCTTCTAATGGCAGGGGGCATCATCATCATCTTTTCTTTGGATTGAATAGTCAGGGCGACAGGAGCCACTGGTGCACTTAATTTTTATGCCTTTAATCCATTTCTTATATAGATTCTGCATACTTTGTGGTCCATTGATCAACCCAAATGGAACCATAGTCATTCCATCCAACACCCTGAGATATTCGGCTTCTGAGGTCTCTGTAGGGACATCAACAAGATCATCCTCTATCAGAGGGAATTCTTCATCTGGACTTTCATAACCTGCTTCATTTTCTTCCTCATCATTTTCATCCTCTTCCTCTGGAGGCTCTGTCTCTGCTTCTGTAGAGGCTCTGTAGGAGAAGAACATATCTTCTGCCTCTATATCTGCTTCTGCTACTGTTACAGCTTCGGACTCTGCTTCTGGCTTTGGCTTTGGCTCCGGCTCTGTATGTGTTACTGTCTCTGTAACTGTCTCTGTGTCTGCTCTGTCTCTGTACTGTCTCTGCTCTGTAACTGTACTGTCTCTGTACTGTCTCTACTCTGTCTCTGTGACTATCATGTAACAGGGAGAACAGTACATCCACGCTTCTATTTCACTGTCAGAGGTGATTTCAAAAGTTAATTCTAGTTGAGGTAGGAGGTATTCTCCCATGGATAAGGATTTCACTTCCCTTGGCAGTTGGTTTACAATGCCCACTGTTAGGGACTGTGCCTCTGTTTTCTTAGGAAAGATTTGCTTTAACAGCTTCTTCATCTCCTGATATACCATCTATTACCTCATTAGAGGAGTCGATTATGATTTCAATGGATGTGGATCCATTGCCTTATTGCAATCCATACAGCTTTAACATCACTTTCTTGGGTCCTCTGCCTAGGGTTAGGGTTCCTTTGAACCAGTCCCTCCTGGCTCTTGCTTCAAAAAGCCAAGGTCTTCCCAACAATAGAGGGTATGAAGTCCCATAAGAATTGGGTTTGACCACTAAATATTCAGCCAATAGTCTCTTCCTGCAAGGGTTATTTTTACGTATGGGAGGATGCCCAACGGTTTGACTCTACTTTGGTCTGCCAATCGAATAAGCCACTGTGTAGGTTGAATTCCTTGCAACCCTAAGTCCTTCATTGTGACATCTGTCATTATATTGACTAATGAGCCTCCATCGATCAATGCATCTGAAATAAAGCATCCTTCTATCCATACACTAATCTCTGGGGTTCCAGGATCTAGGAAGGCATTAGCCACATCTACTTCCTTTACAGGCTCCGGGGCCTTATTGGTCTTGGTCGCTGTTGAAGAAGCGATCCTTAGTCCATGCCTTCTTGTCAAGATGCTTTTGAATTTCTTTCGGCAGCTGGGAGATAGCATCAGTAATTGTTGGAACGTTAGGTTTGGTTTAAAAGTGTCTAGGTCTTTGACCAAGTCATAATCTTTGATAGGATCCACAGGCTTCTCCAACCGACTGGGGAATGGGGCTACACCCATTTTCATATTTCCTTTTTCTTCTAACAATTGCTGCATCGGCACTTCTTCTTTTTTTGGAAGTGCTTCTGTATCTTCTATCTCCTGGGCCTCTGGTCCTGTCTCTAGGACTGTCTCTGTAACTCTCTGTGGCATTATAGTGCTCTGTACTGTACTATTCCCATCTGTACTGCTCTGTCCCTTTGTAGGCAGGTTAAACTTCACAGTCTTGGTAGGAGAATCATTTTCATTCTGAACCAGTAGTTCCTTCTTCTTGGTGCGCGTAATAGCGGCAACTTCCAACTCGACCAAATTGGAAGCAAGCTCTTGTACCTTCTGTTGGCTATCAGTGGCATTGGCCTTTACAGGAACTGGACTTGGACAGTCCTTTGCAGTGTGGCCTTCTCCTTTGCATCGGCTGCATAAGGGCTTGTAATCCACAGATTGTCTAAGGTTTGGACAATTTGGGGAGATATGTCCCTTTTCTCCGCACCTATAACATTCCACCTCTGATCTTTGACCACCACGACTGTCGTCCTCTGTAACTTTGAGAGGGAAACCTCCTTGGACCAAAATTAGGACCAAATTCCCTAGGCTTTGGTCCAATATCCTGTGTTGTCATTTTGGATTCTAGCAAGTTGAATCTTGCATTTTCATCCTTCTGTCTTTGTTCATGCATCTCTTTCAGAGAGCAAATATCCTCTGTATGGTTCTTCCACAAATAGTAGGAACAGAAGGCTCCAGGAATGGTTGGTTTCTAGGTACATTCAATGGCTAAATGTCCCGCTTGATGACACTTTCTGCACCATGTATTAGAGCGCATCACGTCTCTTCCAACTCCCGCAGGAGTGGATATATTGGCGGTATTCACCTTCAGCATCTGTAGCTACTCTGTAATCACATGCAGAAGCTCCTTCTTAATACTTACAATTGAGTTGGATAAGTAGTCCTTCAGATTTTCACCTCCTGAAGTACTTGTAGTAGGATTTTGGGAAGTGTCTGTAATTATTGGACAAACTGGTTGGGTCGATCCAGAAGGTCCTCTGTTCTGGCTCTGATTCAGAGCTCATGTTGAGACTTGGGGTTGTTGATTCCAGTTGGTAGGGTTCCACTGTTGTTGAGTCGCCATTGGAGGAGCTATTTGAGGCCACTGTTGTTGTGGTTGAACCATCATTTGAGGCACTGTCATCTGCGGTGACCACACTAGATTAGGTGCATTATACTGCGGCACTGTTTGCATCTGGGGATAGGGGTAGGGAACTGTCCCTGGGACTGCATTTGGTGGGTATACCATTCCAGGCATGGGAGGAGGTAAGATTCCCCTTCCTGGAGTCATTGACAGCCTTGCTTCAACTTCGTCATACAATCTTGCACCTTCTAGTGTAGCTTGTAGATTGACTGGTCTTCTCAATTCCACGAACTTGCGAACTTCTGGTTGTAGGCCCCTGAGAAACATTGCTTTCTGGATTCCTTCATCCAAATGATGGTTAGTCCATCTCTTTAGGATGGATTCCATTCGCGAGACATAAGCTTCTACTCTTTCTCCATAGGACTGACTTAGGTTCATGAACTCCTCTCGCATCCGCTCTTCAAAACCTTCATGCCTGAATTTAGTGAGGAAGGCCAACTTCAGGTCGTCCCATGTGTCAAAAGTTCCTGTTGCTTGTCTCTCATACCACTGAAACGGCACGCCCTTGAAAGTGGCGGGGAAGATTGCTAACCAATGCATAGGGGTTCTGGCATTGTTAGCCACACATGCTACCATGAACTCTGCTACATGAAGGTTAGGGTCTTCATTGTACTCTCCCTTAAAAACTGGCAATGGGACTACATTTGCTGGCCTGTCATGAATATTTCTAGGACGAATCTGACTAGGAAGGGGACATTGATTTGCCATGGGGACTTCTGTAAAGAGTGCTTTTAGGGCATCAAAGGAGGCTTCTGCTACGAGCTCGTTCTCAGCTTTGATTTTTGCCTTCTCTCTTCTCACGTACCTCTGGACTCGTTCTAATGCTTGCCTCTTTATTGCGTCATTCATCAGGGGGTTGGCTTCAACCAGTTGGTTTAGACTCAACAAGATAGTATCAGAGAGGGCTTCAGTCTCTGAGGGATTCTCTGGCCAACATATCTTCTACTTCCTTCTTTTCAACATCTTTGAATTCAGCTTTCAAACCACTACAGAGGGGGAGATATTCTGTTCGAAAGTATCAAAACTCATTCTTCTTAGGATTGTTGTTGTGTCATTATAATAGTGCGAGCTTCTGAGGATTTCAACAGTGTATGTTGTGAAAAACACTCTGTCTACTAACTTCCAGTGGGTTGCTGATTGGGCAAATAGAAGATTGTCAGTGCACCAAGCATCCCATGTATCTTGTTGTTGAGCATCCACGAACATATTCCAACTCTTTTCCTTCTTGTCTTCATGAACCTCCACAGACCAAGACTCCTGAAGCTTCTTCACAATCTCCCACTTGATGATGTTTGGAAACTTCTCAATGAATGCCAAATCTTCCATAAATGGTCATTCTCTCTGTTTCTTCTCTTCAGTTTGTTCCCAAATAGTTTGCCACCAAGATGCAAGTTTCTGCTGCTTCAATAGGAAGAGGAAACAGTCCACCACATAGAGAACGCATCATGATGGTGATATGTTTCCGCCATTGTGGGATGAACTTCTTGTGGAAAGTGGCTTTGATAATAAAAATCTCCAACTCTTCAGTGGAAGAAGGAACTTTGCAAATATCCATTGAATTCTCCTCTTCTTGGCAATGCCATTTTCTTCATTTTCAGCCTCTTCTGGTGCTTGTTGATGGCAAGTTTCCCTGGCTGCGCACCAAACACATGGAGCCCCAAGATGAACACCAAGGAAAAGGGAATTATCTTGCAAGAAAATCTATATTGTAACATCAACAAGCTTTCATTTCGTTCTTTTGATCATCAAAACAAAGAAAATAACAATTCTTCACGCAACATCATAGTAGATTTCCCCCACGGATTTGATAGAATCAACCATAATCTTCAATATCTTCATAGAATCCCTCAATATAAAAAAGAACACAAAAGAATACACCATCTTTGAATGGAAATCAATCACATATTATTAATCTTCAATGTCTTCATAGTTCTCTCTCTCAATCTCTCATATACAGTTATACTGTTTTGATAGAATTGACTATCTCTAGCTCTCTCTCTCTCTCTCTCAATAGTACATCATATCCTCACTACAATGCTCTCATAATAACCCTAAATAATCCTTCTTAGGTTGTGGATGCACCTCCCAAGAGGTATGTCTGATATGAAGAGTCACCAGAGCCACTATAGCTTTTCACAGCTCACTATTGTCACTGTCACTTAGTCTTCTCTTCAGTCTTCAGCAGCTGCTTCTTCCACTTGTTTTAGCTCTTTCGAACTTAGATTCATCCTTTCCAAAGGTTAGAAAACTTTCCCAAAGTCACACATACATTCTACAGAATACTTACAGAAGGTCTACAAAACAGTTATAGTATAACACCAGAACAGCTACAATACAGTTACAGTACAGAGACAAAGCAGAGACAAAGGCTCTACAAAGGGCCTACAGAAGGTTACAGAAGGTCATTAGAACCTCATAACTCATACTCAAACCCTTCCAAACTATCAAAAACTATTTTCAAAAGATCTTAATCTTCATCAATCATCAATCCATGCTTCAATAAGCTTCCAAAAGACTCAATCTTCATTAATCATTAATCCATGCTTCATACAGAAGAAAATCAGAACAAAACAGAAGCTATACAGAAGGTATACATAACCAATCAGAACCTCAACAGAACCTATCAGAACATTACAGAGCTTCATATCTCCACTGAGAATCATCATGGATTTCCAAAACATAATCAATATCATCCAAAACACTCTCAAATACTTCCATTAACAATCATACATCACTAAAAATCCATCAAAAATCAATCATTCAGTCCTCAAAAACAACAAAAATCAGTCAAAAATTCAGTCTTTTTCCACTCTCAACAGAGGATCGGGCAAAGATGCCACCACTAGCACAAATGGGTTATCGGGTGTAAAGGCTAATTCGACACTCCAAAACCAGGTACCACTACTGTGTCTAGTACTTTGAATGGAACAGTAAGGCATGGACATCATTAGGAAGAAGTCATACTTTGCATCACATAACTCGCATAACTCGAAAGGTAGTTGTAAAGGCTTAATAATCATGATTTGCCACGAATAGATTAAGCATCTACGGGTTGTTGTGGTACTAAGTCAAGTATTAGGTTTGAATTTTTGAAAGTGTATCATAGATTGCCAATGTATATAAATATTTAGTGTAGGTCAATTGCATCCGGTAGACCATTAGAGTGAATTAACTCGCATTTACTTATTTACTTAGGTCACTCTTTATGGTTTGCATAAATGCACTAGAAGGAATTTTCATGAATGGGAATCCCGCATCGTATCATCAACTCAGGAAAGACTTGCTTCTAGATTTGTGTGGCATCATGGACAGTTTCAGTGGCACTACATAAAAGGGATGCATCTTAAAAGATAGATTTAAGATGCGCATGTGAATTGCTAAACTTAATTGCAAGAGGCAATTTGGTAAATGAAATCCTATATGATAAGTAAGGCTAGGATTTAATTCGACTCAGTTTGGAGTTAATCATAAATAGGTCGAGTTATTGTTACGATCATATGTTGACTTAGAGTCAACTAACCATGCTCTTTGGTCTCTATCCTAACAACTAGCTGCGATGAGTCCAAAACACCCTTGGAGATATAATTTTCAAAATATGATACATCTTGAAGCCAATACAAGAAAACTCAAATGTCATATTCCACAAGAAAGAACGACCATTTGCCATGTGACATTCAACGCTCACAAGCATCTAAGGATTGCAATAGGGCTTAGTTTACGCTTGAATTATGGGAGGACGAAACAAAAGTTTATGTTACAAATTCTTAAGGGAGTGAAACCCTAGGGTAAACTTAGAAACCCCGATAAGGTTCTAAGGAGATTAATGGTTACCAAATAACCAATTAAAATCCTAGGTTGAATTATTTAAGACCTGCAACCCCAGGACCTGTGTCCAAGGTGACAATGCCATAAAGATACATGTGGTATATTAGTCATAGCCACAATAGATCTACATACAAGCAAGGGATAAAGGCTACTAGCCTTGGTATCTCAAGCAAATATAAGATTCCCACAGGTAATCTTTCATGTAGAATCACCACAAGTTACATGATATCTTACATCACCTAACTGTTCAACAGAGAGTAGGCTTTTAGTGAAAATCAAAACATGGCATACATCATGCAAAACAAACGTGTTGCCTAAAGCAAACTACAATTTGAAATCACCAATGCTAATAATATCCAATGTCAAGTCATTTTCTAGTCTCATTGGACCTATCATAGCAATAGAATTGAAACCAGTCCTTATGTAGGGTAACAGGAAAAAAAGCCCCTAAATCAAGTAGCCAATATTAAGGAAAAGTGGATGAGGCATCAACCAACAGAGTCTAGTATCAAGAGTAGAAGCTGCTAAGATATAATCATAATCAAACTTAGGCTCTAAGGCATTTATCTCCTAAATTTTTACACTAAAGCGTGTCCTTGTGTACCTGAAGCTTCTTGGATTTTTAAACTAAAAAGGATGGTAATTGAGCATGTAAGGTAACTAAATGGATCAGAACTAGAGCTCTGATATCACTTTTCCTGAAGAGGACATGAGAGAGGGAGAAGAAGGAGAGAGAGAGAGTGCAGAAGAGAGAGAAATACTACAGGAAAAGAGAGAAAGAGAGTGATGAGGAGAGAGAAAAATAGAAAAGGAGAAAGAAAGGCAAAAAGAGAGAGAAAGAAGCCATGAGAGCTTGGAGACTGAGATGAAGATGAAAGGAGAGTTGTATTATAATCTGATGGTCAAAAATCAAATCCCCAACACCTTATATACTAGCCAGTATAGCTAGTATTTCCCCATTATTCAATCCCCCCTCTCTTACAAAAACTCAACCACAAAAGAAAGGCAAAACAGGAGGGAATACCAAAATATTGAGCTATCCACCAACTACAAGCAATAGACTACCGAAGTACCATGTCTACTCTCCAAAACAATGCTAAAAAGAAATAAGAACAACAATATATATCAATCCAAGTGTGGGCAAATAGCCAAGAAAGCAAGCACCCATTGCTAAGGATATACGAGTAGCAATCGAGATACAAAGAATGAAGCTATAGTGACTAAGGATAGACCACCAATACTAAAGACTATTAGTACTCAAAGTGTCTGTAAACCATACATTCCATAATTATATAAATAATCGCAAACTGCTTATAGAGATAAGTGACAGTGTCCAAAGTATACGGAATCAAATCAGCCCACAAGTGGAGGTTACTACATTCCATATCATACAAGAGAGCATATACATAACCAAGAGTCCTACTATCTGAAATAACAAAGCTCTACTAAGTACAAGCTTCTCCCACTAGATGCGAATCCAGAATGCAAAGTGAGCAAATAAAGCTCAAGACACATACATCAAAGTATCCAAGAAGCCCAAGTGCATCACAAATACATCCAGGATCAAAAGTGTCATAATGAAGCTTCATTATCTATTAGTGAGTAAGCATAAAAGCTCAAAACAATAGACCAAAGCCCAAGTACATCAAATGTATCTCAAATCCAAGTTCCAAAGCATGTCATAACCATATCTGGGGTCATACATCAATTCTAGACATCACCATAGATATGTAGCATTCTCGAAATGCCATGTAGACACAATAGGCATTCAAAGCATGAAACTTACTATTGTATATTTGTTGTGAAAAATGTTATGATAGTAATGAACATCTATAAAACTGATCTAATCAAAGATCTAAACAATCCAAACAGCATCCCAAAAGCATAATCATACCATCTAGGCACTAAAATAGCATCGTCGAATAATCAAACATGCATTATGGAATTTATTATTTGTCGTCTAAACCTGAATTGTTCTATTTTATGTGAAACAAAGGGGAAAAAAATGCATAAAATCAACTCTATGAGTGTCCAAATCTGTATCTCTTCTCACACTCTTTGCTTTTAGGTATAGAACGCCTGAATTTGATGCCTTATGCAAAAGTTATGGGCTAAAGTATGACATTGTTATCAAGCTACCATAGCTGCCCATGACTTCTAAAACATACTTTGTATCCACTCAAAATAAATAGAATGGTTTCTTCTTAGCTTAATAACACTCAGCAAGGCTCAACTAAACCCTAGGAAGCTCCTTGACAAAAGTTAGGAGCAAGTTGGAACAAGCTAGAGAAGGGGAGACTCAATGCATACCTTGGGAGGAAGAAACAAACTTTGAATCCCAACTATGAAGAAGCTTCTTGAATGGTTGGCTTTGATACCAATTGAAAGATATACCCTGTGTGGAAGCACATAGTGGAAGGTGGAAGCACACAAGAAGAAGCAAGAGCAAAGTAAGAGGTATGGCACATGGAGCAAGAGAGCAAGCAAGAGAGACATCATATGTGGGAACTCCCCCACAACCAAATTATCTGACTGGCCTTCCCTTATTCAAATCTCAATGAAAGAATAAATAATGAAGTGACAGTGATGGGCGTCCACCAATTATAGTGTACATGTGTGCAGTTGCTGTTAGTGTAATGAATACGTAAGTGGTTAGGCACATGTGTCTTTACCCCCAACATGAGATTTGTAAGTACATCTTTCCCTTGATGTGCCATGTGTGGAAGAAGAGAAGTTTATTGAGTATCTCTGACTTGAGAACCCTTAAGTGTAGTGCAAGGCATGTGAGTGTATATTTTTGTATTTTTTTCTTATTTTTCTTTGTTTTATTTTTTCCTATTTTTTGATATGTTGTACTATATCATTACATCAAGCTTCCAACCTTGTTTAGATATTATGCTAAAGTGCTAGGCTAACGGCAATTACGTCTTTTTGGATCATCAAAAAATGGCATGCACTTAAGTGCATATAGGATAGTACATGTTAGGATGTTAATAATGTTAATTAAGAAATTTGATGATAATATTGTTGTTAAATAAGATCTAACCTCTCTAAGAGTGTTATTGCTGGGAAGATTATTGATCCATTTGGAGAACCATTGAGTGACTCTTCTTGTGATGAAGTTAACCCTAAAGGGATGGGTGTCAATGTACACTTAAATATGGGTTGGATTGAGATGATGGTCCTCAATAGCTTCCTCCTTAATAAGCATGATGGTAAGAGTATTCTAGTGAATGTGCTTGGCCCCTCTTAGATTTGATCAAGGATTGAAGCAATCAACATGTCTTTTCTTTGTTCTCCTTTCAGAGTTTTCAAGCTTTGTCCATTACATACTTGTCTGTTGTCCTTAGTATTTGTAGTTAATAAATCAACCCATAACCATAGCATGAAGTTATGAATCAAATGTTGATATATGCACAAAGATCATTTTGCATTTCCTTCTTGATACTTGCAATCCTAGTGTGCAATTATTTTGAAAGACATTATCAGTATAAAAGTGTGAACATGGGTTGGATTTTTTTGGATCAATATTTCTTGCATAATCAAGTATGTTTGACCACATAGATTCCATTCCCATTAGGTGTTGAGATGGCAAGCTCAACACATGTGGACATTGATCATGGACTACCTAGCTAGATAGGTTTGCACATCGGTGGTCATTATGGCCATTGACTTATCACTTATTAAATTTAGTGCTTTGCACCTATATATAGCTAGCATAGTTATAGCACCAATTGATTAGTATAGTTAGTTATGCACTATTTGACTTAGTAGGCCACTTTCCTTAATGTTGTATCTTATTAAGAAGAAGAAAAAACTAGCAAGGAAATGTTTTGTCCTTCATCTCTTTTCTTATGTTCTTGCGTGAGCTTCCTCTTGTGTGTATGGTATGTTTGGTGCAATAACTCAAGCAAATCTCCCCACTACCCAATTTTTAACATGGTATCAGAGCGGTTCCACTGAGAGATGCTAGTTTGGAAGGCTAAAGTGAAGGAGAAGAAGCAAGGATTCAAGCAAGCAATAAATGGGTAAGAAGATCTCTCATTCCTCCACTCTTTCTCTTGAATAGTACCTATGGAGGCACCAAAAGTAGGACAGAGTGAAAATCTCATATTTCTTTGAGATTTGGTGTATTGCAATTTTGGTTGTAGATAACAGTTTTAGGGTATGCTGTAATTTTGGTTGTGTTAGTTGTAAGTGGGTACACATGTTACAAATTTCAAATCTATAAGTTTTGAGGTGTTATCAGGAAGCAAACACAAGTTCTATTTGCAAAACAAGTGACAAATTACATGTATTAAAGTAGTTAATGAAAAATGTTACTTAGTATATTGTTGTGTACTTGTTGTGAAAGGTTGCAAAAGACTAGCTTGACATTTTATATCATTCTTGTGATAATGGCAGAGAGTGGAAACCCGATCATTGAGAAGCGGGGTAAGAACAACTACCCATCATGGAAGTTTTGTGTGATGAACTTTCTTATTTAGAAAAGACCTTTGTGAGTTCGTGTTAGGTGAATAAAAAGAGCCAAAGCTAAGTAACCCCCTGTGTGACTATTAATGCATTAAAGAGTGCGTGCAAGAAGCGAGCTTTTAGAGTGAGTTTTTGAGCGAGATTTTTTTGGCAACCTCAAGTTTTATTCCACATAGTCCACTTGGTCCTCTTTTTCTTTTGGGCATATATCAAGCACCAATGTTGCTCCTCCATTGCCACCATTGCCATCGTCACCACCACCACCACCACCACCACCACCACCACTGCCACTACCACTGCCACTGCCACCACCACCACATCTTATTCTCCCCCTCCTCTTTAAAGCTACAACCAGTTTTCCTCTCTCTCTCTCTCTCTCTCCTCATATGTTGGGGACCAACCAGCGACATCTCACTTCCCTTCAATAACATTACCACCACTAGCACTGCCACTACACCACCACATCTTACTCTCCTCCTCCTCATTAAAACCACAATTCATTCTTCTCTCTCTCTCTCTCTCTCTCTCTCATATCTTGGAGATCCACAACATGCATCTTCCTCTCCTCCTCCCCCTCAATAACACCCTCTCTCTCTCTCTCTCTCTCTCTCTCTCTCTCTCTCTCTCTCTCTCTCTCTTTCTTTTTTACCTCCAACTCTCTCTCTCTCTCTCTCTCTCTCTCTCTAACAACACATTAGTAGTTCTCTCTCCTTCATTGCTTTACATCACTACATTAAGCTTGTGTGATTATTTTTTATAATATTATCACAATGTGAGTGGTTGAATTACACATACAGAAGCGATATCACACTCCATATACATTCACATCTCCCCTCTCTCAATTATTTATATATATGTTATAATTACATCATGATGTATTAGTACTTCTATTGTGCACACATAAGCAAAACTAGATACACTTACACATTCCTCTCTCTTTCTCTCACTCACTCACTCACTCACTCTCCTTCCCCCCCCCCCTCTCTCTCTCTCTCTCTCTCTCTCTCTCTCTAACAATGAATTAGTAGTTCTCCCTCAACTTATTTACATCACTAGATTAATCTTATGTGCTTATCTTTGATAATATTATCACAATGTTAATAGTTCAATTATGCATGCATATGAGATATCACACTACATATACATTCACATCCCCCCTCTATTCTTTGCACATATTTTATAATTACATCTTGATGTGCTAGTACTTTAGTTATGCACACATGAGCAAACTATATACACATCCACTTATATTTGCAAATTGCTCTCTCTTTTTCTCATTTGATTAGGCTTACATATAGATTAAAGTTATGCATTTATTTACAATAGACCCTTGCAAACAATTGCTTCACAATCTACGTAAAATATAGCTCTGTATTACTCAATTACTTGTAGTTGTTATTCCTTTCGAAAATTCTTCATTTTAAACTCCAAACTTCAGCAATCAAATATTTTAATATACTAATATATTTCACATTATATTGCATGAACTTATTACAAAAACTACAAAAATAATTTTCTAAATCCACAAATGCATTTGCAAGTTAGTGAACTACTATATGCAAAGCAAATGAATATATTTTTTGCAAACATTAAATATCAATCTAGCTCCATTGCAGGAGGGTGAAATGGGTGTTGGAAGCATGTATTTCAAGAGGATGGTGTTCAAGGGATTTTCCTCAGTCAAATAGGTAAACACCTATTTGAAGAGGATGGTATCCATGGGATTTCTTGAAATATAAATGGATATGTAAAGGAGTTAGGTGGGTTACATTGCATATTCTTTATGCTATCATCCACAAATAGTATCATTGTAGGACTAAAGTGTGGCCAATCAATATCATCAAAACATTTTAAAAATTGTAGCTTCAACCTGACTCCTTATTGAAGAATGAGTTACGAGAACAAATGCACTGCATGTATCACTTTCCTACAATCAGCCATATTCTCTTTTGAAGAAGACATAAAAGTGTGACATATTCTAAAGAATTCATGTGGAATTACTCACCAAGAATTTGGATCCTTATGTCTCTTGCACCTTTTTTCTTCGAGTATTTTTGGTATAATTTATTCTCGTTGGAGGAAAATTCACCTTTACGTAGTCGAGGAAGATAGAACATCTTTGGTACACCTCCTTGTTCCACTATTGCTCAATCTGGCGATCCTTATATATGAGCTACTCCTTCAAGTGCACCTAATCCCTGTATTTCCTTGGCAAAGTTTGCAACATCCCCTTCTCCAATTGCCTATACATAAACCTACCATTCATAGTTGTATTACATATAGAGAACACATTGACAAGATACCATTGTAAATATACTTCTATAGAAGGAAACTGAGTTATGCTTGTAGAGAAGTCTCCATGCTACTAACTTGCATGAATTCTGAGACTCAATATCATCATTTGGTTTAAAATTCTCTTTATCTCTTATGTGAACTAGAAGAACAAAACTTTATCCACTTGAATATTGTAGGAGTTTCCTCATTGAGAAAGAGAGAGAGAGAGACAGAGAGACAGAGAGAGATTATGTGACTTTATCATCATCTCTCTAAGGGGACGTGCAATTTTTTTTGCCAAATAGGGGTTGCGATCAACCCTTTCTCAAAGAGAGAGAGAGAGAGAGAGAGAGAGAGAGAGAGAGAGAGAGAGAGCTTTGAATCACAACTCCCCTACATCATCTCTCTAAGGGGACATGAATTTTTTTGTCACTAGATAGGGATTGCCAGCAACCCCTTCTCGATGAAAAAATTTTAGAAGTTGCCTCCATCTCTCTAAGGGGACTTATGAAATTTTTTTTGGCTAGGAAGGTTGTTAATAGCTCCATGTTTAGTAAAAAAAAAATTAGAGTGGACTTGTGAAAAAAAAATTTACCGAGAAGGGGTTGTTGGAAACCCCTATTCAGCGGAAAAAAATTTCACAAGTCCCCTCAAAGGAATGATGGAGGAGACGTGAAAAAAAATTTCATCTCAAAAAAAGAGGTTGCAAGCAATCCTTTTCTCGACAAGTTGCTAGCAACCCCCTTCTTGACAAAAAAAAAGTCAAAGCAAGTCACATAATCTCTCTCTCTCTGGACTCTCTCTCATTCATCTTTGTCTCTCTCTCCCCTCTCTTTATATTTCTATTTAGTAATTAACTAAAAAATGATTAGTACTTTAGTTATTACCTAAGCAATAAGTTAAGTTTTTTGCATTGTGTATTTGGAAAAATAAAGACCTTATCAAAGATTTAATTTTTTTTAATACTATTGAAGTTATAATCAAAATGTGACTTCTTAGTCTAATTGTACTTGGGCTAAAAACTTTTAAATAGAGGAATTTGATCTAAGTTGGAGAGAGAGAGAGAGAGAGAGAGAGAGAGAGAGAGAGAGAGAGAGAGAGAGAGAGAGAGAGAGAGAGAGAGAGAGAGTGTGTGTGTGTGTGTGTATGTATATTTTGATAAAGGTCCAAAGTTAGTAATGTAAGAGAAGCCCAAAGGTAGTATTATATTATTATAGGAGAGAGTTGCAATAATTGTTTTAAGCCACACACAAAGAGAGAGAGAGAGAGAGAGAGAGAGAGAGAGAGAGAGAGAGAGAGAGAGAGAGAGAGAGAGAGAGAGAGAGAGAGAGAGAGAGAGAGAGAGAGAGAGAGAGAGAGAGAGAGAGAGAGAGAGAGAGAGATTGTGTGACTTTATCATCATCTCTCTAAGGGGGCGTGAATTTTTTTTACCGAATAGGGGTTGCTAGCAACCCTTTCTCAAAGAGAGAGAGAGAGAGAGAGAGAGAGAGAGAGAGAGAGAGAGAGATTGTGTGACTTTATCATCATCTCTCTAAGGGGGCGTGAATTTTTTTTACCGAATAGGGGTTGCTAGCAACCCTTTCTCAAAGAGAGAGAGAGAGAGAGAGAGAGAGAGAGAGAGAGAGAGAGAGAGAGAGAGAGAGAGAGAGAGAGAGAGAGAGAGAGAGAGAGAGAGAGAAAGAGCGCTTCGAATCACAACTCCCCTACATCATCTCTCTAAGGGGACATGAAATTTTTTGTCACCAGATAGGGGTTGCCGACAACCCCTTCTTGGTGAAAAAAATTTAGAAGTTACCTTTATCTCTTTAAGGGGACTTATGAAATTTTTTGGCTAGGAAGGATGTTGATAGCTCCATGTTTAGTGAAAGAAAAATTTAGAGAGGACTTGTGAATAAAAAATTCGCCAAGAAGGGGTTATCGACAACCCCCTGTTCGGCAAAAAAAAAAAAAAACATCTCAAAAAGGGGTTGCAAGCAATCCTCTTCTTGACAATTTGCTAGCAACCCCCTTTTCGACCAAAAAAAAAGTCAAAGCAAGTCACATAATCTCTCTCTCTCTCTCTCTCTCTCTTGTCTTTGTCTCTCTCTCCCCTCTCTTTATATTTCTATTTAGTAATTAACTAAAAAATGATTAGTACTTTAGTTATTACCTAAGCAATAAATTAAGTAGTGCATGTGTGTATGCGTCTCTCTCTCTCTCTCTCTCTCTCTCTCTCTTTCTCTCTATGTTTATGTGTATATACGTGTATGTGTTTGTGTATGGCCCTTATCTTCATTTCTCATTATGTGTGTCTCTTGCAACTCTCTCTCTCTCTCTAGAGTCATTAGGACTATATATATATATATATATATATATATATATATATATATATATATATATATATATATATATATATATATATATATATATATATATATATATATATATATATATATATAATGAGAGAAGAGGAGAAAAAAGTTTTAAAATAATGTTTGATGAGAGAGAAGAGATAAAAAATAATTATTAGCTAGGAAGATCAAATTATGTGTATATTTATGTTATGTTTTAATGTGAGACATAGTAAATTGAGACTTTTTGAATGAACTATATTGAAAAGTTTGGATTTTATGAACAAGAAAAAGTCCTCTCTTTTAGGAAACTTTTTTCTTCTAACGTAGAAAACTAATAATTAACATAATGTATAATGGGTATTGTCTTTTGCATTGTGTATTTGAAAAAATAAAGACCTTATCAAAGATTTAAAAAAGTTTAATACTATTGAAATTATAATCAAAATGTGACTTCTTAGTCTAATTGAAATTGGGCTAAAAACTTTTAAATAGAGGAATTTGATCTAAGTTGAAGAGAGAGAGAGAGAGAGAGAGAGAGAGAGAGAGAGAGAGAGAGAGAGAGAGAGAGAGAGAGAGAGAGAGAGAGAGAGAGAGAGAGAGAATGTGTATGTATATTTTGATAAAGGCCCAAAAAAGTTATTAATGTAAGAGAAGCCCAAAGGTAGTATTATATTATTATAGAGAGAGTTGCTGTAATTGTTTTAAGCCATGCACACATACACACACACACACACAGAGTGCGTGTGTATATATTGAAGATCCCAAGTTATTAATGTATAGGAAAGGCCCAAATGTAGTATTGTAAGAGAAAGTTAAAAAGAAATTTTGGAGCCACACACATACACACACACAGAGACAGGCCACACACATACACACACACAGAGACAGAGAGAGAGAGAGAGAGAGAGAGAGAGAGAGAGAGAGAGAGAGAGTGTGTGTGTGTATGTGAGTATGTGTGTGTGTTTTGATAAAGATCCAAAGCTATTAATATATGTGAAGTTCAAAGGTAGTATTGTGGTGTTATAGGAGAGAGTTGCCAAAAAAAATTTAAGCCACATGAGAGAGAGAGAGAGAGAGAGAGAGAGAGAGAGAGAGAGAGAGAGAGAGAGAGAGTCTGTGTGTGTTTTGATAAAAATTCAAAGCTATTAATATGTAAGAAAGGTCCAAAGATAATATTGTAGTATTGAGAGAGAGAGAGAGAGAGAGAGTGTGTGTGTGTATGTAGGTGTGTAAAGATCCAAGGCTATTAATGTAGGAGAGGGTCTAAGTAGTATTATAGGAGAGAGTGCTAGAAAAATTTGAAGCCAAAGAAGGGGGCGAGTCAAAGAAAAATTTGAAGCCAAAGAAAAATACTACAATACTACTTTTGCTCTCCCACATTAATTTGAAAAAGGTACATCTCTATCCAAACTACTTTTCATATTTCTTTCTATTCTCTTTTATTAATGATTTTTAAAAAGACACATCTTTCTTGTCTCTCATCAATAATTATTTTTATCTCCTCTCCTCTCTCTCTCATCCAAAAACTACTTTTATCTCTCTCTCCTCCCTCTCTTCTCCATTGAGTCCTAAAACCCTTCCATTAAAATTCCTTACATTCAAAGTATCTAAAATATATTTTTTTATTTTAAAGACTAGGCAAACCATTGATGCATTACTTAGTTAAGGTGGATTAGAGTTTATACGAGCAATAATCTTTAAAGCTATGTCTTTAGTTCTCTAATATACACTAGATAAACCTACCTTGATTGTTTTCTCTATGTGTATGTGTGTGTATGCATGCATGCATGTATGTGTGTGTGTCTCATTAAAAACTTGTTTCTATCTCTCTCATTAATATATATACATATGTATGTGTGCATGTATTTATATGTGTATATTAGAAGTCTTAACACGTGCACACACACATATACACACATATGATTAGTTCAAAGAAGTATAACTATATTTTATAGCCTATGAATATTAATATTTCAACAACATGGTGTCAACTTAGCAAAGACATGCACAATGAGAGACCAAGATGATGGTCTCTCTCTCTCTCTCTCTCTCTCTCTCTCTCTCTCTCTCTCTCTCTCTCTCTCTCTCTCATTAAGCATATTGACTGAGCATCGAATTTATACTTGTTTTTACCAATCAATATCCCTTTTGCCACCATAATAAATAATCCAAAAATATACAAGCTTTAATAATGAGTGTTTATTTTTTAACCAATGTTTAATAAGGTTGCTAGAGCTATATATAAAGAAAAATATTTAGTGAATATTTGGAATGGATGCAAATGAAGATATGTTTATACATCAACCCATGCTTACCGAAGAGAACTTACATCTCATATTTGGAAAGAGAAGAACTTTTCTAACGTCGCCCATAGTGTGACCAACAAAGCAAAGACTTTGCTAATTATTAGATTAAATGCATTTTATTTTGTTGAGAAAATACAAACATATCTCGCTTTGGCTAGCTATGATAATCTTTTACTATCATTATCTGTCAATTTGTGAAACAATAGTATACTTACCAGAGATCAACATAATATGAATCTAGATCTGCATTGCTTTCAAAAATTATTTTGTATTTTATATATATATATATATATATATATATATATATATATATAAAACTATTTACAAGTAAAAAATGAACTATTTCTTGCGACACATGTCATAATTCAATGTAAAACAATTTCTATCAAACCTAGAGTACCCATAGAAATACTTTTGTATTGCAAACAGAGAGAGAGAGAGAGAGAGAGAGAGAGAGAGAGAGAGAGAGAGAGAGAGAGAGAGAGAGAGAGAGAGAGAGAGCTATATATAGGTAAAGAGACAATTATTCATTGGAACACATATCACAATCCAATAATGTAATACAAGTTCTATCGATTTGGAGCGCTTGCACAAATGTTTCTAGATTGCAAACATGAGAGTGAGAGAGAGAGAGAGAGAGAGAGAGAACTATTTGTTAAAACACCTTTCATAATATAATATAATACAGATTCTATCAATCGATAGTACTAGCACAAATTATTTTTGGATTGCAGAAGAGAGAGAGAGGGAGGGAGGGAGGGAGGTAGTAGTGATGGTGAGATAGGTGGCATAATTTGAGAGAGAGAGAGAGAGAGAGAGAGAGAGAGAGAGAGAGAGAGTGTGTGTGTGTGTGTATGAGTGAGTGAGTGAGTGAAGGTGGTGGCAAAGGTAGTGATGGTGGTGGTGGTGGTAGAGCTAGTGATGGCAGCAGTGGTGGTGACAGTGGCGGTGGTAGTAGCAGCAGCGGCAACGGCGGCGACGGTGGTGGTGGTGAAAGTGGAAGTGGAGGTAGAGGTGGATACATCTAAGGCTGGAATAAGTGAACTATGTGGAATAAGAATAGAGGGGTTGCTAAAAAAAACTTGCTCAAAAGCTCACTCAAAAAACTTGCTTCTTGCCCTTCCCTTACATTAAAGGTGTGGAAAAAATAGAATGCAAAGGACAAAAAGGTCATGTATTGGCTATTTGCAGTCATTGACAATACTATACTGGGGCATATCAAGAATGCAAAAACTTCACATGCAGCTTGGATAATTTTTAAGAACATGTTTTAATAAATACAAAGGCACAAAAGATTCAACTCAAGTAAGAGTTGAATACTTTAAAGAAAGGAAAAATGTCAATCAATTAGTATGTTTTGAAGGTAAGGAGCATTGTAGATGCTTTGGCAACAATTGATGCAATGCTTGATGATGATGATTTGGTTTCATCTACTTTGAACACAATATTAGTAAGTTTGGGAATCTCCTAATTTTCATTTTTTGAATACTAAAAAGGTGTTATCTGGATAACATGTCCATAAGTTTCTCAAAACTATATGATGTGACCTTTCATTGGAGAGCACTTGAAAAATAGAATCTATTGAGCTATAGAGCGCTTGATTTGGAATTATAGTGTTCAAGTTATGACAAATCCAAAGATTTGACCACGTGTCTAAAACTTATGGAAAATTCCCATTTTTCCCAATATGGTGTTTTTGGATGGTCTTAATAATGAGAAGGCTTGGGAATCATTTGTCACTTCTATATATATACAGAAGCCATTTGCAGATTTGGATGAATTGGTCTCTCTCATGATTACCGAAGAGAACAATATGCAAGGTGACTCATCTGAAAGAAATGGTGATCAGGTCCAAGCATTTTACTCAAGTTCAGAAAATGGATATGGTAGATCCTCTTCGAGAGGCCATAATATAGGACGTGATGGTGATAACCCAACAAAATAGGTTAAATCAACAATTCGATGAAATGCAGGTTTCAGGAGGCCATGGAAACTTTAAAGGCAGGGGGAGCTCTAGAGGAAGAGGTGGATGGCAAAACAGAGATTTTGGCAATTCTAGTATTGTTTATCATTATTGTGGTAAAACATGCCATATTGCAGCTCATTATTATACTAAGCAGGACGATATCCCCACAATGGTAAATTGTAGCAAGGAAACTATGTATTATTTTTGTGACAGATTGAAAACAAAAATGAGTGTCTGTTTGTTATGCAGCATATGAAGAATGCTGTTATAGGAAAAAGAGAAAACATAACGATATATGATATGTTGATTGAGGTATATCTAATCATATGACGAGTCATTATGAATGGTTTGGAGAGATGTATGATTCACAAAATCCAGGTTATGTGCAAATGAGTGATGATTCATGCCACCTAATTTTACACATTGAAAGATTCCCTTGTCCTTGCATGATGGCCAAACAAAGAGTGTGTCAAACATATTATATGTTCCATCAATCACAAATAATTTAGTGCATGTTGACCAAATGATAGAGCAAGGGTTGTAGGTTTGATTTAATACAAAAGGTTGTTTTATAGAAGACTTTAATGATAAGTGTAGATTGGTTGCGAAAGGAAGTAGAGTTGGCTACATGTGCACTTTAGATGCTAGAATTTATGCTATGAATGCTAAAGAAAAAGGAGTGGTTGTAGACATTAAAATATGGCATAAACGAATTGGACATACAAATATGCAAAAGCTAAAATTAATGCAGTCCAAAGGGTTAGTTATAGGGTTACTTGTTTTTAGAGTTGCAAAATTTCATAAAGTATGTGAAGCATGTCTGTTTGATAAGCAGGCAATACAATCTTTTTTCCATGATAGAGATGTGATCTGAAATATATGTTAACATTATATATATAGATGTTTGGGTGCCTACATAGAGCATCTCTTGGTGGCAGCCAACAGATATTTTGTTACGTATATTGATAATTGTTCAAGGAAGTTGTGGGTATATTTCATGAAGAAACAGAGTGATATATTTGAGCACTTCAAAACCTTCAAGGCTACAATTGAAATAGAAATAGGCTTGAAAGTTAAGTCCTTGAGATGAGATGGAGGGGGATAGTACCTCTCTAATGAGTTTAGTGCCTTCTTGAGGTCTCATGGGATAAAGAGATAGTTTACTTGCAAGTATACCCCATAGCAAAATGGGGCTGTAGAAAGAAAAAATAAGCATATTGCAAATAATTTCTAAACAATAACTTGGCTTGCATGAGTATCGATAAGCATCGATACCTAGCAAGCATCGTATATCCTAACTGGGGCTAAAGTTATACAGGCATTGATGGCTGAAAAAAGTATGCCAAAATATTTTTGGTCTAAAGTTGTTCATACTAATGTCTATATTATGAATAGAACTCCCACAACATTAGTTCATGGGATGATCCCTGAAGAATGCTTTACAGGTAAGAAGCCCGATGTGTCACACTTAAAAATATTTGGCTATATTGCATATGTTCATATGCCAGAAAGAAGCTTGATCCAAAGGCTAAAAAATGTATTTTTATTGGATACTCTTTAAAGCAGAAAGGGTATAGTTGTTATAACCCTATCATAGGTGAGTTTAGAGTGAGCATGGATATTCTTTTTTATGAGATGAATAGTTAGTATGCATCTAGCAGTGATGCATTAGATGATCATGATCACGATTGTGACAATTATATGTAAAAAGAAAAGCAAGAATCATAGAGCCTTAGTGGACTAGAAATATCATATGGTACAATATGAAATGTGAGAAGGATCGAAGCTTGCTTGGAAAAGCTATGGCGGGAGAGCAAGAGCAAGAAAGAGAGAGAGAGAGACCAAATGGGAACTCCAACTGTCACAATGTGTGAATTATTCAAACTGTCACCAAAAGAATAAAGAATAAAGTAACGGTGATGGGCATCCACTACCTACAGTGTGCAATGGCGGGTTACTGTCAATGTAGTAATACACGGGCGGCTAGGTAGAGGCGCCTTTACCCCCAACAACCTCCCACTTAAAGACAAATCTACCCCAGTGAGAAGTGAAAAGAAAAAGAAAAGATAAAACAATGTACACATGTACAATAGGATGAGGAAAAACATCATCTCATCCAACGGCCATCAATTTCCCGAGGAAGGCAAAGCACTCAGTAATGAGGATTTTCGTGAGCAGTTATGTAGGACTTTTGTTAGTGGAGATCTTGACAAGGTCAATAGACTTGTCCTCCACGATCCCATGTATGAAGTGATACCTCATCATCTCAATGTGTTTCATCTTCGCATGGAAGACCGGATTCTTGGCTAGCTGAATAGCACTCATAGAATTCGAATGTAGCGTAGGTATAGAATCAATCCCAAGGTCATGAACCAAATGGCCCAACCATATGGCCTCCTTGCAAGCCTCAGTGGCTGCAATATACTAAGCCTTAGTGGTACAGAGAGCCGTACGCTTTTGAACTCAGGACATCCAAGAGACAGCACCTCCAGCATAGGTGAATACATAGTCAAAAGTGGACTTCCTACTATCTGTATGTCCTGCATAATCAGAGTCTGTGTACCCCACAAATCCTGTATCCTAGTTGCCATAGTAAATACACATATATGTTGTGCCCTTCAGGTATCTCATGATACCCTTCACGACATCCCAATGTTTCTTGCCAGGTGTAGCCATATAGCATGCCACAACGCCAACTGCAAAGGCAATATTTGGATGAGTGGCTATCATGGCATACATCAAACTACCCATGACTGATGCATAAGGGATCTTGGCCATCTCAACCCTTTGCTCATCTGTCTGTGGACAAGTCTGCGAACAATCGGCCTATGAAACCTTCACATAAGAAGGTAATGGACAACCAATAGGCTTGACGTCCTGCATACGGAAATGATCAAGGACTTTATGAATGTACTCCCTCTGTGAGAGGTAGAGTAGTCCCTGATGCCTATCGTGCTTAATGCGCATACACAGAATGTGAGAGGCATGTCCCAAATCCTTCATCTCAAAGCTCTTCTTCAGCTAAGATTTAAGAGCATCCAGCTCATCATGATCTTTCCTTGCTATCAGTATATCATCCATATAAAGCACCAAAATAAGCAATGAGCCATCACGGGCTTTCTTCGTGTAAAGACACGATCCATAGCACTCATGTTGTAGCCCTGTGACTGCATAAAGGCATCAAACTTATGATACCACTCCCTAGGTGCTTGCTTCAAGCTATGAAGACTTTTCTTCAACTTACACACTAGGTGCTCTGCCAGGTTCTGTAAAGCCCTTAGGCTGCTCCATGTAAATCTCATAATGCAAATCCCCATGCAAGAATGTAGTCTTGACATCCATCTAAGTCAAACTGTGCGACTAAGGCCAAAACCAAGTATAGGGTGGTCATCTTGAACATAGGAGAAAAGACTTCATCAAAGTCAACTCCATGCTCCTGTTTAAAACCCTTAGCAACAAGTCTTGCCCTATAAGCCGGCTTGGGGTGTCCAGGGGTACTTTTCAGCTTGTACATCCATTTGCATGGCAAAGCCTTCTTGCCGTTAGGCAATGCAACCAAATCCCAAGTCATATTCTTGTGCAAGGAGTCCATCTCAAATTGCATAGCCCTCTCCCATGAGTGATTGTCACCCCTGCACATAGCCTCATCATAGGTGAGAGGCTCTCCTGCATCTGTAACCAAGACATAATGCATTGAGGGCTCAAATTGATCAGGTGCACATCTAGCTCTAGTAGACCCTCTCACTGCAAGCTCTGCTACATATCTAGTATCATGTCCCCAACACCCTGGCCATGTGTACCAACTACTGTTGTAGGTTGTCCAACTGGCTATGCAGGAGCATGTGGCTCCTTCTAGAATATAACCATGTGTATCTCTACCACCTTCTCAGGCTGCCTATGCATCTTGTCTTCATGGAAGACTACATCATGGCTGCGGATGACTTTCCTTGCCTGTGGATCCCAGAGGCGATAACCCATCTCGCATGCACCTCCATAGCCAATGAAAATGCATTTGACACTCTTAGGATCCAGCTTAATACGCTTGTCTTTGGACACATGGCAGAATGCCTCATATCCAAAGACATGTAGATGCGCATAAGATAGAGGTTTCCTAGTCCATACCTTCTCTACAACCTGGAAATCCAAACCACTGGAAGGTGATCTATTTATGACATGCACAGCTGTACTGACTGCCTCAACCCAAAAGCTTTGTGGTAGGTATGCATGGCTAAGCATACTGCGTACATGCTCCTGGATGGTTCTATTCATCCGCTTAGCCAAACCATTCTAGGGTGGGGTAAAGGGGGCGGTCAACTGACACTTAATATTTGTTTCATCACATAGGTGCTCAAAGGAACATGACACACATTCTCCCCCATTATCAGTCCAAAGGCATTTTAGCCTATGCCTAGTTTGGTTCTCAACCAATGCAAGCCATATCTGAAACACAGCCAAGACATGAGACTTAGGCTTAATGGGATAAGCCCAAACTTTACGCAAAAAATCATCAATGAACGTCATAAAATACTTTGCACCACCCATAGACTGACAGGGCATGGGCCCATGGACATCCAAATGTACCAATGCTAGGGGCTTACTCATGCATGTCCTACTAGAATTCTTATGCGTATTCCTAGTTTGTTTTCCATCAAGACAATGTTCACATGAGTCAAAACATGCATAGTCAAGGGGCGGTAAGTACTGCAAACCAGAAAGTGTTTTCATTCCCTTCAAGGTCATATGGCCCAAACGGGCATGCCAAAGAGATACATGTGGGATGGAACTGACTGAAAAAACATGGTCAACAGAGGACCCATCAACTATAAGAGAATAGAGGCTTCCAGCCTTTGCACCTCTAGCAAGCACAAGTCTGCCACGGGTGATCTTCCAAGCAGAATCCCCAAATGAAACATGAAATTCAGCATCATTAAGCTGCCTTGCAGACATAAGGCTACATGTAAGCGCAAGTATATGACGTACATCTTGTAATAGAAAAGCAGTGCCAGTAGAAAACTACAGATGTACATCCCCAGTGCCAACAATAGCAAGTGACCTGTCATCACCCAAGTGAACTGAATCCCAAAGATAGTGTGATAGAAATGAAACCACTCACGGCATGGTGTAATATGAAATGAAGCACCAGAATCCAAAAGCTAGCACTGCGCATACATAGAGGGAACCTCGATCAATGGCGTAGCATCACAAGAACTAGCTGCAAGTATGTGCTCCCCACCATCAGAGTCATTAGTCTCTACATGACATTTATCTCCTCGATTTTCACACTAGATTTCGCAAGCATAATGCTGTGATCAGAGGACTTTTCCTGTAGTTTGTCTTTCCCCTTCTCTTTGTGCTTCTCATCGCGCAACTCATGACACTGTGGGCGTATATGACTCCTCTTGCCACAATGATGACATGTCACATTAGCATTTCTCCCACGACTTGCTACGCGACTTACCACACGACTTAGACCTAGACTTTGTGAGTCTCAGCCACGGCCATTCCCACGGTCATTCTCACCATTACCATCTCTGCCTCTAATAGTCAAAGCATGCGGCATACGAGAGGCATCCAAGTTCTTACAGTTGATCTCTTCCTGCAAAAGAGCACTCTCTATATCTTGCAAGTTCAAAATAGTAGTAGGAGCATATAAGGCAGTGCAGAATACATCCCATGACTTACTCAGAGTCCCAAGGAAAAAAAATGGAGTAACCTCATCATTAAAGGTAATGCTCTGCAAAGTCAAGGTCTTGAGAATAGCACGAAACTAGCTCAAGTGAGCACACATTGTTATATTCTCCTTCATGCACAGGTCCATAAGTTGCTTCAGCCAATACATCTAACTTGTTGGACTTTTCTTGTCATAGAGGTTCTTAATTTTATCCCAAAGCTACCAAGTACTCTTTGCTTCCTCAACCACATTGTAATGCACTTGTTCAGTGAGAGACAAGATGAGGGTGGACTTGCATAACTCATCAAGCTCATCCCATTCGTCATTAGTCATAGTTTTAGGCTACTCGCCATGCATCCTTAATGGCTTTGTCTGCTACGATTTCTGCACCAATACCTGCCAAACTTGTCTCTTCCAATAGGCATAATTCGTATCATCAAGCTTATGATGTTGAAGATAGCACTGTCAATGGAAGAAGATTCCATACTGCAGTACCAAATGGTGTAGACATTTCAAAACTCCTTGATGTTTTCAGTTGTAAATAGCCAAAAACCAAGGCAAATGACCACAAACTGATAATTAATGATGCTGCCCACCAAGTACCATCAAAAGTACATAAAATCAGGATGATTCAACATATAAATTCCACATCAGCACATGCATAACTACTTGCTATAATAAATTACAATCAAGTACAATGAGAGCAAACTGTAGGCAAAATGAATGCACCAAGTCAACCACTGACTGTCAAAGCATAACCAGCATCAAGCAGGCATAAATCAGCATGTGACAATCATACGGACATCGAGAAATCACCCAAGCATGTCAAATGAATCCATCAGTAAGCCAAACCCCGTGTGCAATAGGACAAAAGTGTATACAACACTTGCAAGACCTAACACAAAGAGGTGTATGCTCAGGGAGTGCAAAGCCCAAATCAGCCCAAGTACATCTATGAGGACCATGGCATATCAATCATGCAACATCAAAGTAAAGATCCCAGTCTCAAGTATCTAAATGCTCAAGTAGCATAAACCACCTACTCAATGTCTGTCAAGTATATCAAGACACTTGCACTAGCACAAAAGCCGTAAATATCAAGCAAAGAATCTCAACAGGGACATATGATAGCACTAGTATAAGAAGATCCAAGATTAAGCATCAATAAGACATCATGAGCATATAGGCCGTAGCATCTATACATAGAATCCATAGACATCAAGTACATCCAAACTGTAACTCTAGCAAGCCAAGAAATAGCCAAAGTAAGCTCCGTGCAATCAAATGTCAAGCCAAAGCAAGGCTTAGTAGCATCCAACTCCAAACAATGTAACTGACATGCAGTAGTGGCATAGGCCAAGCATGTCAAGACCGGTCAGACATAAGCAAAGTATATGCCATAAGTACATCAGAGATGAAGATCCAAATGCTATGTGAAGTGAGCTCAATCTCAACCAAATATTAGAGAGCAAATCCAAGCTCTGTGTCGATCCTCGAGAGTCATTATATCAGTGTATACATCCAAGAGATAGCCCGAATGCAATAGGCATATCCAAACATAAGCAAAAGAGCTTCAGCCTGAATATTCTAGCAGCAAATAAACATCCAAAATTGAGCAAACAGTGGCTCAATCCAAGCTCAAGACCATAGACAAACCATAGTCATACTTTCCCATATGTATAGGTACCAACCGGGCATAATCGAGCATCAAATGACTATGTAGCATGAGCATAAAATGTAATGACAGGGGGCTGCCCTATTTTGGGCTGCCTATGGACTATGTAAAATAGTCAATGACTAAGCAAATTCAGCCCCAAAAGCATCTCATATCATAGGCATATATTCTCCTAGCATTCGAGACCAACTGGGCAACCAATGTCAATGCCAAGTGGTCCAGACATAAAATGCTAATAAAGTACTGCTGTGGGCTACCTGTAAACTATATATAATAGTCCCAAACCTAAAGTAAATCACATCAATGCTCAATGCCAAGGCTTAGGATCAAATGCCAAGCATCAACCAAGTGTATAGTGCCCAAATGAGGTGTTTTCAAGCTGCCAATGAGTGCCAAGGGAGGGTTGAAGTAAAAAAGGAAATTTTTTGTAGGTCTTCAAGCTAGCCCAAACTGATTTGGGGCCTATGAAAGGGTTGTGGGCAAGGTTGTGGGAGTAGTCAAGGACCCCCAGGAGCTCCCTCTTGAGCAAAGTCACCAATAGAGAGTAGGCATCACAAGAAGTAAGAGGACATGGCTGCCCTGCTTCAGAAAACCTATGCACTAAAGTAAAATAACAAAAGAGAGCTCCAATACCTTTGAAGAAATGCCCTAAGGATGCCTAAATGGGCTGGGTAGGTGCTCGGGAAGCCAGGGAGTGACGGGAGCTCAGGAGAGTTGATTATGGCTACTGGGAAAGAGACCTAATGAGTGTAGGTAATCAATCGGAAGCTGAAGGAGTCATGAACCAAATCAAAATGCTCGAGCAACCATGCTCTGATACTAGTTGAAAGGTGAGAAGGATCGAAGCTTGCTTGGAAGAGCTATGGCAAGAGAGCAAGAGTAAGAAAGAGAGAGAGACCAAATGGGAACTCCAACAGTCACAATGTGTGACTGGACCTTCCTTTAGTCAAAATGTCACTAAAAGAAAAAAGAATAAAGTGATAGTGATGGGCGCCCACCACTTGCAGTGTGTAGTGGTGGGTACTATCAGTGTAGTAATACACAGGCGGCTAGGTAGAGGCACCTTTACCCCCAACACAATATCTATAGTTAGCCCTTGGTCCAGGAGACTAAGGAGTAGCCCCACATGTTCAGGTGGATCTACAAGTGTTGCAGGTAAAGAAAAAGAGAAGAATAAAGTGTTGGATGGTAACAATGCATATACTAGTCATTTGGGATTTGATGGAGATTCTAGTGGTTCAAAGAGTTTGGATGATGAGCTTTGTATTCCTTCAATCATGACACTAGGTGTAAAGAGAGCATATGGTAATGTAAAGGTTCCATTGAGTAATCCAGTGGTACGTAGGTCTAGCAAGGTCAAATACCCTATTAAAAGATTTGGTTTTTAAGGTTATGTAGCTCACCATTATGCTTATATGGTAAAGGTGATTGAGGATGTTGAGCCCACTTGTTTTGAGGATGTTGTTAGTCATGCTCATTGGGATGCAGCAATGGACGAGGAGATGGCTGCATTAGAAGCCAAGAATAAGACTTGGGATTTGGTACCATTACCCAAGGTCAAGAAAGCTATTGGTTGTAAGTGGATTTACAAAATCAAGCATAATACAGATGATTCTATTAGAGTAGGTATAAGGCCAGACTAGTTACAAAAGGCTATGCTCAAACATATGGCATAGATTATGAAGAGACATTCAATATAGTTGCTAGGGTGGCAACTGTTACATGTTTGATTCCTTTGGCTACTACCAAGGTTGGAATTTGTAGAAAATGGATGTCAAGAATACTTTCTTGCATGGTGAATTACAAGAAGAGATGTATATGGAGCAGCTAGCAATTTATGAGGATTTAGAGCATCCCACATATATGTGCAAGTTAAAGAAAGTGCTCTATGGGGGGTTGAAGCAAGCACCTAGAGTATGGTCTGACAAGATTAGAGAGTATCTTATCAACATTGGCTTTTATATTTTTGATACTCATTATTCACTTTATGTGAGAAAGGGAGATGCGAGCTTGGTCATCATAGTCATCTATGTGGATGACTTGATTATTACAGGTGACAATGATAGTGGGATTGTTGAAGTTAAGAACTTTAAGAAGAAGTTTTTTGAGATGAAGGATTTGGGTGAGCTAAGGTACTTTCTTGGTATTGAGGTGATTAGATGTGATAATGGTATATGGCCGTCCCAAAGGCAATATGTCTTGGGTATGTTATCCAAGTATGGTATGATAGCCTGTAAGCCTCTTTCAGTGCCATTGGAGCAAAATGTGAAGTTAAGTGTTAATGTTGGGGTGAGATAGAAGACCCTACTATGTTTAGGAGAATAGTAGAAATTTTGATTTACATGACTATAGGCTAGACTTGAGCTATGATATTGGCATTGTCAGTCAGTTTATGCAGATTCCTAGAAAGCCTCACTTGGATGCAATTAGACACATATTGAGGTATGTGAAGTCCACTTTGCATTATGGACTTTTTTATGAGACATGAAAGGATATATGGGTGCTTGGATACACAGATGCAGATTGGGTTGGTAGCATGTCTGATATAGAAGATCTACTAGTGGATTCGTGTTTTCCCTTGGTAGTGCAGCAGTTACATGGAGTAACAAAAAGTAACCTATAGTTTCTTTATCAACTATAGAGGTTGAGTATAGAGGTGTTGCTACTATGACACCATGTGAAGTGGTATGGCTGCAAAATTTATTGGGTGAAATGGGTATGCATAGAGATGGTCTAGTTATCATTCACTATGACAACATGAGCAACATACAGCTAGCTAGGAATCCAATGTATTACCACTTTTGAGAGAGAAGGTACTTGCAAGATAGATTGGCTTAGTATATGCTATCACACAGGATCAAATAGTTGACATTTTCACAAAGGCATTAGATGCAAAGAAGCTTCAAAATTTTCAAAGTTTACTTGGAGTTGCAAAGATACAATTGAGCTTGAGGGAGAGTGTTGAGATGGCAAGCTCAACACATATGGACATTGATGATGGACTGCCTGGCTAGATGGGTAT
Source organism: Lygodium microphyllum (assembly GCF_053477565.2). Lineage (NCBI taxonomy): Eukaryota > Viridiplantae > Streptophyta > Polypodiopsida > Schizaeales > Lygodiaceae > Lygodium > Lygodium microphyllum. The sequence goes on from NC_141158.1 coordinate 107,910,713, forward strand.
GCATGTCTACACTTAGCACATCGGTGATCATTATGATCCACATATGGCCACTAACTTATCACTTATTATATTTAGTTTGTTGCATCAACCTATAGCTGGCATAGTTATAGAGCTGGTTGATTAGTATAGTCAGTTATGCACTATTTGACTTAGAAGGCCACTTTCCTTTATATTTATCTTATCTATACTTTGTGTACATTGTATTGTGTGTGGAAGAAGAAGAAAAAACTAGCAAGAAAACATTTTGGCCTTCATCTCTTTTCTTGTGTTCTTGATGAGTGAGCTTCCTCCTGTGTATATGGTGTGTGTTTGGTGCAGCAACTCAAGCAAGTCCCCCCACCATATGATTCATGACATTAAGCCTATTACAAAGTCTTTGCCATATGAGATGCTAACATTGCACACTAGCATCATAAGTTTGTTTTAATTGATCCACAAAGTCATCAACATCTTTGAGCCCATTGTACTTATCTATTTTACTGGTGACTATAGGAATCTTAGAAAAGTCCCATCCTTTATGAGCATGATGGACTTACACAAGTCTTGGTTTTAGGAGAGTGTTTATATTGGAGTTTGATAACATTTTAGGTAATGCATTGGGAACTTTTCTATACCCTCAATATGGAGCACCTCTCCTTTTGGAGCGCCTCTCCTTTATAGAATTGGCATCTTGTATGCTCATCTATCCTTCTATTCTTCAAGAGGGAAATCTTTCTTATAGTTTGAGCTATGGTGGCCTTAACCTCATCAACAAATGTGGCATCATTTGGATAAAATCTTTTGAGGCTATCTAGGTCCCATTTGATGATGATACACTCATTCTTGGGAGAAATTAGGTTAGATGTAGACATTTGTCTTTTCACAATATCCTCTCTAGAGTGAGATTCAAAGTGTGGGTTTTAAGGGTTTTAGCCCCTATATAAGTTCATGTGGAAGGGAGCAAAGTGCTAAAGGGAGTTCAAAATGACTTGTATAGGTAGAATTGAATAGGGTGTGATAATCTTACCAGAGTATAATTTCATGTACCCATAGGCCCCCTTCTTTTCGAGTGAGAGTGCTTGGTCTCACTTCCTAAGTTTTCTTGAATTCTCATAACAAGAACTTTTAAAGAGCTTGTTGTGATGCAATTGGATCTAGGTTATGATAGGAATCTTTGTGTGATTCTATACTATGTGATGTTATTCCAATGTCACTATGATCAGTTGCTATAATGTGATTGCTACATTGCACTACAACCATAGATGTGAGCTATGGTTACGTTCTTTGCCATACCCACCCTTTTCTTGAGTATAATACCTTGGTAATAGGCCCAATCAATTTATTCTTTTGGGTCCATCTCCATAATCATGCTAGCAGGACTAGTGAAATACTCTCCATTCATTGGCAACAAAGTTGATGATCTAGATTCACATATCCAATAGGTGTGAAAAATCATACTCATTATATTACGTAAGTGTGTGAAAAATCATATGTATTATATTACCATGGTGTCATTGATTAAGCCCATGCATTATATTACATTGGTGTGGTGGATTAAGACAAAAAAGAAGCAGTAGTTGAGTCCACACTTAAGTGGCAAAGTAGTCATATGGCTAGTTTTATAACTCATCCAATTTCTAACGTGTGTTATGATCCATTAGGAATTCATTCATTGTCTTTGTAAACAAAAATGGAGCACGATAAGCAAGATAATAAGCATTATGTCATTTGGTACTACATGCCCTAATAGGAGTTGCCAACATAAGAAGTCATATACCCCTTTCTAATGTGAGGTCTCAAAAAGGATCACCGAACAACATTGTCTATGCTAGATCTACAAACCACTACATTAGATAATATTATCCACCAAGCTACTTGAATGGGCCACTCCCTAGAAAGTTTCATACTTTCACAAAAAGAAAACTTTATTGCTAGGTCTTACAACCACTATAAAGACAACTTTGGGAAGAATTGACGACAACCAAGGTGCAAGCGAATCATTGGAGTCCAAAATGAGGTAATCCAAGTCATTTGTCTTCCAATTGCGTGCTAAATCAATGTTGATATGAGATTTATGGCATAGCTATGCATAATACCAATAGCTATGCCTACAATGGTCCAAGTTGACAACTCCACCCATCTCCACTGTAGAACTTTGGTTTGATTGAACTGACTTTTTTCTATCTATCATCTTGATGAAGTCCCTTCTCATTCCTATCTAAACCAACCTGTTTGATGGTATAGTTCACTAGGTCAAACTTTCACATCATTTGGTCCCTCAAAATAGTTCAAGCCTCATGGCACACAGGCTCAGTTTACAAAACTAAATGCCACTATAAAAAGAAAACAAAAGATGCTTTTGCAATGCCTAGTGTGGAAGAAGAAGCATAACTATCTTATCAAGCTTGAGATAGAGATTTGCAAACTATTATTGGCATAGGGTAACAAAAGGGCATGGAGCATGTTTTACCCATCTACTCCAGTTATAGAACCTTAGTCATGCCATGCTTGTGCTAGAGATCTACATGGTAATACTAGATGATCATGTGTCACACCCTTTGATACCAAGGCCAACTACATAGCATTATCGATACATATGAGTGGGCTTGAATGCCATTGATAGATTGACAACAAGGAAGACTTCAAGATTAAGATGACTTTACTAATCGTTTATCACATACATTTGTGTACATGTCTAATAAGGCTATAGAAGATGGTTTTCTAATCAATTCGCTTATTGTACCATTCTACCACCTTTTAAGAATTATTGGGGATTGTATGGAATCCAACAACTACTAGACCATTGTGATCAACTATTGCCTCTCACTAGAAGTTGTGGCTTTGCTCTTAAGCATGAGCTAATTTTTTTGGCAAAGACACAACAACATAGGGCTACAATACATATCAACTTGAAGATAGCATACATCATATCAAATCATATACTTACACTCAAGGGCTATGATCACATGCAAAGTGGATACAAAAAGTGGATCAACGTATATTCTCTATAATATGAGTTAGTGACTTTTGAGATGCATGCAATGAGAGGGCTATTAAATAGAGTAACCACCACCAACATTGAAGTGAAGCAAGGATGTCTTCTATCATCTATGTCATTTGTTGTTCTCTTTCTTGTCTACATAGATGAGGTAGTAGGATACACGGATTGGGTCGCCCTAATCTAAGCCTTGCTAGGACTTCATACCCATTGTTATACATATCATCAATATGTTCATTTCTCAAACTCGCTCCACTCAACATCTCAATACCGTAGAGATGTTATGCATGGATAGATCTATCTAGTAAACCTAATAGATGTTGAGATATTGAGGGGTAGCAATTGCGGTTATGCAATACTACATTGGATGGGTGAAGAGATAAAAGGTAACACCTCGCTTAAGAGGGGGTGTTGACATTGCAAGCTATGTTTGTGGGTGTGTATATGTGAAAGAACTCTTATATGCTTAAGATTTTATGGTGCATGAACATGGATAATCCATGTGGAGTAACGTGTGCCACCTAGTGCACACATGAAAAGTGTGGGTTGTATGGTGTCACATGGACACACACATTGAAAGTGAGGGATCATTGATGGAGCATCTCCTCCTATATATATGTAACCAATCCATGCAATGAAAAATAAGAGAACATTTGTTGGGTGTGCATGTTGTGTGCCTTCCATTTGTAGCCATGGAGTTCCTTGTCTATTACAATCCACCATAAATATGTATCAATCATTTTGTATATACTATGATCAACCCCACATTGGGATTCTTGACATGGTATTAGAGCCAAGGTTTAGGGCTCTTGATCATGGTGTATGTGTACGTGTAGAAATCATTACACTATGCAGTTTTCTCGAATTATCTGTCCTTGGTATGTTTTAGTCATTCTTTCCTTAAATTTGCACACTCATTATTATGTTGGTTCACAATTTCAAGGGAGCTGAAATATTTTAAGGATTATGAAGAGGCCATCAACATCAAATGAAGGAGCTTTTTATAATGGAGACTGAAAATGGAGTTTTTTAGCACAACTCATAGTGCCATTGTCAACAAAGAAGTTGTTGATAGAAGTCAAAGGCATTTGGTCATTTGGTCTCTTCAATTATTGTTTTTGAGCATCGAAGAATGCTCAAATAAGAGAAGGGTTGCTGTTGGTGGACATTGTTGTCCTATAGGCTCTTGCTATTGAGCAGGAAGCATGTGAAGGTGCATATGCTTCCTGCCATTGGAATGGTAAGCAGAGTTGAGCTAGTTACAATCCAATTTGAAGCATCTCGGTTTGAGGCATGTCTCATATGTATGCTCAAAGGATGAGTATGTGGAGTGGAAGCAAGGAAAGCTTTCACACATTGGCACCTTGAAGGCTTCTCAAGAAGAGAAGCATGTGAAAGGCACCCTTGAAAGTGTATGTCAAAAAGAGAATTGGAGACAATATTCATGCATCATAGCTGCAAATCTAGTCACTCAAAGGCCAACTTGAAATTCTCCATGGAGACCTGCAACCATTGCAAAAAAGAATGTACTTGTGGAGATGAAAGAGAAGAGAAAGAAAATGAAGTGGAGGCAGAAGAAGAAGACACATTTCAGGGTCAATCCTTGGATGCTACTGATTATCAATATTGTAGGAAGCAATGCTGACAACACTGCAGAGAGAAAGCCAATTCTATGCTGAATCGAGCTAGTGGCCCAGTTGCATCGCTGCCATATCCACGTCACTGAATGATGGTGATGCTAGAGAGCAGCCATAGTTCACCAGACACCTGATGGAAGCGAGAGAGAGAGAGAGAGAGAGAGAGAGAGAGCAGATGTGGCAGGTTGCAGACAGAGAAGAACCAGTCCATCAATTTATCTGTAGCAATTGGGTTACGCTAGAGGTAGCGTCAACTGCATGAACAATCCAGGATGCAGCAATGTCAGGCGCGCAGGCTATGATAATGCGGAGCAGATATACACAGAAACTGAGAAGGTAAGCAACTTTACAAAGTTGTTGGAGGTGGGTAGTAGCAAAAATATATAGAATGATGGCAGGTCATGGACCACGGATTTTCCGAGATCAAGCTCACCTTGGAGAAGAAGCATGCGACTGTCCTCTAGAAGGAGAAGGAGTTCCAAGCCCGAGTGAAGGAGAGAGAGCAGGCCCTCGACAAGCGTAAGGGTGCACTTGAGAGCTACGAGGCAGCTTCTCTCGCACACGCTCACGAGCAGAAAGAATCTACCATCGTTACAATCTGTGAGCAGAGGCGGAAGTGGATGGAGGTGAGGAATACCACAAAGACAAGATGCCATAATTATCGAATCTAAAGGGAATGCTAACACAGAGAAAAATGGAGAAGATAATGCCCATGTGGCTTCAAACTTCAAAGTGATCCATCATTTTTTGAGAGAGAAAACAACGTTATCTTTTTTTGGCCTTATATGTGGGAAAAAAAACCCTCACCACTGTGTACCTATATCCGAGCCATGATATGAGGAAACTCACCCATGGGGCATGATATGAGGATACTCACCCATGATATGAGAGGTTACTCTACCCCAGCCCACCCACCTACATGGTAGAGTCCACCTACAGGCTCAAAATAAATGTATTTATATGCATGTGTGTCTCGACAAAGTGAGTCTGCGATAAGATTGCATAAGAATTGGCTTGTGTTGGGTTCTCTTCCGGAGACCAAGATCTCAAAAAGAATTTGTGACTGTGTAGTGTATGCACGTTTATCATACCTTTCCCGAAGACTAGTATTGTTCAAAAAAGATTGGGTAGACCTTTAAAGGCCTACCAAATATTGCATATGACTTAGCCATCTGAATGGATTCATTCGTAAAACTGAAATGGAACCTTGATCTACTCCCCAAGCACATGATATCATAAGCTTGGTTTCCCCAAAGTTCTCTGAGAGATAAAATATCTCTAACACATTGAGTTGTTGCATTAGGTGAGTTTGAGATAAGTCCATTATTATGCACATGTACTGATTTGGGTAACACGGTCTTAGCAAGGCCTCTATTGTCAAGAATCCCAATGCGGGGTTGATAATGGTAATCCCAATGCGGGGTTGATAATGGTATATACAAAATGATTGATACATAATTATGGTGGATTGTAATAGACAAGGAAATCCATGGATACAAATGGAAGGCACACAATATGCACACTCAACAAATGTTCTCTTATTTTTCATTGCATAGACTGGTTACATATAAAGAGGAGGAGATGCTCCATCAATGATCCCTCACACTTTCCATGTGTGTCTCCATGTGACACCATACAACCCACACTTTTCATGTGTGCACTATGTGGCACACTTCACTCCACATGTGTAAGAGATGGAAAGTAAGGTACATAGGGGCACGTATAAAAGGTGAAGGTACCAATCATTTTGTAAGAAGTTTTGTATCTAGTTTTGACATTAGTACAAGCGTCTTCTCTTGTTTCGTCTTTCTCTTTCTGTCCTTTCATGGTTGCCAGCCATCTCTTTCCTACTTTCATGTCTTCCTGTCTCCATTTCTAATTTTTCTCTCTCCTCGACTAGACTTTCTCTCTCCTTTGCACGTTTCTTCTCTCTTTCATGTAGTCTTCTCTCTCCTCTCTCTCTCTCCCCTCTCAGGTTCTCTTCATGACAACATGTCTTATCCATATTCATGCACCATACAATCTTAAGCACATAAGAGTTCTTTCACATACACACACCCACAAACATCGAAGCTTACAATGTCAACACCCCCTCTTAAGCGAGGTGTTACCTTTTATCTTTTCACCTATCCAATGTAGTATTGCACATCCGCAATTGTTGCTACCCCTTAATATATCAACACTCCCCCTCAATGCTATATTGGAGTGTTTACATGGCTAGACATATCTAGTCCACAATATGCATGCTTCATTCTCCATGTGAGAAGCTACATATGCCAAACTAGTGAGGTTTTGCAACAGTGAGTGCACTTGAGGGACAATGTGCACGCATAGCATATCGGAAGCCACTCACCAAACTATGGTTTTTTGATACATTGGTCACACTAACACTTTCTATGAGGCAAATATTTGGGAGCCTAGCCCCTATACTACATGTGCAAAGAATCACTTGTAGAACACGATGGATAGAGAGAGCTTATTGTGATGGATAGTCTAATATGAAGAAGCCACTATTCACGATGCATGATCTAATACGATAGCATGTATGATACACCATCCCATTAGATATTTGAATCAAATCTTAATGCTATACCTATGTTTACAAAGGTCATATTCCAAGTATATGACATTCCTCAAAGTTTAGGAGCTCAGACATAGCAAAGATACCCCTCCTGGTACCCACATGCTCCACACAATTAGTGATGGAAAGAGATACTCTCTACTAGTATGATCATATATGCACTTAGATGAGCATGTATGGGATGAGGATAGATACATGTCCATGTTTTGCAACCTCACTGCACTCACATCAAATAAAATCATCCAAAGTTGAAAAGCAAGTGATCAAGTTGGGTAGCATGATGCTGAGAGGACAAATGGCATGCAATAGCATGGCACAATATTCGACATACATCCTTCATGTTTCCTAGGATGGATTCATCATGCACCCAATATGCATCAACACACCTCTCATAGTCAATTGTCACATTGGCCAAATGTGCACCTCATCAAATAATCTTTGCTGACAAAGACCAGGGGATACAAGACCAAAACACTAAGTGCATATGCCAAATATGTGGGGTAGAGGTAGAATCAAGAGAACATTATATATACACCATTTAAATAATGTATACAATGAGATCACATGGAGATATCATTGCCTCTTTAAGAAGTCTGTCATGGTGTACAAGGACAAAACATATCTAGGCCTCTTCTTCCTCGCCTAAACAGCACTTAGAGACCTTCTTAGAAAATAGGGGAGTGACACCTCCAACCCAACCTAGAGTAAGTGCTTCCAAACTTATACATCACAACCAACACCAAAACTCCCCCTTTTCCCTCATTGGCTACACCTCTAAAGGAGGATAAATCTTCTTTACAAGAAGTGACAAGATGGCCCCCCAATCTCCATGAAGGCAAGCCCACCAACCTCATAAACAACGGATGTGAAGCATCACACATCATAAGGGAGACCTTCGAAGAAATATAGGTGATAGATGGCATCCTTGTTTCACTCCAATAGTGTTGTTCACTATTCTAAGATTAGTACCCATTTTCTCCCTATTAACAATGTGTACAGAGATATATACTCCTCTTACATCCTCATACTCTCATGTTTTAGCATCCTCTCCATAATCCTAGACCATGGTATCATGTCAATGGCTTTGTGAAAGTCTACAAAATAGCAATAGATTTCCTTGCCATGTTCCCTTCCCTCTATAAGAACCCTAAGTGTGAGTACATGATCTAAAGTAGTGAAAGCTCTCCTAAAAGCAATAGCTCCCTTACTATGCTTTTTGTGTCCAAATTCTCAATTCATCTTCCAAGATATATCCGTATTTCTTTTCCAAGTAGTGTCAAATCATGATCACATGGTAATTTCTAGGAGACATAGGATCTCTACTCTAAAAGAGAGCCATAATAGTATGATCTCCCAACTAGTTGGGAAACCCTCACATATGGCTCTATTTAAGATGTGTAATAATGTTGGGCTTGGTGTATCACATGCATTGTGAGAGTGTGGATTACCGTAGGTTATTGTATATGACAAGGACTCTAAGTTCATGAAGAGTAACTTTTAGCAAGTGGTATTCAATCCTATGGGTACTAAGCTGGCTCCATCTACACTCTACCATATGTAGACTAATGGCCAAATAGAAAGAGTCAATAAGAGGTTGGAGGTTTATCTTAGACACTTTTGTCATGGTTTCCAAGATGTGTGGGACTCTTGACTACACTTGGCTAAGTTTTCCTACAATAATTCTATCCATGATAATATTAGAGTTTCTCCCTTTTTGAAGCTTTGTATGGCTATAAAGTGGCCCTCCCCATAGTTCTCTTTAGTGAAAAGATTAACATTCATAGGAAAGAAAAGTTAGAGTGGATGCATACCCTTCTCCCATCAAAGTGAATCTTAGGAAAGCTCAAGAGTAGATGAAGATGTATGATGATGAGAAGAGGTACCATATGGAGAGAATTGGTGTTGTTGAAAGTGCCCAAGTCTCACTACTCCACTTTGAAGGATACTCAAGCAATAAGCTTGCTCAAATATTTTATAGACCATATAAGATTCCTAAGAGCATCGGAGACTTGGCCTATAAATTAGAACTTCCCTCTTTTACTAAGATTCACAACATATTCCATGTCAATCAACTAAAGCTTTTATTTGGTACTTAGGTTGACACAGTGTATGAGTTACCTCCTATTCATGAAGAATGCCTTATACAGTATGTCACTGAGGAGATCATAGATCAATATGAAAAGAAGCTTCTAGTTCCATTGCTGACTATTTGATTAAGTGGAAAGGATTGCTACTTGAGGAAATTTCTTGGAGGTGTGTATCTATACTAGATGACTTTCCTACCTTCAAGGTATAAGGCATAGTCATAGTGGCCTATTTTGTTGCAGGTAGCACTCGAATAGTAGTTTGTTTTAGATTAGATTTTATTCTATCTAATTTCCATCAAAGTGCCATTTACATAGAGTAAAATTACTCTTTGAGAGCTTCCTTTTTATATGTGGCATGACCCATTTGGACCAGCCCTTTGAGAGCTTCCATTTTATTTGTGACACAACACACCTTTAAAAGCTTCCATGAAGATTTTGTGGCTCAAAATTATTTTTGAAGGCACACAGATTTTGTTTGCAAACATAAAATTTATATAAAAATACAATATACGATGACAAAATATCTCAAATGCTCTTCATTGGATGACGTGACATGCAAATATCCAAAGTCCAGTTCTAGGAATGGGTTTTCTTCTTAACATTCAAGGATTAGGTAAGTATTGAAGCTTCCTTATCTTAAAGTATAAGTTATTTGTAGTGTATAGGTAGTATGAATTTTTTTATTTTAATAAAGAAATCAAGTAAAGGAAAAATAAATGGAAAAGAATAAGCAACATTGCATGTTCATGATTGTCCTCTACCATTCTTGATCCATTTGGAGAGGGCAAAGCAAGAGAGATCTCAAAGGTTACTAAAGGAGCAAAATGTAGCACAACCTGATTGTTGCCTTCCCTAATCTATGCGGAATGCATGATAGGACTATAGTGCCTCATATGAAAATACATCTCACAACTATAGGCAGTGTGAAAAATACCTAATACTGCATCATGCAACTCATAGGAAACTCAAAAAATAATGACATAGAAACATGGGAATACATATTACAACACTAATAATCAGCAAATCAAAACCATATATTAGAGAATACACTGAAAATAGACAGAAATACAAATAATCATGGTGTAACTGTTTGATCTCATATATCATCATGAATATCCATGATACAACAAGTCGTGAGTATCAAGAATGATAAAAAACATGATAGACACCATAGATACCTCTTCAGGTCACACTTGAATTCATGAGGCATCTAAAGACTGCCTTACACATAGAACTGCTATGACTAATGTTCTAACCATGCTAAGGGCAAACATAGTGCATCAAGCCATGGCTAACACCTAGCACAACCTAGTGGATGGTTGGTACAGGCATGACTCGAACCCTTGCATGTCATGGTCAACGCCTTATCCAGAAACTAACATACCCAATGAGAAAATTTATGCCTTATTCACAGCCTTGCACCATGAAGTATGCCACAAAGAGTAATGATAACTAGAACCTCTCTGGTAGGATACTTATAGCCCTTTACTGTGGTTGCATAATCCCCTCAAAAGACAATCACAAAACAAAGACATACATAGCATAAGTATGATGGGGGGAAATAAGTCTAACAGTAGTCCAAGAGACCGTCATGAGCTATGAGGCTCATGAGCATCATGAGAATTAGTGAGATAGATTGCTCATGTGCATGCTTCTCATGTGATACAAAAGTTAGAATATCAACATCATGAATCATATCAGCTATAGACTCCCTTATCTTAACCTGTTTAATAATATCATGCAAGACTTCAATGATATCAGCCTTCAAACATCATGATCCCAGGACTGAATTTCAGCATTGTCATACTTCTCAACACGTTGCAACTTAGTAATCATGCCCAAAAGTCTATCATGCTCAATGTGCATTCCTTCAAGCTTCTCCTTGAGAACATCCTTCTTATGAATCAATGCTTCCAAGTTTTCAAAAACAAGTGACTACTATACAACTACATATGGCTGAAAGATAACCTGAGACATTCTCCTAGCAATGGAAACTCACTGAACATGCATAACTCTAACCAATGTATTCTTCGTAGTAGCCAAATCTATCTAAATAAAAACAAAACCTTCTAAGTCCATCTTTAAATCATTCAAAATTTGCTTCTCAACCTTAAGCAAAGGTTCCAACCATGCATCTAAGAGAATCCTCTTGGCCTTAAGTTTAGCATTCTCTTGTGCAAGTAAATCAATCTCATTCTGAAACTTATTTTGCATAGTGGTTGTCCACTCCTTAAATGCAGCCAAAGATATCTTACACTTTGACAACATGTCACCATAATCATCAATATGTCTTCTCAAAGTATCCACTTCACTACCATGCAACTACTTCATTTTGTCCTTCTCAATAAGCAGAGTATCCTCCTTGGTCTTCATACAAGACAACTGCTCTACTATAATGATTGAACCACTTCCATTTTGACAGCACCAACCATAAACCTATGCAAACCAAACATAAGAGAATATGCTTCCTCAAGGCTGTGAGGAACATACCCTATAACCAATGGTTTCCTAGCATGAGACAACATCTCCTTGCTACATATAATCCAATTTTTGAGACATGGTCTCTTTTTTAGAAAATCGGTCCTTCTTTTGCATAACTGTTATGACAACATCCTCATGAACCACATCATGTTTAGCCTCATCATTTAACCATTCAACAAAATCCAAAGGCATAGTACTACCAATAGCATCGCCGTGTGCTACATCATGTAAGACAAATCCAATATTCAATGGAGCATCTGGCTTGTTTCCATGATCATTTTCACTATATAGTAAAGCACTAGAGTAACCTGGATCTCTAACATATATATCCACAAGGATACCATCCACTAATTTCTATTTATTGAAGGCATTAAGCTTCTCACCTTTTTGTGAATCCCATAGAGATGCATGAATGGTCAAACATACAACCTACAAGTGTGCATACAAAGCCACGAAAATCAATCCAATCCAACTCTTCTGCTTGTTGTTTCATAATAGTAGGCACATGCACCTCTTGCATAAGCTTGTCATGAAGAGTTCCTCACCAATTAGGAACATGTACATTTTTAGCATACCACGAGATTCCAAATGTATTGGTGATTGTGTTAGTCTCTTGATGAAGAGAAGAAAACGTTCCATGAACCATTTGATGAAATACCTTCTTTTGTGATCGGCATGCCTAAGTACATATTGATTCCTTGCACCTATGGCATTTCCAAATTCCCACTGCATTGCTTCATCCGTACAACCCCAATGTTTAGAACTTGATCATTGAGTTCAAGGGAAAATACTTGAGACAAAAGAGAATATGTAATTTCCATTTTTACCCCAAAAGAGAATATGTAATTCCCATGGCAATACGGCAAAAGATAACCCAATTTTCATCAACCAGTCTCTAGTGTTAGGCTCTAATGTATCCATGTAGATAGTGCAATCTATCAAGGGAGTTGCTAACTCACCATCCTCATTGCTTGACATTGTCAATGATAGTTTCGAGGTTGTCCCTTTGCCCTTGAATGTGTTATTTCAAGAGGGCTATCACTCTAATCTTCCTCTTCATCATGTGCTTCTTTTTGCTAATATTGCCTCATGTTCAATAGGTAGCTTCTGAGATTTCTTTCCCCTAGTCTTCACCATGACTCCACCAACAACGCCCTGTTGAAAATTTGCATGTGAGAGACACTGAGAATCAAAAGAAAGATGAAGACAATGAAGTGAGATATGGCACTGGTCATTTGATCCTCCAAATGCATGAGCAAGGCAACATTGCCTCTTTGTCATAGTCCCCCTTTTTTTCCCTTTTCCAAACTCAAACTAAATGAAACTCCACAAAAAGAGGATATGTTCTACATACTGATTACATAAAGTACTTACAATGAGTTTGACACTTGCCTTTTGGTCCTTCAAAGTTGGCCTTCACACAACTAAAACTTCAAGACTCCACATAGTTCCAATGGTAAAATACCTTTAGTTGATGGAGTCAGTTGATCCAATGTCCCATCATCCATGATCTCATGGTTAGAAAATAGAAATATTGTCAAAGAATACTTCGACCCCATGTCATGATAATATTCTCCCACATCATCATAGTCTATGAAAAGCCTTTAAACATATATTCATCATGGCCTAAGTTCCCCTGAACAAGCCTTAATTGTGCAAAATACCAACACTTCATAAAGTCCCATATTGCTTGCAATAGCACTACGGACAAGTCCAAAACATTCAGCACCTTATATGGCAAAATCAAGACCTATATGGCTTTTGGGTGAGAATAAAAAATGATTTGAAAGATAAAGATATCAACAAAAATCTCACATTGATATAGTGGTACATGTAAAAAATCATTCCATGAAAACCTACAAACAACCATAAGAATCAAGAAATCATAAACTATCATATTAGGCAGAAAATCATAGCATGTTCTATCAATTAACACTGTTGAAGGCTGAACCAAATTAACTACAACTATTTGCTTTCTTTATGCCTCTTCAATTGATTCATCATAGTCTAACTATACTAATCTTCGCAATCTCAATCCATTAATTGTTGGCTTAATTATCTCGCCTTATAGAACAAAAGTTTTTTGGCCCACATCTTTGACTACTTCATACAGACCTGTATACTGCAACTTCAAGTTCCTTGGGTGCTTACCGAGCTTAGAATTATATAACATCATAAGATCTCCCTCCTTAAAATCTTATTTTTGATGTGCCGGTTGACATAAAGCATTAGCTTCTGTAACCTGTCATGTACAGAATCCTCAAGAGATAATCTATGAGTTACTGCCACTCTCAGGCTACGAACTAAGAACTCCATTTGGACCACTACTTCGAGTCCATAAACTAACTTGAATGGGGTTAAACATGGTGACACCTTATATGATTTGCAAAAATACCATAGTACTAAATCTAATTTAATGTCCCAATCCTTACTATTATCATTGACTATCTTCTTAAGAATCCACACCAAGATCCTATTAGAACTCTCAGCCTACCCATTTGCTTAAGGGTGGTAAGGTGTTGACTTTTTGTGCAAAATCATATGTTTAGAAGTCAGCTCCTTAATCACGTGATTCAAAAAATGCTTACTACGATCACTTACCAACTCTATAGGCCAGCCAAACTTGGTCATTATATTGAAATAGAGAAATTGTGCTACACTTACTACTTTATTATCCTACAAAGCTTTGGCCTCAACCCACTTAGTGCAGTAATGTATACATACCAAAATCTATTGATTTTTACTTTGGCAGGCTATTGATTTAATAGGGCCTACAAAATCAATGCTATACTTTTGGAAGGGCTATAGAGGTGTAATATTTCCACACAATAAAAGTTAGTTGGTTAATTTGAAAGTTAGTTACTCAATTAATAAGTTAGTAAGATTACTAACTAAAGACTAACTAAAAAATAAAAAGAAAAAAACTAACGAATGTTAATAATTAAGGATTTTTATTTAATTAAAAATATATGTAAAAAACTGAGAGTCGTAAATCCGATATTTTTCTCGGATTCACAAGGACCGTAGCCACCCTTCACATAAGTTACAATGTAAACGAGACTTGTGAGCTATATTAATCACTAGTATTAATGTGTATAGTTTGGATGGTCCAAAAATATTAGATTTTGGGTAAAACTAGTATATTTTAGATATTTTAGATATTATCCTAAAAAAAGATATGGAGATTTCTACAACTAGATGCCATTTAAAAGAAAACACAAGTAATGTTTTAGTTAGTTTTAGAGATTTTATAAAAAGAAAAATAAAGAAAAGTGACTGGCGAAATCGTGTGCGTTGCGATTGCAATCTACAGACAGAAAACAACACTTCGAACAGAGAAAAGAAGGAGTGAACTAAAAGCTTTCTAATCAAGTGTCTTGGAGTTTCACCCCCCTTTTGGAGCCAATGGAACCATCACATTTATTATCTCAACATCAGATCACTGATTTTTCCAAGATCCCCCTCCACAAAGAGCTCCTCTTCTCAGCCACAAGCCTCTTCTCTAATTCACTATAAATATGAGGCATGGGGAGGCACAATAGAGCATAAGGAGACCCCAAGAGGCTGCAAGAGAGAGGTAGAGAGAAGGATACCCCTCCAAGAGATTGTGAGAGAGAGCTTGAGAGAGAGAGAGAGAGAGAGAGAAGAGTTACCCGAGAGACTACACAATTCCCTCTATCTCGATCCTCAACTTAGCCATCTTCTCTTACACTCTCCTATCTCGAATCTATTTAGCCTTCTTATCTCTTGAATCTACTTGCGGACGATGGCCTCCAAGCGAAAAATGTTGCATGCGGATGGCAATCCCACAACCAGAAACGAAGCTTCGGGCAAAGGTATCACTATCAATCCAATTGTGGTTCCGGTCGTAAGTAATGTATTTCCAAATTAATAGATGCTTGATTTGATTCTCGTATGATATACGTTAGGCCCAATACTATGATGCACAAGTATAGGTCATCGGAAGGGATAAATTTTATCTCACGTATTCATAAGATCGAGCTTGCAAAGCGCATGTATTAAGGAAAGTTAATTGCACCTAGTTGCATATGGCTTATTCGTTGATACAACAATTACAAGGAAGAATTAGTTAGGAGTTATGGATGGCCTAATCATGACATTAAAAATTGTGCATACAAGAGTTAAGTAAATTTTACATTGAATGGCTCTTTGATCCCAAGGAAAAGAACATATATGCGATGGTAATGTTATCTCGACTATTCTTGCATTGTTTGACAAGAATACAATTGGTTTTTGTTGGTTGATCGAACAACATCCTAAATGCTTTCACATTCAACTGGTTGCTAGTTTTTTGTTTGGATGATTATTCCAAGTGCTTGTGATTTATGCTAAATGCATGGCAAGGGTCTATGATGACAAGTTGCCATGGGGATAAAGGAATATTTTCCTAGAAAATTATATTAGGGCTAAATGCCTTGCTGTGCTGGATTCCTAAAGGATTTAATTAAGGAAGGATATATTGCATGGGTGGATCACCTCTATGATCGCACTACAAATTAACCCAAAGAGAGCACTGCTCGATTCATGGGCCGAAGGTCGAGTGGTGAAAAGGCCAACCACGGGAATGATGTTTCGCTCCTAGATAGCTTGTGGGTCAAATGGAGCTCTAGACACCCCTTGCAAGGTCTAGAATGGAGTCGAAGACCTCCGTGGCACCCAACGTCTGGGCGCATGTTGGGAGATCCTATTCTAGATAAATGATAGAATTTGTGGTGCCATGTGATTTGGACCAGCTACTTCTGCAGGGCAGAAGAGATACTTCTGTTGGACAGAAGAGATACATAATTTCTCCTGTATGGGCGGGAGACAAAGATTAACTTGAAGATAATTTAAGGAACGTGTTTGAACTTGTTTGTCAATAGATTGCTTTACTTTATTTTCGTGTCTGTGTTGTAAATTACAAGAACGAACCATGTTTTCTAAAAGTCTTAATTAATGAAGCTAATTTTGAATGTTGCATATAAATGTGGTAGGACATAATTAGAAAACTAAAGCTATTTAAGGAAAGCAGGTGGGCGGAACCCCCGACGGGTCTGTCCTACGACAGGGTGGTCCCAGAGAACTGGGAGGCTTCTTACAAGGTTTGACCGTCATTCGACCTTTAGGTATTGTTACCAAATTCATGTCGTTTTAGGGGACCAGAATGGGACTATGCCCTACGAGCAGAGAGGTTGAGCAGCGCATCCCTCTCGTTTCCCATTCTCTTTGAACCAAGTGCGGCATGGGTCTCTTCATCTTGGATATCTCTGCATAAAGTAGGATGTCCAGGATCCGACGCTAGAATGTTGATAGGAGACCTTGGCCACTAGGAGCCCAAATTTCAAGTCGATCCTAGTGGGTTTTGGCCGTGAACATTCTGTTGCGAGGCAGATTCGAAAAACCCTAGGCAAAACAAGTCGAAGCATTCCATGGGAGTGCCGGGCAGTGACGTTTAGATTCGTTTCTCGATAGACCACTAAAAGCGTGCCTGACAGTCGATGGGTGGGCACCTTACAAGAGGCAGGACTAGATGATCTTGCATCCTGTCTCTAGGTTGAGATTGACCTTCCCCCACTCATGTAATGCACTCTTTCACATATTGATAAGCATCTTTGAACACCGTTGGCCACCATAAACTAGCTTTAAGAATCTTCTTACTTGTAATCTCACCTAAGAAATGACATCATGTCACTCCCGCATGGGCCTCGTGTAGTACAAGAAGTTGTTCTTTAACAATCATGCATCTTCTCAATACATTATTAATGCCTCTCCTATATAACACTCCCATAATAATCTGAATGTGTTGGCTTTGCAATGCCAACTTTCTATGGTGATCTCTAGACAATTCTACAAGCATTACTCCATCAAGCAAAAAATTCAGCATTTGGTCATAGAAAGAATTGAATTGATGTACCTGAATACTGAATAGCTCTCCATCAGGTAATTGATCATTTACCCCTTGTACAAGATCTGCTGACTCATCCCTGCTCAAGAAATTAGCTATCACATTGTCTTTGCCCAATGTATGCACTATTTTATAATCAAACTCTTGCAAAAATAGTTGACATTCTAAAATCTCATTGCTGCCAATAGCATAGTGTTTCCACACTTTTCCTTAATTCAGCATAATCTTTACTAAGGGTTTCTCCTTGAATCCTGGAATCAAGCCAAGGAACTTTTCTAAAGTTAATTGTAACGAAGATCTAGCTAATGCAACAAATTACTCATGGAAACCTTGAGATTGTTCATAAAGATATGGACTTTGTTGTTGACCACTAAATTGTACCTCTGTAGGTGGAAAATCCCGTTGTTTTTCTACATGTTACGATTGACTCCCCTACACTTCATACACAAAATCTACGGAATTGAGTTGTTTTGACACCTTTTTCTTTTGCAACTTTTGAATTTCTATAGAGGCTAATCATCCCAATTTATCTTATGCTTGGTTTTAGCCATAGTGATGGCTAAAACTATTGTCTCTTCCGAACAATCTTCCATAATTATACAATTTGAACAATCACAGCCTACATGCACCTCTAACCCATGTTGTCTTACATTTAAAACACCCTTGCTTGGCACATCTTTTTGAACAACTTCTATAATTTTCTACTCTAGTTGCTAGCCTATTGCTTGGCCCTCTATGACCTCTATAGGTATTTTGACTAAGACCATTGCTACAGGTGCCAGTGGTTGCTAACTACAGATGGTCCTAGTACCAATTGCATTTATTGCTACTCTCCAGTTTTCATTCCCCTTTTAGCCCTATAGCATACCCATAGCTTTTAGTTAGGTCTTGACATATGTCCTTGCCTGCCACAGTAACAGCAAGGCCCTCGCTACTTCTGTTGGGCATTACTCCATTGCCTTGGTTGTTCATTGCCCCATTGCCTAGGTGGCTGACCCTTCCTACCAAAACCTCTGAATCCACACTGTTATGCCATCTCAAATGCGATTTGGTTTATCAGTGTGCTACTAGCAATGCTAGTTACCATCTTGCATTTCCCACCATTGGATTATACTTGCATTTTCTAGCCTCATGGCCCACCTTCTAACACATAATGCATGACTTCACATTCTTGGGAGTATTAACAACTCCCATATCTAACAACTGTTTCTTTATTTTCTTCTCTAATATTTTTTCCAAAGTCGTTTTATCATATTTTTATTTTCCTTTCTTCTTATCTTTAGAAAAACTCTTGTTCTATATCACTTCTACCTCCATCTACTCCTATCATCATCCAAGTCGCTTGATTTGGTATCCAACTCAAAACCTGATGAGGAATTCTCTTCATCACTGTTGTCCTCTAAATCAGAATCATCAAAATCAAAGTCTGAGAAATACTTACTACTCTTCTTCTCGGACTTGCTTTTACCAAGTCTTTTCTCCACCCGTTGTGCTGCTTTAGGCAGCACATCTATGGTGTTATTATTTTCAGCTTCCACATTAGCAATTGCTCCTACAATAGCTTTATCCAATCCCTTGACAAAGTATGAACATTGTAGATCTATGGAAGGTCTATCATCTGCATTCAACCTATTCAGTAGGTTCTTGAATTTTTTTGCATAGTCCTGTACCAACATTTTCTTCTACTTGATTCGCTTCAGCTTCTTTAACACATCCGTCGTTGTCTTATGTTTTCTAAATCTACTTAGAAAATCAGTTTTAAGGCCGTCATATGTGGTAAAGTGTCCAGCATTATAAGTGATGTACCAATCCATGGCCTTGCCTTTGAAGATTGCCACAAACTACTACAACGTGTCCAGCATTATAAGTAATGTACCAATCTATGGCCTTGCCTTTGAAGATTGCCACAAACTACTACAACTTAACCTGGTCCTCGAACATGTTGTTAAAATCACTAGCCACCCACCTTGTCTGGAACTATGCGACATGGCAATCCGGGTCCTCTTTCTTCTTGCCATAGAACTTAGAAGCTCTGGCCTTAGGATTGACTGATGGGTTGCAATTCATGGCTCTTGGCTTCTTCTTCTTCAGTGGAGGTAGAGGATACAAATTATGAGACTTCTTTGTAGTAACTACTCTACTTATTCACAGCATTGTGCTTCCTAGCACTAGATGCTATAATCTTTCTGCCACATGGTCGGGAGGAGTTGAGTGATCTTTCAAGTTATGCACTTCATCCTCTATTTCAAGAGAACATGGAGGAGATTGTGTAGACGTAGCAGGGAATGATACATAGTAGCGATACCATCAGAGGTATCAACATCTTGGAATTCCTCTCTAAATGCTGGAAATTCCTATTCATCCAGGATGTCATTTCCTCCTGCTTTCCTACCATCACTCCGCAATAACCCCTACTATTGTCTACCAATAACTCTTTGGACCTGCTTTGGGTTAGGATGACATTTAATGGATGCTGATATTTTCTAACATATATGCAAAAATGTAAAATTAGACCTTTAGTCTGCATCATGCTACTTCAAGCAGTATGCCACTACTTCAGGTTTTGACAAAAATTTTAGATTTTTGGCATTGAATAGATGCATTTTTCATTAGGCTTTAAATCTAGAGATATAGAACAACATAGGAAGGGTTGTACCATCTTGCATTTGGAAATGTGTTAATGCTTCATACAAGAAATTCAAATTTCTGCCATCAAACATTGTCTTTTTTTTCTGTGGTTCAACATAGAGAAACAGGGAAGCAATTGTATGATCGCCAAAGTGTTGCCATCCCCAATCTATGCAGAATGCATAATAGGACTACATTGCCTCATATGGAAATACATCTCACTGTTGTAGGCAATGTGGAAAATACATAATATCGTAGCAGGCAACTCATAGGAAACTCAAAAAATAATGATATAGAGACATGGGAATACATACTACAACACTAATAATCAACAAATCAGAAACATAGATCAGAGAATATGTTGAAAATAGACAGAAACACAGAGAACCATGACACCAACAACTATCGGATCTCATATATCGTCATGAACATCCATCACACAACAGGTTGTGAGTATTAGGAATGATAAAAAATGGGATAGACACCATAGATATCTCTTCATGTCACACCTAAAAACTACCTACATAACTACACTTCATAAGGTATGCAACTTCATGAGGTATCTAAAGACTGCTTCACACATTGAACTACTATGACTAAGGTTCTAACCATGCTAAGGGCAAACATAGTGCATCAAGCCATAGCTAACATTAATGATGTGGAGATGTGCTCTTTCTATCATCCCTCACATGTGCTATAGGAGATATGTTTCAAAGTTATTCATGGTGACATGAATAACTTATATAAATTGGTAGATCCATATTCCTTTACCCTTGTGATTGTAGATATACAATATGGAATCAACATGTCAGGATTTGCTAATGATGTTAGGGCTTTCACATTCAAAGAAGCATTTGCAAATGGTAAAGAATTTCAAGGAAAGAATAATATCACCATTTTTTAGATTTGGTATCTTCCATAGTACACAGCAAGTTGGTAGTGCGGTGCTTGCCTTAAAAATTGAATTATATGGAGTAGATTCTTTCAGTTTGTACTTTTTGGTGTTGTATCACCTAGGGAGCATACATATGCACTACCAAACGAAGCACAATCCTACTATTTGCAACCTTCCTTCCTTCCTTCTTCTTCTTCCTTTTCCCTATTTTCTCTCTCTCCACCATGCAAACCTATCTAAACCTTCTTGATCCTTAGTCAATCTAGCTTTTCTCCATCCCATGAGATCACATGAGATTTATTTTTGTAAGAATAGATACATAAGAACAAAGCTCAATCACTAGGCCAACATGGTCATATGCTCTCATTGTCTGCAATAAGTCAATGGCATCCTTAATCATTCTTTTTCTAAAGAAGTTACTATGGATTGGCCTAGGTATAACATGTTGTGGTAGAGTTGGCCATCTCAGAACATCGTGTAGAGCTTTTGTATAATCATATTGCACTTGAGGTGTTGCAATTGGAGTGAGAGGTCCCTTCTCCTAAAACATCCTCCAAGACTTACTACAAAACACAATGTGAATGTTCTTTTCTAAGTTAGCATGGTAGTTGTGTTTTTCCCTCTATACTAAGCTATAAATTGTTTTTTAATTGGTTATGTATGCATGTGCCCACTGCAATATCCCTCTATAATCTAGCTTTAGTATGATGAGACTCAACATCAACCAACTAATTTGAGGGATTGTCTTTCATGGTTCCCTATTTGAAGAAGAGAGACAAGATAGTAAAACATTAAAAAGGAAGTTTCATGGACACCTCTAACATGCCTCAACAAAGGCACATAGGACAAACCAATACACATTAAAGTTATAGTTTCAATCCACTTCGAGCACCATTAGCACAAATAAAACAAACCCAGCTGGTAAAGCTAAAAGATTATTAAATAGATTGTGACCTTAAAGCAACTTAACACTTAGGCTTTATGAACTCTGTGATGGCTTTGCTAACTCAATTAGCTACCCATTTTCCCTATTTTCTAATTTCCTTCAGCTTAATAATGTGCTTTTGATTGTGCTAGTGTAAGTTCATTTGTGATCCACATTTTGGTTCCACTAAAGTATTTTGATTGCTTGAATGATTCACCCTTATCTAATACATCTCTAAACTCCAAAGTTGCTTAATTATTAACTTACTTCCGTAACATGTAATGGTACCATCCAATCGAACCACTACTTTTCCATAATTGTCTTTTTTAGGTCCCATGTATAACTTTGAACATGTGTGATCTTCTTCATCTAGTTCCTCTTGTGTTTCCTCATGACATTATTTCTCCAGACTCCAAAGTTGTTTGATTATTTCCATGCTCGATAATACATCATGGTACCACCCAATCAAATGTTTGCCTTTCCATAATGGTACTATTTTGGTGCCATGTATAACTTAGAACATGTTTAGTGATCTTCATCTAGTTTGTTGTGCTTCTTCATGCCACTCATCGGAGAGGCCTATATGCATGGAATGCAATCTTTTTCTACAATGCACCATTATTGAAGGCTAAAAGGATAGTGTTTGAATACATTCTTATCTACCTCCCTCATTGTTCCTTTTGTGCCTCATGCACTCCTATTGTTATTTCCTTGACTTCAACATCCTAGTAGATGTAGCCACATCGAATGCCAACTTTTCATCTAGCTCAATGAAGCATGAGTGCACTCTGGCCAATGAATTCTTGAGGACCATATTCTCTGTTCCCAAGTTGCAAACTCGCTAACATAGGAGTTCCTCTTGTGGGCTTGGCTCTTGAGTTGGCTTGGAGGGTGCTACAAGGACCATCAAAAATATATTTGGCTACAATAAATATTGGGGGTGAAGGCACCTGTGCCTACACCACCTGTGTATTCACTACACTGACAATACCCGCACATTTATACACTGTAGGTGGTGGGTGCCCCAAAATTTGACACTCCTACTTGCTCCGAGCTAATCCCATCCTACTCAAGACCTCCCTACGGCTATTGAGCCTTACTTGAGCTTCTCTTGTGGTATTTTCCTCCTGCTATACCCCCATGCTAGCAATCGCAATGTGCGCTTATTGGATAGCCCCTCTACACTAATTGAAATCACTAGTGGCAACTCCATTACTTCAAAACTTCACTCAAGCAATAAATGAACATTGCTTGCCCCACACCCACTCCTCGACATTGGTAATCAACTGAGCATTGGTTTTGAGCTCATTCTTCAAACATTCACTATGTGAACAAGGTAGCATGATGTCATAACAGAGGGACAACCATTTCCCCTATTATTTGAACTCATTTGTGATTATACGCTCATGATATGATCCTGGGACTATTGGTGGATGCTTGGGACATGCTTTAAGATGTTACTTGGAATGTATTGAGCTCCATTTGGGTTGTATAAGGCCAGCCATTGCTAGTCATTACAGATAGGTATGTTGTATACCCTATGGGATAGCATACGTAGAACTATCTATTGCTTTTCTGATGCCTCTAGCATACTACCATTATGCAGGGATGTCATATGGATGCTCTAAGGTGCATTTTGGATTGGATAGATCTTATTTGCCTCAATTTTAATAGAACTTTCCACCGATGTCATATAGGAGAAAGTAAGCATTTACACAATGAAGTTTATGTCTATTGTTCTTGGATGCCATTCGAGTACTTCATTTGATAGGCTTTATGCAATTGAGCTTAGTCCATTGAGAAAATGGGACTCATTGACATATGTATATGCTCCCTTTATGCTTACCAGATGCAATTACTTTTTAGTGGACTGATTTGATTCATGTCTTGGATGTCAGCACTTATCTCTGTCAATGTGATGCTAGTTATATATACGCATTGCTTGGTTATGTATTGAGCTTTGTTACATTGAAAGATCATCCATGAAGCCATGAGGTTGTTTTCATGAAGAGAATATACATAAGCAGTCTCAGCAAATAGTTGAGATACGCATGGTGATATTTTAGGAGGAGCCTCCTGCTACTATATAGCTTGCTAGACAGCCTACGGTAGCTGATGCTCCAATGGCCCATGGCCATGTTAGACAATATATACACACTCAACAGCCTATTGTGAGACATTCTACTAGAGATAGACATCCTCCTAAGCAATTGGCACCCTCTATGGACTATATTATGGTGACAAATGCTAGTGAGTCTCTTACTTATGATGATGAAGCCATGGGTAACAGTCGTCTCGGGAGAGGGCCATGCAATCAAAGTATGACTCATTGTAGAAAAATCATGGGTAGGATTTGATTCCTTTGCCTAACGGAAAGCGTGCCTTGCCATGTAAGTGTGTGTACAAGTTGAAGAGTATCCTTGGATGTCCCAAGCCAGCACATAAGGCCATATTTGTTACTAAGGGTTTTAAGTAAGAGCATGGTGTTGACTTCGATGAAGTCTTCTCTCTTATAGCCAAGATGACTATCCTACACTTGGTCCTGATCTTGGTTGCACATTAAAATCTAGACCTTTATCAGATGGATATAAAGACAGCTTTCTTACATAAGGACTTGCATGATGAGATTTATATGTAGTAACCTAAGGGCTTTGAGAAAAAAGGTAGAGAATACCTAGTATGCAAGTTAAAAAAGAGCCTTTATGGCCTTAAGCAAGCACCCAGAGAATGGTACCACAAGTTTGATGCTTTCATGCATTCACGAGGATATATCTGTAGTGATATGGATCCACGTTTATACATGAAGAAGGCCCGTGACAACCACCTTATGATTTCGTACTCTATAGTAGATGATATGTTGATTGCTAGAAGTACTCATGATGAGCTAACTTAGCTCAAGAAGATCTTTGAGATGAAAGACATGGAACAAGCCTCATATATTATTGGAATGCCCATCACACACGATCGCTCAAAGAGGCTCCTTTACTTGGTCACACGAGTACATCCAAAATGTCCTTGAGCAATTTCATATGCTCAAGGTTAAGCCTATTGGTTGTCCTTTGCCTTCTCATATGAAGGTTGGTTAGACCGATTATCCACAATCTAATGAGTAGAAATCCGAGGTGGTCAAGATCCCTTATGTATCCGTAGTGGGCAGCTTGATATGTACCATGATAGCCACTCATCCTGATAGTATTTATAATGGGAGTTGTGGCACGCTATATGGCTACACCTAGCAAGCAGTATTGGAATGCCATGTAAAATATCATGAGGTACCTTAAGGGCAATGCATATATGTGCAATATGTTATGGTGACCAAGATGCAAGAGTGTGGAGTATATTGACTCTGGTTATGCAAGACATACAAAAAAGTAGAAAGTCCACCTCTGACTATATCTTCATCTTTGCTCAAGATGTTTCTTGGATGTCCAGGGTGGCAAAATACATAGCCCTATATATTACAGAGATAGAATATGTTGCAACCACCAAGCTTGCACTGAGGCTCTCTAGTTAGGCCATCCGATAACAGACCTTTGTATTACTGATATGGTCCCACTGCATTTGAATTCTAGGAATATTATTCAATTGGCTAAGAATTCGATCTTCCATATGAAGACAGAGTATATCGAGACGTGTTACCCTTTATCAAAGAGGTCATTGAGGACAAGTCCCTTGAGCTTGTCAAGATCCCAATTAACCAAAATGTTGTAGATTTGCTCACTAAAAGAATCTCAACGAAACGTTTTGCCTTTCTTAGGAAGACAGTGAACATTGGATGAGATAACGTCTTTCCTCGTCCTATTATACTTTATGTACATTTTTCCTTCAACATTTTGTTCTTATACTCTCCTCACTAGAGGCACGTGCACCTTTTAGTAGAAAATTGTTGGGAGTAAAGGCGCATGTGCATACGTGACCCGTGTATACACTGCACTAACACTACCCGCACACATGTACATCGCAGATGGTGAGCACCCATCATTATCACTTCATTCTTTATTATTTCAATTATTAATAGAATAAGAAAGACCGGTCACATATCTTGAGTCTCTCTCTTGCTTTCTTGCTCCATCCACCGATAAAAACTCACACCTCCATTGCTTTCACTTACTCGTGCTCCCACTTGGACTTTTCCCTTCAAGAAATACAATTACACCATAGGGAAAGATTATAAAAACTTCAAAGAGAGCTTGTGTACGGTGTGTTAAGTACGCATAAACTAGGACCTTCAAGTTTTGTGACCACAAAGGGAGAGAGAGAGAGAGAGAGAGAGAGAGAGAGGCTCAAACAAATTGAGAACCACTATTTGACAAAATGTGTTTGGTGACTATTTGGTGGATTAAAATGACTAATGACTACTGAAGAGACTTACAAATGTTACAAGACGATCTTTTTCATAATACTAAGAAGACAAATTGTTCAAGAGAGAAGTTGTGAAGAGAGGTATTTTTAAAAGCTAAAGAACAATGGGTTGATTGAGATAGAGAGAGGAAATAAAGATAGCTGCAAAAGTGGAAAATGGTAATAGAGACATAAGTGTATGATAAACTATGGTGATGTCTCATCCTAGAGTACTATAGAGTGCGGCTAAAAGGTAAATCAAATTGTTAAGATTTATGATTAACTTATACACACACAAACGTGTATATAAGGCTAAGGAGCTAAATGAAATAACTAACCTCTCTCTCTCTCTCTCTCTCTCTCTCTCTCTCTCTCTCTCTACAAGGACAAACTCATCATCAAATCCTTGTACATGGATTGCTACATGCCAAATGCCATGTGCATTGCCATAGGCCAACTCAAAGTTCCATCACACAAGTTGGAGATAGAAACAAGTAGAGCCTCAAGAGTCCCTAGGGAGGAGAGTATGCAAATTGTGCCATGTGGAGGTAGAGATGGAGGAGCATTTCCAAATGAGAGAGAGAGAGAGACAGAGACAGAGAGAGAGAGCAGATTGTTCTTGAGGCAACAGACCATACAATCAATGATAACTCTACATCATAGATATTTGGGCCACTAGAGATCCAAAGAGTCGAAGCATCCCTAATAGTTACAAGTGCATGGGACAGTACAACAAACAACCCTGACAGTTTTATCAAGGGGTAGCACTGCCTAGGGACATATAGACACAAGGACTATAAGACTAGGAGGGATATTCCTACAAAGGGCATAGAATATTAGTCACATAACGACCCAGCACCTTTAGCTGAAGGTGGCCCTACTCAGACCAAAGAGCGATTACTTAGATTCAACGACATGAGATGTAATTGGCCCACCACATCACCTCTTGTACCCACAAGATACTCGAGCTTATGCACACCTGGATCTTGTTATTACCTTATCATGCAATAGAAGCAGCCATTTCAAAATTCAAGCAACACTAAGTCCACTTGAATGATAAAGCTCCATACATAGGCTCTTACAGAAAAAGAATGTACCTGTGCTGATGTACCTGTGCTGAAGTGCATTTCGGGCAAGTTACAAAATAGAACAGCTTAATGATGACAATGTACCTGTGCTGTAAGGGCATTTTGGCCAAGTTGCAAAACAGAACAGCTTAGAAATAAGCTGCCCTTTATAAGCATGTTTTTGAACTCATGACACATATAAGTACACTTTGAGAGCTTGATCTCCCAAAGCAGTCCATAGTACAAAATTGGAAAAGCACTCTCCTCTGTCTGTCCCCACCAATGATTGAGAAGCCTGAGTTTGAGAACGCTTCTTGGAAAGGAAGACCACAAATTTGGTCTCTTTCAACATAATAGATTCCAAAATTTAACCATAGTCAATGCCTTCCCAGTGTCCTCAGCAAATTTTAATAAAAATTTTGCTGGAAAGTCAAGAAAATAATTTGAACTTTCCAAGTATGATGTGAGATCTCTGTGGATAGGGGATATAAGAAACTTGAAATGTAGGTCTTGATCAGTATCAGTAGCAGCCGCTGCACTAACAGTTTGGACTCTGGTGATTTCCAGCTAATCATTCTTTTTAGACACCAAAGTAGAACCACGGCGTAGCTTTCGTCTCCATGATGGCATTTTTCCTGGAAAGAGCTTTCGCAGCAGATGCTCCCAGATGTAACAGCTTATCATCATTAGACCAGCCCATAGAAGTAACTTGTGCCCAAAAGGTTGCGGTAGTGGTACCAACCTCAGCCAATCATTCAGAGTCCTAAACATGTCAGAGGTGATGACAGTAAAAAAGATGGCAGCAGATGTAAGTGCATAGAAGAATGGTTTGTTTTCTCGAATGCTCTGATTAAATGGATGGCCCATGTAGTTGACAGCAAATGTGGCTACTTGGATCATCATGTTTGCCATGTAAGAAACTGTATTGACCAGATTAGGTTCAAATTCAGAATCTGGCTCAATGCATTCTTCAGGCATATACTTCTCTGCTGCCTTAGTAACCGCAATAAGAAAAGTTATATGAATTGCGAATTGTCCTAAAAGTGATAGAAATACATAGGCACAGAAGATGTTTGGATGGGGTCGTTCAGCAGATAGAGAGTTAAGTGGCCGTGCATGTGATATAAATAAAAAGAAAGCTGCTGTAAAAAGTCCACTAATAGTGGCCTGTACATCTCCAAGCTTGACACCATCGAGATACATCACACTCAGTACATATGCCGTTGCAAGACAATTTAGCCCCAGAATCTTGAACATTTGCAGCGTGGTGACTAAAGTGCTTCTTCCTTGGCGAATAATGTCAATAGTTGGTTGCACTGAGGCATGCTTTGCAGTAAATGGAGAAGCCATTGATGCATCACCAAGCTTTACAACAGGAGCTGTTCTACTATCGCCTTCTTCTCCCATTTCATCAATCATTTTTTTCAATTTCAATCTTTGCTTTTCTGCTGGAGTTAGTTGCCGATTAATAGCACTTCCTTGAACAGAATTCGAGCCTTGCGAACTAACTGGGCCAGAGCCTATCTTCAGTGACCGATTCACGACAGATTTGTTTGTCATACTTTCATTTACTGCCAATGAGCTGGAAATGGATGTTGAACCAGTGCCACTCTTGACTTTCTTAACTCTACCTGCTTTCCCTGAGAACCAATATGCAGTCAGGGAGACCATACACCAATCTAAAACAGAGATGGAAACAATGACAACTGAAGGTCCAGATTTTGCACCATTCAAAGCAGAAGCAACAGCTTGCTTTGATGACTGCTCAGATGCAGGCTGGTTTGGAGGAATAGCATTCAGCAGCGCAACACCTACATGGGACTGCTTGCGACCAACGGTAAAAGGTACAAGATTATTAGAACAACACGGTAGTTTAAAATCCTTCCTTATATAGGATTCTACTGCACTTAATTGGTGGGATTTCTGGTAAGTGATTAAGAATGTGGTCAATTATGAGAACTGTCCAGTGGAGTGCTTGTTATGTAGATTAAAGACTGTCATGTGTTTAAGGGAGATTGACATACTTGCTTTAAGGCTCCAACATCATTTGTGCCATCTCCACACATCAATGCTGTACGCCCAACTGACTTAAGAGTTGTCAGTATAAGCTCTTTTTGATCAGGACTAACTCGAGCAAAAACCTGCAACAATTCAGCTCATCAACAGAAGCTTACAAAAATTCCACATTACGAATGGAAGGTCAGATGTGCATTAACTAACATAACCTTAATTTAAGATCAAAGCTATAAAAGCTTTTCTTGCATAGCATTTTAGTCAGTTCAAAGGGTTCAAAATGTTAAAGGACAGGATGGGCTTCACTACTTTCAAGCTATCAATGCCACATGTACATAACCCCTCAAACAATTACTGATGACACAGCAGGTACAATTCCCTAGCTGGATGCTTGTTGTCTTCTTACATCTATTCCCTAGGGTGCGTGCTTGACTGCAGCACCAAACTGGTTTGCAAGCAGCTTTCAAGTAGCATTGACGTGTTTAAGTTACAAACATGAATGTGCTGCTCCAACTGTCAGGTCAGGCAGTACTACAATTTTGTGAACTGTTGCACTCAAACAGAAATCAGCTCTATTTCATTCAAAACCTTGATAAATGGGATGACTAACTGCAAGGCTCCAGTTCGCTGAAGCATGGTGAAACTCTCCCCAGTTATGCAGAGATCATGGCTCATAGATAAAATCGGAACTTCTCTGTCTCTGCAATTTGACAAAGGAAAGCACACTGTATTAGCCATCTTTCCAAAGTCTGAAAAGAAATATAAAACATGTTCTTTTAGCAAAAAAGGTTTTACTTATAGGGTAGGATGTCTTTTTCATCAGGTGACAACCACTCAAATTTGTTGTCCGTTTTCTGTGGAGTCAATATCAATACAGCATTTGACAATATGTGTACTTGAGATGCCACATGGCAAGCAGTCAAAGCTTGGTCTCCTGTAATCATCACCTACATGGAACACAAGCACCTCATACCACAAACAAAGACACAGCACATGGAACTAACTGAATCAGAAACACCTGAACTTACAAGGTCATGTGAAGAATGCTTCAACTCCTTCAAGACAATGGCAGAGTCACTACGCAGAGGACAAGCAAAAACCTGCAAATAGCAAGCTTCATTCAGAACATGTTTGTGTACTGTCATGTATAACCAACTAAAATGCTGCTGTACAATACCGCAAATCCAGCAAAAGAAAGATCTGCCTCAACCAATTGTCGGTCCATATTACGTAAGTCACTGACCTGACAGATCCCAGAGGTAAGATTTCAAAATAAGTGTTTCCTTAACCAATACCCTTAGTCCAAACAAAGAAATACAGAACAAGAACATTCAGAGCAACATACTGGCATGTCTGGCAGTTTCTTGTATGCTAAAGCCAACACGCGAGAACCTTGACATGTGTAACGCTTATAAGACTCCACATATTGTGGAGGAACGTCAAGAAGCCTTTCTTGAATAATTTCTGGAGCCCCCTGCATTTTCATGTGGAACAGTGCTGCTTTACCAAGATGACCTTTTGCTTTAAACCCAGGGTTTTTTAAGAGCTCACATGAACATATATTTGCACAACTGAAAACAATACACAGGATCATCAATATTCAGTCCTAACAGATGGTTGAAAATAAGACAATGGCAAATGCATAAAGACCTCCTTGAAGCTTTAGGACTGAAGGAAACAAAAAATTAAGATGTAACTTGTTATCAACCAGACAGGAAGAAATGACGATTTTGCAGGAACCATCCAACCAAGAAACTATATGGCAGATTATTTAATCACTTAAACCAATTCAAGGTTTCACAGCAGGGCATGTATGCGTACCTGCATGCACAAGGTCTCTCACATTACAGAATTGGATGGACCACTCATAGGCTAAAAGCTGCTGTTTCAGCACCATTGAAGGTTACAGATAGCCTTAACAATGGACAATCAAGTATTCATAAAGTGGCAGAGCTGAACTATACTCACACAAGAGGAGAGAAGTAGATTGGGCTATGGAGGACGGATTCAAAGAGAGGCTGAGCAAAACAGGAGGAACTAAAAGGGAAGGTAAAGGGGGGGGGATCATGGACATGGCATCCTGTGAATGGCCAGAAACATATTTTCCATTTCTAGGAATGAGAAGGAATGGAAGTACCATTTTGGCTAATGCAAAACAGTCACATCGTGAGCCAATCATATAATCCCGGTATCTGCATCAGCCAAAACAGAGGGCTTGTTGCTGCGAAGCAAAAACCAACAAACCAAAGATCCGGGACAAGCACCCAAGCAATTGTTCCAGATAAAACATTTTAGACTTACTTCCAACAATGCACAAGCAAAGCCAAAAGCTTAATCAAATATTAACCAAACCCCAAACATTATACAAAGCTCAAATAGCCGACCTTTTGACCTTATATTTACAAACAGAGTTACCTTAACAAAAGTAAAGTAGGAACCCTGCACTTGCACTACTGTGGACATTCTTTTCAGGTGAGATGCAAAATGATGTCGCTGTATGATCTGGACTGGCTCATAATGACCCCTAGAAAAAGGAATTGCTAAAGTTAGAACTTAGGAGCCAAAGACAGAAGGCTCATGATCCATGTAATGCAAACAGAAGTAAGTCTCTCACTTCCTTGGGACAGCTTTCTCATCAGAAGTGTAAGCCCAATCAATTCCCTTCAAAGCTGCCTTCTCTAACGGGTCACCAACCTACATGAATCAGAAGACAAAGAGCTATCGTATTAGTAACAAATACTCAATAGAAAGTTTTCAACTTTCAGGAAGTACACTTTCAGGTCATACAAGTTTACTGTCCACAAATACAAGGGCATGACACCCAGCCAAAACTTGAACAGCTTGCTCAGAAATTTTCCCAGCATCTGTTTCAAGTTCTTCATTTCCATCAAGAGAAGCCACCCCTCGAAATTCCTGTTTCAAAACCAGGTAGAACCTGAAATAGATGAAATTTACACAGAAGGCAAAGCAGTCGGAGAAAAAAGAAGTCATGCAATATTTGAAGTACCATATCGTCACTTGTCAAAGTTCCAGTTTTGTCAAAACAGCAGACATCAACCTGCACATAAACAAGAAAACTTCATTTAGGATCTAATAGATGTACAAAAGAAGGTACTACATATACTAACAAGAAGCTAACAAACCTTTCCCGCAAAAGGTATGCGAAATGGCTCTGTGCAATATATACCCTTCCTTGCCAAAGCAATCAGTGATGTGTTTACTGCAATTGACAGCTCCATTGGCAACTCAGGTGGTATGACTGAAGTAATAATAAGTGAACAATTCAAAAAGAGCTTGTACTTGCTTCTTGAAGGATCCTCCAAACCCTGCAAACAGCTTTGTCAGATACTGAAAGCCTGATTTCCCTCCCTCCCTATACCCCACGATGAGCACTAATATTCCTATCCACGACAAGATCCAATAGCCAAGATATGAGCATTAAATGAGCCAACTTCCTTGAGGAAACAGTCGCATTGTGGATTACAGAGTCCTGATCATTGAGCACAAACGTAGTATCCCTTAGCATACATTTTGAGTCCATATCCAAGAGAGGAAAAAGAAAGAGACTTCTTGATAAGCAAGAGGATGATATATACCAGCTCTTCATAAGTCAGATCGCATACAGCTTGGAAAAGTTCCCCATCAACCCTTTCTGCTACATATCAAATACCATGCTCATCCCATACACCTATTGAATGATAAAAACTAAAATTGCAAGACCCAGGAGAGCATAAGGATATGCAGACTGAGCAGACATATCCTGGCTCTCATGTGTTGGCTATTGGCTTGGCTGAAGCTTTTCCACATCCTACTTTGCAAAGGACTTACACCTATTCACAAGGTCACCAATACCCTTGATAACAACAACTAGCACACTAATGTTATTAAGCAATACACTTGCTGGAACACCAACATGGGCCCAACCTGCACACATGATGTAACACAAATCATTCTAGCATAAAATGAGAAACAAAAAGTAATGGACACAAAGCTAACCCCCAAGCCATATCGACAAACAGGCTTATATCCCAGCAGTCTAGGACCAGCCCTAAGACTCGTTACAAGGCTTGGCATCCCAAACCACCATCTTGGCTTGTGGACGAGACAACCAAATGGGCGGAGACAACCAAATGGGCCTAGAAGTAAAAGTGTGGTGATCACACTCCAAATACACAAATGGACCCTTGATTCCTGTTTTACAGAACTGTTCAACCCACCTAGTCTTGGGCACAATCACCCCTAGTCTTGGGCACAATTACACCTAGTCAGTAAGTGATCCCTGGTCCCTGGCCATGGCCAATGATGCCCATCCTGTATGTACAAGGATGTAACACTTGTCACAATATATGAGGCCATTTGAAAACAGAACTTGTCTAGGAAACAAAGGCAACAAGCCACAAGTGCTAGGCGATTTCTCAGATCATCTCTTTAATTCTGTGCCCTGATTAAAGAAATTTGAAAAATATGAATGCTGATTTGTCAAGCCTATGGAGCTACTGTCAATGTTACAGGGACCCATTGTTTCATAGATTACTAGATCTTAGTATCATATATAATGACATGATTCAAGGTGTGTTCTCCTGATGTAAGTATCAAAATAGTCCAGGCAACAACAGGCATGTCAAACGAAATTCATAGTTAGAGTGAAACTAGGATATCCATCTTCCCTGCCGTTGCTATATAGATGAGAGAGGGCTGCGCATAGAATCAGATGACATGGGTTCCATGATACAGGAGAATCAAGATATTGTGATATTATGCTTTTCTAAATTGACAATCCTGTAACTACCCAGGTGCAAAATAATAGAAATCCATGTGTTCACAGTTGTATAGATCATTGAATTTCAAAAGATAATTTCCTGGAAATTGGAAAGGAGAGACAATGTCACTTATCCAGATTCTACATTAAAGAGCTCATTTTTTAGGAATGGGAATCAAGAGACCATGTCAGTTTTTTTTTTGCAAGTAAAATGTGGCTGATTATATTACTCAAAAAAAAAACCCAAAAACAAAACCAAAAAAAAAAAAAAAAACTGATTACAACAGAGTGCTCGTGCTCAAAGGACTAACTGGAGCTGATGCAAAGTCACCAATACATCACGTATACAAGCCTCTCAAGGCAGTCTAGGGGGGATGGGGGCAAGAAGCCATTGGGGGGGGGGGGGGGGGGGGGGGGGGGGGGGGGTTTATATATCGCCAAATGGGGCTGCCTGCCTGCATCACAAAGAACAGGCCCTGGCCACCCCAGGTACGCATGAAGTGACCACTGAGCTCCTAACGAGCCCTGGACTCGCCCTGCACCTAATCCCATCGGCCGCGGAGGGAATGGATGATGGAGGTTCATAGCTCTGCTAAGGTCGCAAGTGCTGAAAGTCTCTCTCTGCCGAAAGCCACCTGGCATCGCGCCTTCCAAATATGCCATCCAGTAAGACTCCCTATGATCTCCCATATCTCCGAGCAGTCTGCTGTGGGCTCCAGTACCTGGCGGATGGGTAAAGCCTCCAGACCGACCACTGCACATGACCCTGCCTCAATCATGAATATCGTGTCCTGCACCCCGGCCTCATAAAAAAGGTGACGGCCCTAGCTGCCTGCCTGCCAACAGAAAGCTCCCCATGAAATACACCCAAGGCTGGGCACTATACGTCGAAGTATACGGCATGCTCCTCTCTACACGAGCTGCGCCTCCTCACAAGACCAAAGGCAGTGCTTTGGGGTTTCTAGAGGCTACTATGTGCAGCACTTACAACCTCCCTCCGTCTGCATCTGGGCAAGCCAGCTTCCCACCGCCAAGCCTCCATGTGCCACCAGCCATAAAAAATACGACACCCTCCTTGGCCTCCAGCTATCCCATAGGCGGCGCCAAAAGGTCCGTCGGAAGGGCTCTGTGATGCTGTGCTCCGCCCAGGGCCTGCTGCATAACGGCGCCCAGTCCATATCCTCTTGCATCAATACATGTTTGCCAATCCTCGCTGTATACTCTAGAAACCTGGGTGGATTTTTGGCGACCACAAAGGCCGGCCATAGCCACTCTCTTGGATCCCACTCCAACTCATCAAGTAGTCTACCCTCCCAGATCCAAAGGCGCCACTCCTTGAGCTCCTTCCAGAAAACATAGGGTCCAGTCGCTAAGTCTTCCCTTGAAGACCCACCACCCGAATCCTCCTCCATGAAAGGGTGGCAATCCCCTCATCCTGTTGCCCTCTATCAAGGGCCAGACGTCCCCCCTCCTGAACGGTGAAGAAGGTCCCCTGGGGGGCGCCACCCACTCTACCTGCCACCTGAAGAGAGATGCCTGCTAGAGAGAACCTAGCTGCCCATACCTCCCCGGCCTCTATCGGCTCTCGTATCGGGGGGGCAAGCCACTCCGAGGGTATTGCTGCGTTTATCTCTCTTCTCCTCAACTCCACTCCTCTCATGCACCCTGATACTCGCTGCAGCACCTCCTCGTCCGCCATCCTGTACACCTCCCGCCATGTCCTGATGGAGCTAGCCGGGCCGGCCTCCCACCCAGCCCACTGGATGTGGGAGCGCTCACCTATTTGTGCCCCTTTCCTATCTTTGACCTGGATGTTCCAGATCACCGGCTGACGGTCTATTTCCTCCTGGCAACCTGGGGGGCTCTAGATTAGGGCCTTACGGAGGCCCTGCCACACATGGAGTAGGCTCCACAGGAAAGGTGATCTAGATTGAAGTGAAGATCCATCTCAGGGACGGCCTCCACTCACCACCAAGCCTCGGTTTACAGTCCTGAAGGCCCTCCTGCAGTAAGACCTTCCAGGTTTGCCCGCCTGGTGTGAGACCGTGGACAACTAGCTTTCCCAAGAGGGCCATACTCTGATATTCTGGGTCTATGATCCCAAGCCCTCCCTCTGATCGATGTCGTATGATGGTCGCCCACGCCACCTTGGCCCTGGAGTCCCTAGAGCCATCAGATCCAGACCAAAGGAAATTCGGCACTAGGCGGCAAAGCTGCCCTACGCACGATGAGGAGAAGCACCAACACGAGGTGATGTACTAGGCTGTCGCTTCAAGAACCTGATTAACCACCAGGGCTCGACCGGCAAGTGAGAGGCGAACCGTGCTCCAATAGGTCAGTTTCCTCCGAATAGAATCTAGGACAGGAAGAAACTGCTGGGCAGGAGTAATGTCGAGTCCCACCTGGAACCCTAGGTATCGGACGGTCTGCCCTCTCCTCACCCATCTAAATCCCAAGTGGACGCCCCACTCTGTGCTAGATTCCGGGTCTGTGAGGAAACCAACCAACTTTCGCCAGTTGATTTTCGCACACGTTGCAACGCATAACACATCAAGAGCTAGCCTCATTCTCTCCAGCATCGCCTCATCGTCCTCTATGTAGAGGCCTATGTTGTCTGCGTACTCTGAGTCTAACAACTCAGTCTCCTCTCTCACTGGAAGTCGAAGGCCGCATGGTCCACTCACACGTGACCTGAGGAAGTGAGACATCGCCTCTGCGAAGAATAGGAACAGGTATGGGGCCAGGGGACAGCCCCGTCGGACCGATCTCTCTAGCCCAAACTCCTCCCCTCGCCTTCCGCCTATGAGAACCCTGCTGGTGGCTGATCTATATAGGCCGGAGACCCCGCGAATCCAAGCGTGGGGGAATCCCAACTTCACCATGGTGCCCTCTAGGAAATCCCAGTCCACCCTGTCATAAGCTTTCTCGAAATCCAAGAGTAGTACTGCAAGTCTTTGCGCACTGTGCTGAGCCCACTCTATCGCCTCAAAGAATGTAAATACATTGTCTAGGATGCTCCTATCTTGGACAAAGCCTGTCTGTGTGTCATGAATGATATCTGGAAGCACATGGCGTAATCGCCTACCAATCATCTTTGCCAGAGCCTTATAGGCCACTGACAATAAGGTGATCGGTCTCCACTGGGAGAGCTCCAACCGGTCTCCCCCTCTGGGGAGAAGATTGATAAGGCCTGCCAAGAGCCTCCCTAGCATCTGTCCTGAGGTGAAGATCTACTGGAAAGCCCTCATTAGGGGGTCCTTCACCACATCCCAGTAGGTAGTGAAGAAAGCCATAAAGAGACCATCCTCCCCCGAACATTTCTGCCCATCCTGTGTATGGAAAACCTCCTCTAGTTCCTTCTCTGTGAAGGGGGCTAGGAGGGCGTATCCTATCTCCTCTGTGACGAGGGACGAGGTGTAATCCCATACCTGTCGTCTCCATCTCTGTCCTCTAGCTGAAGCTGTCTCCTGCTAGAAGAGGCATGTGTAATAGTCGATGGCAATCTCCATCACCTCATTAGGGCTAGAACGGGTCCTCCCATACTGATCCCTAAGGCTGCGTATCTGCTCTACCGCGGTGCGGGGCTGGTACACTTGGAAGAACTCCCTGCACATTGTGTCCCCCTTCCGCGCCCAAAAGGCTGCTGAAGTGCGGAAAGAGAACTCCAAGCGCCTGTCCTCTAGGCCAGCAATGGCTGCACGCACGCGCACCTCCTGTGCATGGAGGGTGGGGTCCCTTGGTGCCTCCTACAATAATCTCTGCATGGCTGCAAGGTCCCGCCGAGTGCTCTCTCCTCCTCCCAACACTGCTGCCTGGCCTGTACGGCTGCCTCTTGGCAGATTCTGCTTGACTCGGCTAGGACCTTTGCAACCTCCTCTGCTATCCTGTCCCTCCTCACCCACTCTCTGGTCCAAATCTACTCTATCTATCTCGACAACTCCACCCTCCTATAGATCGATTCAGGGATCCGACAGGATCGTGTATCTAGGGCGGATGCTGGGGGATCAAGTGCCAGGAGAACAGGGCAATGATCGAATAACGTGGTGCCTGCCAACTACTCAATCTGGCCTCCACGAGAGCCTCCCCACTCTCCCACATAAAACCTGTCCACCCCCCTCCAGCAAGGCTCCACCTAGCCGCCTGTATCCCCATGAGAAGTCCAACGACCTCTCCCTCCTGTGGAAGGCAGGGTCTTTCCAGGCATCGCATGCTCTGACTGCAAGCAAAAAGACCTCCCATGCCTCCTACTCCTCCCCAGCCATGCCCTGGTAGTTTCTTCCTCTGCCCTGCTGGTCCTCCAAAGCCTCCAAGTTGTTGAAATCTACTCCAACAATCCAGGAGTCCACCTCTAGGAGTCCAGCTGCAATCTCCACCCAGAACCTGCTGCGTGCCCTAACCTCCATAGGGGCATAAACATTGAGGACTCCAATACACGAGTCCCCAATATCCAATCTGATCCATAGAACCCTTCCTGCCACTATCGTCCCGTGGTCTCGTACACAAGTGGTGAGACTCGGGCCAATAGAGGTGCATACGCCTCCACTCCTACCATGGGCACCTATGGTGTGCTCCCAGTAAGTATGCGAGCTGCCCGGAAGTACCTTCCCAATCCGCTGAGCCTGGGCGAGAGTCTCCTGCTGAAGCAAGATGTCTATCTGTCCAGCAAGGGCAGGCTGCAACTCCTGCCGAACAATCAGCTTCCTCGAGCCACGTACCCCACTGTAGTGGAGACTGTTCACATTCCAGGATGCAAGATGTTAACTCATGGAGAAACCTATGACTGACCGAACAGGCATCTGTTCGGTGTGGATGCTGCAGATGAGGAAGAAAGACTGTGAGACATGCACGGGCGTTTTGCCGCCGGTCTGGATGGTGAAATCCAGTCCCCCATGGTGGCCCTCGGCTGAACCATAGGGGTGATAGATGCTCTAGGTGGTACTATCAATGCATCTATCAGCCATGCTGAAAAACGCGACTCTATACACTGGTAGAAGCGGGCCGCTGTGCCGGGGGCCACTTGATCACGTCCCTCGGCGCTTTCCACTATGGGGGGCCTCGAAAGATAATGCTCAAGTGAGGGACGTCGGCACCAGCCCACCAGTTAATGCCCATCATGCAACCTGGCCACTGTTGTGCAAACACTGCTAATCCTTCATCTCCCATCCACTGGGAGATGTGATCCACCACCTGACTCTTCAACTCCTCCTCAATCTGTGTGGTCGTCCACTCCTTTGAGTAAGATGACTGAAGAAAACAGGCGTAGTTTGTCCATCCGGTGGTGCTAGTAGGTGGACCTTGCCCCTCCTTGACTTACGAACTACGAAGATCCCCACCTCTAGAGGTAGTGGGAAATCTCCGCGCTCCGCAACTCGCAGGTAGGACCATGGGCCACTGCGGAAGAACTCTTGTGGCAGTAGCTGTGCCTGTCTCGGGAAAGTATAGCGGGTGGCAAGGGCAGATGAGCTGGTGGCTATGTGGACGGGGGGAGACTGCTGGTGTGCAGAGGAGGTAGGTGTGTGTGGCTCATCCCCTCCTGTGGGAGGAGGGGAGGTGGGTCTGGGGGGGCTCACCTGACCTAGGTGCGGATCAGGGGGGGTGATGGGGGTGAAGAGGATCGAGATATGGTGGGATGGTTGGAGATGCATGGCGGGTGTTGGGGGTTTTCGGTGTGTGTGTGTGTGTGTGTTGGGGGGGGGGGGGGGGGGGGGGGGGGGAGGGGCGGGTTTTGGGGAGGGGGTGAGGGGCCTGCAGGAACTCAAGCGAGACAGTCTATGGCACATGTGGAGAATGTGGGGGGCTACAGTCCTATCGGGTGGGGCGGACAAGGGGGGCTGTGGAGTGCTCTGCCGAGAGGGGGCCGCTCGCCCGCCAACACCCTGCTGAAGAGGCTGGTTCTGAGGAGCTGGCTGCGCCCCCCCTTGCCGTCTCCCCCTCTGTCGCCTCTGGACCTGTGTGAAACCGTCAGCGTCCACCTCCGGACCTGTGGGCGGAGCCGCCTTGGCTCCGAAACGCGTACAAACTGCTGCTTGATGTCCAAAGTCGTGGCAGTGCAAGCACTGCCTTGGTTGCCCAATCACAATGACCTGCAGCCTAAAGGAGTGCCCGCCTGCCTCAATCTCTAGGAACTGTGGGATATTCTTGACCTCTTTCACTGCCACCCGTACCTTTGGGACCCCTGCAACTATCACTGCATCCGCGAAGGACGCGGGAAGGACAGTGCCGAAGAGCCGCCCAAAGTCTTCCACCAACTGGCGATACTCAATCACCAGGCCGAGGAAAAGAAGGGTGACCCGGTGCCGAAGAAACCTGATGTGGAGTGCAAATGCCTCCACAATAAACCACTGTACCAAGGGACCATGTATATGACCCCCTTCGTGGGGGCAGGGCGGACGCAGGCGGCGCACAGGGAGCTGGCAAAGGGCCCTAGCGAAAGCAAGAAAGATGGGCGCTGGTGGCTGTCGATGGCGCTGGAGCACGACGAAGCGACAGGACGGGGCAGGCCGGGGCACAACGAACAGGCGGATGAGTGGTCATGGATATGAAGAGTTTATTCTTGATAATGAAGAAAAAACATCTGATATAAGATGCCAGGACCAGAAACATCTTAACTTTGTAGAGGCAGTGCACATGCATAGGGAAAGTCTTACTTCTGAAGTAATGAACAGCATCTAATCCCATTACAAAAGAATTTACAAAGACTAGCCCAACATTGATTCTAGAGCAGGCCAACAAGTGCTTATGTGTTTTCAATATATGCCAAAAACCATCCATTTTTACAAATCATCGAATTTCAAGGCATCATCATGCACCCAGGAGCACATAAAATTAACACGAGTGTCAGAACCTTCAAACTCTGAAAAGATGCAACAAAATCAGCATTGACCGACTGCCTTTTCTTCGAAACTTTCTGCTGTCAATTGAGGAAAATGGAATTTTTAAAATTAGAAACTGTAGATTTCTAAAAGGTGAAGATAGTACCTTTTTCAAAACATAGCCTGCCGCAATCAAAGCGAACACAACAAGAAAACATATGAAAAGACCACTTTCCCAATTGTTAGCTGTTACCTGCAACCAGGATTTAAGTGATTCATTTACTAGCACCATAAAAAGGAAAAATGTGATGTTGGACATCATACAGAAATGCAACATAAATCACAATGATGCACAAAACCAGTTTTCCTACTGTACCCGTTCAGTTGAAAACAGTATAGTCCGCATCAACTTCCCCTGGCTGGTCTCAAAACCTGTGCGCAAAACAATGGCTAGGCATCCACCATCAGGAGTCTTCAAGTGCCCACTCTGCAATACCATTGACATTATATCGCCATACAAGTTATTTAAGGACAATGATTCCAAACAATGAAGTAAGAGTTTACTTTGGTTTTCCCAAATTGAGCTGAAAATCATTTCCAAGTAATTATAAGTCCATCTAGGAAGTCAACATTTGCCATGAATTAATTCAAATTTTTCATTTCCTGTGTAGCAGCTTGCAAGCACTAACAGCATATGACCAGCAGCCAGCAACTTCATAAGTCACCAGAAGCCAATAAATGCAATTTGTGCACTGGAGCGCATTGGTAGGGAGCACTGATGGATCATGCAACTAACCACCTACTTCATGTACAAGTGTCATTCAAAAATACATTTTCATAAAAATTATTTCAAGATATTTTCCTATGTAGCAAGCACCTAACCGTATGTGACCAACTACTTCATAAGCGAAACCTAGTTCATGTGCCACAAGTGTGGCACTGAAATTCATTTTCTGCAGCAAACTGACATTTCTTGCAAAAAAAAACAACAAAGTCTTTAGTCCAGTTTTTGGCCTAAGTGTTTGCATTCACCAGAACCAATGACAACAAGCTAGTTCTACACCAGTCCAATGTCTGCTTACAGCTTTTCATCATAGGAAAGGACTAGTATGAATCCAAGGCATATCACATCTGAATTGAGATACCATATTTATTTGAGGATTTTTGTTAAACCTACACTAGCTGAAATCTAAATAATGAATGCAGGTGCCTTGTGATGAAAAAAGTAACAGACCCAAGACATCCTCAACAGCCACTGATTCTCCAAAGTTCTGTCAACTATTTGACCACAACAGATCATCAAGTGGTTTGATCATCACAGTCCGACCAATGAAAGTAGATTTGTCAGATTTAGACAAACACCTTCCTGTTATTCAACAACATGAATGCAACAACAAAAGTACTTGAATAACCAAGCCTAGAAATATTGGCTGCAGATTTCCAAAGTATATGACAAACCTTTTCTGATGTATGCTGCAAGATTTTGGTACCGCCAAAGAGCACATGATTCTTATCTCGTTTCAGTGATAGATTTTCTCCTGGTTGCCGGCCAGTGATAGACACCTGAACATGCTTACGTCTTGAGATAGCTGGAGTTACTTTAAATGCTTCAACTGTGTAGTCTTATTGCGTTTTTTGTGAGTTTAAATCGATTAACTGCCCATGTCATGTGCTAGAAGAGCAATCAAGTTCTAGTGCTTCAAATGATAATAGCACAATTAGGTGAAGCATAGAATACCAGTTACCTTCCACTGAGGAGTAGACTCCCCTGTGAGAAGTGCTTCATTTGTTATAGCATTTCCTGCCAGAAGTAGCATGTCAGCAGGAACTGTCCTTTCATCAGCACCCTGTCCAACTTGACGACCAATAGAGACAACATCTCCAGGCAAAAGATCAATGCCAGATAATTTCACCCATCTGCCAATAGTGTGAATCAGTTAGCTTGATGCACCTACAAACTGCAGCGGTCATAATCTTTAGTTATACTGAAGCAAGCTCTCTAGCATGTCTGATGATTTTCTTCACCTAACCAGGACAAGCCAAATTGAACAGGCAAAACTTTCCACAGCTGTACCATGCAAACTTTTCAAACATGCATTTCAGTCATTTCTTAAAAATATTTGATGCAGTCCTATGTCCTCCCTGTCCAGTTAAAAATAAATGTGCTCTTGCATCAGGTGGCCCTCTGCTATGCTCCCCTTGCTGGTAATCCTTCTCCAAGTTCAGAACAGTTTCCTTTCCCCCCATTTGCTGATCTCCGCCTCATTTGGGAAACCTTTCCAATGGATTTTTAAAGCATGCTAGTTACATATTTTGAACTATAAGCAGTTTAATCATGTGCAGTACCAATTTTTCCACAGCTCAAAGCCACTTGCCTCAAACTTATGCAGGGTGGGGGTGGAGTAACTGCATTATACTGCTGGGAGATGTAGTGATGCAGACTTGGAAAAACTCAGATCTAACCCCTTCAATACATCACATCGGCCATATGACAACGCAAGTACAGTGCTTCACAAACTTGATGTTCTTCATGACAAGGCAAAACAACCACATTGCTACCAAAAAAACAGCATCCAGAAAAACTAACACAAACTTGATGTTCTTCATGACAAGGCAAAACAATCACATTGTTACCAAAAACAACATCCAGAAAAACTAACAGAAAACAGCTATATTACAATAAAGAGGGTGCTTTCTGGACAATCAATGTTTTTTTTTTTTGGCAAATAAAAAGTGGCTGTTTATATTACTTTAGAAAAAACCCTGAATACAAGGAAGTGCTCATGCTCAACAGACTAGCTGGAGCTGATGCAGAGACACAAATATATCAGATGTACAAGCCTCTCAGGGCAGTCTAGGGGGGGTGGGGGCAAGAAGACATGGAGGGGGGGTGTAACGCCATTTGGGGCTGCCTGCCTGCATCTCAAAAAACAGGTCTTGGCCGCCCCAAGTGCACATGAAATGACATCAGAGCTTTTGACAAGCCCTGGACTCACCCTGCACCTGATCCCATCGGCCACAAAGGGAGTGGATCATGGAGGTCCAGAACTTTGCTAAGGTTGCCTGTACTGAAAGTCTCTCCGCCAAAAACCTCCTGACACAGCACCTTCCAGATATGCCATCCAATAAGACTCCCTATGACCTCCCATACATCAGAGCAGTCTATTGTGGGCTCTAATACCTAGCGGATGGGTAAAGCCTCCAAACCGAC
The DNA here is from genome assembly GCF_053477565.2 of Lygodium microphyllum. NCBI lineage: Eukaryota > Viridiplantae > Streptophyta > Polypodiopsida > Schizaeales > Lygodiaceae > Lygodium > Lygodium microphyllum. The sequence goes on from NC_141158.1 coordinate 107,955,032, forward strand.
CACTGCCTACCAGCAGAAAGCTCCCCAAGAGATACATCCAACGCTGGGAGCCATGCGGCAAAGGATACGGCATGCTCCTCTCCACACTAGCCGCACCGCCTCGCATGACCAAAGGCAGTGCTTTAGGGTTTCCAAAGGCTGCTGTGTGCAGCGCTTACAGCCTCCCTCCTCCTGCATCTAGGCAAGCCAACTTCCCACCGCCAAGCCTCCATGTGCCACCAGCCATAAGAAATACGATACCCTCCTCGGTCTCCAGCTATCCCATAGGTGGTGCCAGAAGGTCCATCGGAAAGGGTTCGTGATGCTGTGCTCCGCCTAGTGCCTGCTACGTGACAGCGCCCAATCCATATCCTCCTGCATCAGTACATGTCTGCCAATCTTGTTAGAGTACTCTAGGAACCTCAATGGCTTCTTGGCGACCGCAATGGCCAGCCATAGCCACTCCCCGGATCCCACTCCTGCTCATCAAGTGGCCTACCCTCCCAGATCCAGAGGCGCCACTCCCTGATCTCCCCCCAGAAGACAAAAGTGTCTAGCCGCCTTGTCTTCCCCTGAAGGCCAATCAGTCGGATCCTCCTCCATGAAAGGACAGCAATCCCCTCATCCTGCTGCACTCTATCAAGAGCCAGACGTCCCCCCTCATGCACGATGAAGAAGGTCCCAGGTGGAACGCCGCCCACTCTACCTGCCACTTCGAGGGGGATGCCTGCTGGTGAAAACCTAGCAGCCCATACCTCCCCAAGCTTTATTAGCTCTCATATCAAGGGAGCAAGCCACTCCTGGGGTATTACTGCGTCTATCTCCCTTCTCCTCAACTCCACTCCTCTCTGGCAGCCTAATACTCGCTGCAGCACCTCCTTGTCCACCATCCTGTACACCTCCTACCATGTCCTGATGGTACAAGCCAGGCTGGCTTCCCATCCAGCCCACTGGATATGGGAGTGCTCGCCAATCTCCCTTCTCCTCAACTCCACTCCTCTCTGGCAACCTGATACTCGCTGCAGCACCTCCTCGTCCACCATCCTGTACACCTCCTGCCATGTCCTGATGGTACAAGCCACGCCGGCTTCCCATCCAACCCACTGGATGTAGGAGTGCTCGCCAATCTATGCCCCTTCCCGATCTCTAACCTAAGGATTCCAAATCACTGGCTGACAGTCTATCTCCTCCTGGCATCCTGGGGGGCTCTCGGCTAGGGCCTTACGGAGGCCCTACCACATGCGGAGCAAGCTGCGTAGGAAAGGTGATCTAGGGGGAGTGATCTGGGCTATCGTGAAGACCCATCTCAGGGACGGCCTCCATTCACCGCCAAGCCTCAGTCTACAATCCTGAAGACCCTCCTGCAATAGGACCTTCCAGGTCTGCCCTCCTGATGTAAGGCCGCGGACTACTAGCTTGCCCAAAAGGGCCATACTCTGATACTTTGGGTCTATGATTCCAAGCCCTCCCTCTGACCGATATCGTATGATGGCCCCAAAATCCTTGGAGCCGTCTAATCCAAACAAAAGAAAGTTACGTACTAGGCGGTGAAGCTGCACTGCACAGGATGAGGAGAAGCACCAACACGAGGCGATGTACCAGGCTGTCGCTAGGAGAACCTAGTTGACCACCAGGGCTCGGCCTGCTAGTGAGAGGCGAGCAATGCTCCAGTAGGTCAGCTTCCTCCGAATAGAGTCGAGGACTGGGAGAAACTGCTGGGCAGGAGTGATATTAAGTCCACCTGAAACCCTAGGTAACCGACAACCTGTCCTCGGCTCACCCATCTAAATCCCAGGTGGACGTTCCACTCCGTGCTAGAGTCCGGGTCTGTGAGGAAACCAACCAACTTTTGCCAATTGATTTTCGCTCCCGCTGCAGAACAAAACACCTCAAGAGCCAGTCTCACTCTCTCCAACATCAACTCATCGTCCTCTATGTAGAGTATTGTATCATCTGCATACTCTGAGTCTAGTAACTCAGTCTCCTCTCTCACTGGAAGTCGAAGGCCACATAACCCACTCACTCATGACATGAGAAAGTGAGACATCACCTATGCAAATAGTAGAAACAGATACGGGGCCAAAGGGCAGCCTTGCCAGACCGATCTCTCCAGTCGAAACTCCTCCCCTCGCCTACCACCTATGAGAACCCTGCTGGTAGCCAATCTGTAAAGTGCGGAGACCCCATGGATCCATGCCTGGGGGAAGCCCAATCTTACCATGGTGCCTTCCAGGAAATCCCAATCCACCCTGTCATAAGCTTTCTCGAAATCCAAGAATAGTACAGCCAGTCCCTACCCACTGTGTTGAGCCCACTCTGTCGCTTCAAAGAACGTGAATACATTGTCTAGGATGCTCCTATCCTAGACAAAGCCTATCTGTGTGTCATAAATAATGTCTGGAAGTACAGGGCGTAGTCGCCTACCAATCATCTTCGCCGTGCCTTTTAAGCCACTCACAATAAGGTGATCAATCTCCATAGGGAAAGCTCCAACCGGTCTCCCCCTTTGGGGAGAAGACTAATGAGGCCTACCGAAAGACTCCCTCGCATCTGTCCTGAAGTGAAAATTTCCTGGAAGGCCATCAATAGGGGGTCCTTCACTACCTCCCAGTAGGTAGTGAAAAAAGCTTTAGAAAGGCCATCCTCTCCTGGGCATTTCTGTCTGTCCTGTGTATGGAAAGCCTCCTCTAGTTCCTTTTTTGTGAAGAGAGCTAGGAGAGAGCATCCCATCTCCTCTGTGACTAGGGACGGGATATGATCCCAAACTAGCTACCTACATTGCTATCCTCTAGCTCAGGCTGTCTCCTGCTGGAAAAGGCGCCTGTAGTAGTCAGTGGCAATCTCCATCACCTCGTCTAGGCTAGAACGAGTCCTCCCATAGTGATCCCGAAGGCAACATATCTGCTCTCCTGAGGTGCGAGGCTGGTGTACCTGAAAAAACCCCCTGCACATCATGTCCCCCTTCCGCGCCCAAAAGGCTGCTGAGGTGCGGAAAGAGAACTCTGAGCGCCTATCCTCTAGGCCAGTGATGGCTGCTCGCACACGCACCTCCTGTGCATGGAGGGTGGGATCCCCTGGTGTCTCCTGTGATAATCTCTGCGTGGCTGCAAGGTCTCGCCGGAGTGCTCTCTCCTTCTCCCAGCTCTGCTGCTTGGCCTATATGGCTGCCTCCTGGCATATACTGCTCAACTCGGCTAGGACCTTTGCAACCTCCTCTGCAATCCGATCCCTCCTGCCCCACTCCCTGGTCCAAATCTGCCCAATCTGTCTCTTCATCTCCTCCCTCCTATAGATCAAGTCAAGGATCCAACAAGATCGTGTGTCTAGGGCAAATGTTGAGGGATCAAGTGTCAAGAGAACCGAGTAATGATCGGACAGCGTGGTGCCCGCCAACTGCCCAATCTGGCCTCCGCGAGAGCAACCCCCACTCTCACACATAGAACCTGTCCAATCGCTCCAGCACAACTCCACCTAGCCGTCCGTATCCCCAAGAGAAATCCAGCGACCTCTCCCTCTTATGGAAGGCAGGATCTCTCCAGGCATCGTGTGCTCCTACTGCCAGTAGGAAGACCTCCCATGCCTCCTGCTCCTCCCCAACCATGCCCTCGTAGTTTCTGCCTTTGCCCTACTGGTCCTCTAAAGCCTGCAGGTTGTTGAAGTCTCCTTCAACGGTCCAAAAGTCCACCTCTGGAAGTCCATCCACGATCTCCACCCAGAACCTGCTGCGTGCCCTAACCTCAGTAGGGGCATAGATATTGAGGACTCCAAGGCATGAGTCCCCAATATCCAATCTAATCCATAGAACCCTCCCTGCCACTATCGTCCCGTGGTGTCGTGCACAGGCAATGAGACTCGGGCCAATAGAGTTGCATACGCCTCGGCTCTTACCGTGGGCACCGATGGCGTGCTCCCAGTGAGTATGCGAGCTGCCCAAGAGTACCTTCCCTACCCTGCTCCTGTAGAAGTAAGATGTCGATCACTCCGCCAAGGGCAGGCTGCAGATCCTGCCGAACAATCAACTTCTTGGAACCACATGTCCCACCATAGTGAAGGCTATTCACATTCCAAGATGCAAGGTGTAAACTCATGGGGTGACCTGTGACTAACCGAACAAGCATATGTTCGGTGTGGAAGCTGCTGACCAAGAAGAGGAACTATGAGGCATGCGGATACGCTTCGTTGCCAGCCTGGATGGTAAACTCCATTCCCCCATGGTAGCCCTCGGTCGGACCATGGAGGTAATGGATGCACTTGGTGTTATCACCAAGGCATCTATCAACCAAGTTGAGAGGCGAGACTCCATACACTAGTAGAAATGGGCCGCACTCTCACATCTACAGGCGCTCTCCACTGTAGGGGGGCTCGAAAGATAATGCTCAGATGAGGGACCTTGGTCCCTGCCCACCACTTGATGTCCATCATGCAACCCATCCACTACTAGGAAAAAAGTGTCAGTCCACCTTCTCCCATCCACTGGGAAATGTGGTCTGCCACCTAGCTCTTCACCTCCTCTACTTAAGTCGTCGTCCAACCTCCTACGTGAGAGATCTGACAAAAGGAGTAGTTTTGTCCATCCGATAATGCTAGTAGATGAACTTTGCCGCTCCTAGACTTGCGTACCACGAAGATTTCCACCTCCAGGGATAGTGGGAACACTCCGCGCTCCACAACTCTCAAATAAGACCACGGCCCACTGCGAAAAAACTCGTGGTAGCAATTGCGCCTATCTCGGGTAAGTGTGGCGGGCAGCATGGACGGATGAATTGGTGACTGTGTGAGGGAGGAAGGGGAAGCTAGACTGCCCATGGGTGGAGGATGTCGGCGTCTGGGGCTCCTCACCTCCTATGGGAGGGGCGGGGATGGGTGGGGGAGGGGTCACCTATACTGGGTGGGGATCGGGGGGCCCTCGAGTGAAGCGGCTTGTGATGCCTTTGGGGGGATGGATATGTAGACCTATGGACCTGTCGGGCAAGGCAAGGAGGAGGGGGCTGCGTCGTGCTCTGCTGAGGGGGGACGCTCGCTCTCCTGCTCCCTGCCGTGGCTGTGTCTGAGGAGCTCCCCGCAGCCCTCCCTGCCGTCTCCCTCTCAGTCGTCTATGTACTCGTGTGAAACCGTCCGCATCCACCTGTGGGCCTGTCGACGAAGCCGCCCTAGCACCGAAGCGCGTACACTCTACTGCCTCGTACCCAAAGTCATGGCAGCGCAGGCACTATCCTGGCTGCCCAGTCACAATGACCTGTTGCTTGAAGGAGTGTCCGCCAGCCTCAATCTCTAGGAATTGTGGGATATTCTTGACCTCTTTCACTGCCACCCGTACCTTTGGGACTCCTACGGCTGTCACTGCGTCTGCGATGGAGGCGGGAAGGATAGTGCCGAAGAGCCATCCAAAGTCTTCCACCAACTGGAGATACTCTATCGCCACGCCGGGAAAGAGAAGGGTGACCGAGTGCCGAAGAAACCTGTTGTGGAGTGCAAATGCCTTCACTGTGAAGCCACTATACCAAAGGACCATGTATATGATCCCCTTCGTGGACACATAGGGTGAACTGGCCAGTAATTCAGGTTGCGTTTGCCGAGGTGAGCCGTACCATGAAAATCCCTTGGCCCATTAGAACCGCCTCCATGATCTGCATTGTGCCGATGCGCAGTGTGGAGTGGAGCCAATCCCGAAGCTGGGCCCTAGACGGGGAATGTCCTACTACCTGACCATAGATCATTGTTTCCTTTAGCTCCAGCTTTGTAGCCCGAACGGCTAAGAGCTGCTCCTCAGAGAGGATGGCGTGCAAGGTATTTGGCTAGGGGACACTCGTTAAATGCGCCGGTGTCTAACCAAAGGTTTCCATTGCGCGTCCCTTCTAAAAAACTACCAATCACGTGCAGTGCTACTAGAGGGGGGGGAAGTTGCTGCAGATGGAGGGAGCAATTTTTTTTGGGGGGGGCGGCCGGGGGGGGGTGTGGGTGGGTTGGGGTGTGTTAGGATCTAGCGTAGGGGGTAGCCTGGCGAGGGGGAGGGGACAGCAGGGCAGGGGTGGGTATGGCGGGGGATGGCAGCGCAAGGGGGCTAGGCGGGGGGGCAGCACCCCACAAGGAGGGGAGCTGGCAGGGCAGATGAGCCACGGGGGAGGGAGATGGTGGGGGATAGGATGACGGGCGGGTGAGGGGGCACGATGGCGACGGGCAGGTGAAAACAGGGGCGGGTGCGAGGAAGAGGCGGGGGGCTGCCGCGATGGAACAGTCGGAGCAGGGGGCAGCAGCGCGACGTGACGGGCGGAGCTCTCTGTGGGTGTCTGCTCCCAGGTGGACTATCAATGTTACTGTTTCCCTACCTAAGTATACGGCTAAATCAGTCAGATGTCATCAGAAGTCAATATAAGATAATTTCCTTACAAGATTCAAGAGTAAGATTTAAAAAGATGCCACAAGTTTGAGTTTTGAGGTCCTTACTTTCCTCCACGGTGGACCATTAGTGTTTGGCTGTCAACCCGCACCCTTCGAAGCTCTGTCAATGTCTTTATACGGCTCTTCACCACAGTAGATTCAAATAAAACCAGCATGAAAAGGGTGAAAATGCTGTAATACCAATACTCATCAAGACACCAAAGGCCAACGCAAAAAACCTGCAACCAATATTGTATACTACAATTAGCATAATTGACTCTAAATCCAGCCACTGAGTACACATGCACACACTCTCTCGCTCTTTTGTTCTCTGGTTTTCCATTTACTGGAGTGACACCCCAAAAGGGGTGAATAGCCACATACAACTAACCAAGAAAAGTGAAAAGTAAACATAAATAACCATACCGTGATCTAATACAGAGGTACAAAGTTGACATTTCTCATTGGCCAGGATGTCCTAGGCATCATCAAAGGTGAGCACACAATCATCCCCTTCTAGTAGACGAAAGCAGGTACCAGGAACATATACTCTCCTTCAAAGTTGCACCCACATACACGTGCATGCATGCAGGCAGGCAAGCTGGCATGTGTGCAGGTGGGTGTGGCAGGTGGGTGGATTCATGAAAGAGGGTAAACTGATAGCTCTTGCTTGTGAATTTTGCCCTCATGGATGGAAACCTTCGCAGATTATATTTAAGGTTGGCTCAGCTATCCAGAGCCCTCAACTATTTCAGTTGTTAAACCTTCCCTTTCCTGAATTCTCCCCTTTTTCTCTCTTATTTGAGAGGAATGTACATTCTTCATCCCATTTGAGAACTTCCACAATAGAGAGTATGTGCGGGTGCATACACACATGTGTGCACACTTATGTATGTACATGTTAATGTGCATAGTGGTTGGCAGACGTTCCTATGTATTTCTAAATAACACACATACATCTCTGTTATGTGTGTGTATATATACAAATATATCAATCAAAATTGTGTGGGACAAACCTGAAAAACAAAGAACGGCTCCATGCAGTGTTCCTTCATCAGTTGTTGGAATGTAGGCTGAGGGAATTCAAACCTGTCGTCCATGAACAATTGACATCAACACCAAAACAGGATAATTCTGAGGTTCAATTTACGCTCCAGTCAAGAAATAGCTTACATGTTCCTGCCCCATTTGTTTGCAGCAGCATGAGCTTTGGCATCTGAACCATAACCTGTACTTCGACTATACTCACCAAAAGTATCTTTCGTTGGATACGTTAACTTCTGAAATTTATGTAGCTCATGCGAAAAAATAAACCGTTGCTTTCGAAAGTCAAATGAGATTTCATCCTCCATTGGTAAAGCAGTTGCTAGCTGCCTCACAGTCAGGCCCTGATAGCCTTCTCGGCGCTGCCCATCTTTTTCACCAACAATCTGCAAAATAGACTCACAACAGTCACAGCTCTGCACATTCATAGCGTACATAAATATTTCACCCCCCTCCACAAAGCTTGCATTTGTCATAACCACGAAAAGCGCAGATATACAAAACATGGACACATGCTCTAGTAACACCACTGGCCTTCTTTGCTTCACCAATGTAGAATTTTAAAACATGCATCTGATAGAGAAATCACATATGAACGTGAAAACGGACTAGGAAAATTAGGAAGGTCCAAGGTAGTCATGTAAAATTCATACTATATGTTTAATTCACAAATACATACATATGGAACATACACAAGAATTTTGCAAATAAAATATGTTGTTTGGTACGTTCACTGAAAATCACAATTAGAAGAACATACATAAAATGTGTAGCTTAAAATATCATGAACTAAAGAAAATAACAAGGCTGTAAGTAAAAGTCTTAAGAGTTGAATCCCAAGAGTCATGTTCTATTTTAAAAGGTGGCATAGAAAAACGCAAGTTCCAACTCATCATATTATGACAAGACTCAAGAGTTCAAAAACATTAGTGATCAAATCATGTAGAATCCTCAGCCTCAGATTTGGATACGTCAGTAGGGACAGAGTTGCTATGACTAGAAGAAGCCTCAAAACATCAGTAGGAACAGAGTTGCTATCACTAGAAGAAGCCTCAAAACAGTCACCAAAATCACCGTCACTCAATGATCACATCATGTAGAATTCTCAGCCTCAAGAATGAGGCTCAAATACATCAGTAGGAAGAGAGCTGCCCTCACTAGAAGACTCACCAAAATCACCATGACCAATGGCATTCCTGTCCAATCATCATCATACTTGGGCTCTCTTATTGAAGCATCCTTTTAAACAAGAGCCGTTGCACAAGAGAAGGTCCTAGGACCTAAAGCCATGAATCACAAAGGTCCTAATGGCAGATGTGGTTCTCACAACTTAAGGAACAACTCGACCCCCCTTACGAGTACGTGAGACCCGGCACTCTTCTCTCTAACAACTTCATGTAGAGGTCCCTGAAGATGGCCTCTTGCTCCTCATTGTATTCTCTGTTTACGCATTTTAAGCATTGCCCAAGACAACTTCAGCTCATTGACATTCACCTAAACGTTACAAAATTTTGTACATCAGATCTTACTCATAATCATTTTATTTAACAAGCTGAAAAGATTTTGAAATGTACTAAGTTACATGTCTAGGCATGGACATCTCAGGCAAGGTGCATAGCATACACAACCACAATCAAGGGTGTTGTTATAGAGGTAGATGAAGTGCGATAGCTGCTCAAATGAGCGATGAGTACTATTGTATGCACTCAATGAGGTAACAGGGAATCATGCTACACAACACACGAGTTTTCACTTTGAAAATATGCTTACTCTTATAAGTTTTCATCCCATCCAAAGCACCCAACATATATACACAATGCAAACGTAGAGGACTAACGTATAAAGGGGCATGCTTATGCAACAATTTGCCACTTGGGCAGCATCAACAAGGTGTGTAATGCAATGGACAATGCAACATGAAAGGGATGTCAATGTTGAAGACAAGAAGACAAAGCTGAAACTTGCATGTATCATGTGGGTAAAGCAACCCCCTCTCTGACCATGGATTTCAATGCCAAAAGAAGAGGAGGAGCTAATGACGATCTTGTGGAGCTGAGAACCTGATGAAATGAAGAAGGCTCATGTAGCCTTATGTGAAAGTAGACCTAACACCCATCAACTAGTAGAGTTGGAAGGAGAATCAATCATTTGGGTACTAGGAACATGCCCGTACTCGATCTCGGGAGAGAGCTCTGTTAAAGTCATCACCCGGATAGGCAGGCGCCACGTGGCAGCCAGTTGGCCAGCTGCCATGTACCAGCAGTCAGTTGGACTGCAGCAGTTGGCTGCATTAATTGCAGCCGACCTGTATTTTTTTAGGCATTATTTTCAGCCTATTTATAGAGTGTGTCTCCACCAGTCTTGGTCAGTTGTGTCTCACAAATTTCAAGTTGCGGACCGTGGAGATTGCCCTCAGGGCTGACAAAAACCGAGATCTTCGAGGTGGAGACATACGTAGATATTCTCTATGCACCCATGTATAATTCTGCATCCTTATACAGCATTCTTCACTACAGATTTTCTATGTTTCCTTGTCTGAAGGCTACGTTTTGGGCCTTCAAGTGCAGATTTTACCTTTTCATCACCTCCGGCTGGTGAAGGAGGAGCGGGACGAATGAACCATAACCCTAGCAAGCTGTATTTTCATAGTCAGAGGGGACTGCTCTTTGTGTTTTGTGCAGGCATTGTAGGTGAAGATGTCTTCTGAGGCCAAGACAAAGTTTCAGGCGATCATGGACCGGAAGGTTCCTGTCCTACCGGCTCTTCCTTTAGATCAAAAGCTCGATGGTGAGAACTACCAAATCTGGCGGGCCATGACACTTGCCATATTGGAGTCCTATGATTTGGCAGAGCTTGTTATGGAGGCTATCAATCGTCCTTCTTCGCGTGATGATTCCTGACCCTCTTCCAGTGAGAAGGTGGAGTTGGCAAAGGCTCAAGTACATTGGGATAAACTCAATGCTCGCATTCGCTCCTTTTTATTTCTCTCATGTACTGCAGTTGTTATCTCTCATATTGAGCATTTGACGGTGGCTAGGGAGATATGGCTAGAGTTGGATCAAATGTATACATAGTTGTCAAGTACGAAAGGTACAGTACGCTACGGTACGATAAAATACGGTACTAAATGGTACCTTATGATTTTTTTAAAGCACGGTGCGATATTGGTACGAAAAAAATTAAGATGTTTTTTAAATAACAAAAACCATAAATCATTTAATGATAGATCATAAAATACATATTTAAAGTGGAAATAGCCATTTCATTACAGAATAAGATGAATACATGGGGTGACCATCGCGGTTGCATGGGCTATGCAAAACATGTGATACAACTACAGTCTAGTATATCTGATGCAAAAAAAAAAGAGAGACCTATGTCATATGAATCTATGATGAGGCATCACTATCATCATCATCATCAGAACCATCTGAGTGCTCATCAAGAGAGTTTGAAGATGACTCCTCAGCATCCGATGATGAGACACACTAATACTCATCCTCACTGATGAGATTACCATCATCATCAAATGATGGCTCCCTAGGTGCCAACTATGTAAACAAGGGGGGGATGTCATCACGAGGCACAGGATGTGAGCTACTAGAGCCCCGCCTTACATATGTCTGCAAGCTACTCGAACCACCCCTCCTCAATGATGGAGGGCATCGAATGACCATGCCCCTGCTCCCACCTACTCGAACTCCTCGCCCATGAGCACGCTGACTGCAAGTGTCACGAGTATCTGCTACTATAAGCTCTCTATAGAGCTCTCCAAAAATCATCTCCTCCTTCTCGTTCACCTCCTTATGTATACTCGAAAGAGTATCGCCCGTGAACTTGAATGCATCAACATTCACCTACACAATGCAGTGATGCACGTAAGATTGATCATTGTAAATGCTAAAGTCTAAATTGTAAAGTATAAACTTCGAAGTTCAAAGTTTAAAAGTTAAAACAACAAATTTTAAAATTTAAATGTTATGGTTAAATGTTTAAACTTTACCTGCTTCAGACTACCCATGCTTATCATAGCTCTCATCATCCGTACGTTAGTGCGGCAATAGACTAGCCGCTCTAACTATCGTGTGCTAAGCCGATCGCGAATCTTTGTGTGAATGAGAAAATAGGCACTCCAATTTCGCTCACATGCACCCGAAGAGCAATCCTGGATAAGGACCCTCATGGCTAAGGACTGACGGGTCTCTAGTGCGTATCCAAAGTTTTGCCACCAAAATAAAGGCTTCACGAGTGACTCTCTCCTCCAACAAGTGGGAGAAGCAAAAACCACATGCCCTCTCTGATCTGCATAGCATCCTAGCTCCTCCAGCACTGTATTGTGGTCATCCACAGGGATCACACAAGTCAAATAAGCAAGCTGGTCCGAACAGAACTCTCTATCATCCATGACCGCTGGTGACTTATAGGCCGAATGTATCAATGCGGAAAAAACCATGAATAAGCTTATGCATCCACACCCATCTCCTCTCTGCTATCTCTAAAACATGTGCACGATGTGTCTCCGTGATCATTACACAAGTACGTGTTTCCACCAATGTCGCTCTAAAGAAGTGAACGAGAAGGCTCATGGTGGACCCCTCGCAATCACTCATACGTAACACCCTATAAAAGAGAGTCACAACAATGACAACGGCACGGAAGTTTTGCCAAAACTGCTCATTAAGCCACAAGCGCTGCATGGCTTTAACCTCCTCTATCTCATCCTTATCCCACTTATTCCATAGAGTGGATATCACTGTCTGGCGCAACCGCACCACATAAAGGCGCTCCAGCAATAACCACATGTAAGCAAAGCGAGTTGAAGAAGACTTCTTCAACTCCAGTGTGCTATGCTCACTATACATCGCAAGCACCTTTACCTTTACCGTGAAGAATGTGATAATTAATGTAGCTTTGCGGACCACCCTCTTCACCCACTTGAGCTTCCCAATGTCCTCCACGAGCAAGCCCAAACAATGACTTGCACATGGAGTCCACACAATCGTAAGGAACTCAGCCTCAAGCAAACGGCCCATGCACCGACAATTCGATGCATTGTCGGTAACAACTTGCACCACATTTGAGAGGCCCACCTACAACCACAATTTACAAATTACAAGTATACTTATTACTAACAATACTTGGAAATTTGAGATTAGAGAGAAAGAGTCTAGAGAGAGTTGAAACTTGAGTGGCTGAGCCTTTCAAGTTTCAACTTTCAACTTTCAAGATTCAAGAATGAAAAGAGATGGGGCCCAGGGGTTGGGGGCCTTGTAGCCCGAGGGAAAATAGAAAATCGAGATAGATCATAGATACTAGAGAGATTAATTATTAGAATAGGGAGATAGATAGTTATGCATAAATCAAATTTCAATTATGAATCATGATATTATCATAATGAAAGAACGTGAAATAAATTTAAAAGGCAAATTGCAATGTATACCTCAATGATAGCTTGTCCAATGTGGCGGTAGATAAATGCGCTCGTCGTTTTTCTCCCCCTCTTGTCAGTATCTACGGCCCACAAAAAGTAAATGATCAGTAAACATGAGACAAGTATGTTGATGATGCCCCGTTTCTTACAATCACTTTATCCGTCGGTGAGAATGGAGCAACCGTATTTTATCCATGCGGCCCGAATAGGGTCAAGGGCTCTATCAATCCTCTCCTTCTCTTCACCAATCTTTTTCGTCCTCATGTGATTGTATGAGGCACCGATTGATCCTTCACATGGACCCACATTGGCAATGGCTTTTACATTCTTCTTCCATTGCTCTTGCTTTAGGACATTGAATGCAAAATTGCACTCAATCACCGTGCGTGCAATTTCAATGTCCGCAAGTCGTTGCCTTTCTCTAAGAAAGGCAACCGATCCACGCACATGACCGCGAGCTTGAGAGAGAGAGGATTGTCTCTTCCACGCCGCATGAGTCTCCACTCTTTGTCTTTTACCGGAGATGGATGTGGATATGGAGCCCCACCACCAATGGTAGAGGCCTCTCCGGCATCGGTTGAAGATACGCCCACATTGGATGCTTCCTCCTTAGTAGGCATCGGAGTTGGTGCCGATAAGCCACTTCCTCCTCCTCTCATGGATCCCCCTCTCATCTTAGCGAGAATCTCCTCCGCAATGTTTTGAGGGAGCTCCCTGCATGGAGCAACTTGCCCCTCCATCTTGGAAAGATGTTGAAGAAGCCGAGTTGCACCACTTGTATAGCGCTTCCCGCAATACTTGCATGTCCAATGGTGGGAGTTGGACTTCTTTGTGTCCCTCTCCACATGGATCGCATACAAATTGAGGGCCTCATGCTTCTCACGAGTCATGGTGCCGATGACGAATAAAGAGCCCCGAGAGAGAGAAAGAGAGATGTTTGAGTATCGACTCTTGAAACTTGAGTCTTGAAAGTTGAAAGGAAGGGAAACTCGAGAGGCCCGAGAGTTGGGGTAAAAATAAAAGAGCAAGAGTGAGAGAGAGGGGATAGGAGATGAGAATGTCAAATGCTTTGATAGGGTGTGGGATAGAGGGGATGGGAGATGAGATTTGAGAATGGCAAATGCTTCGATCACAAGTCCATTCAAGAATCAAGATCGAAGAGAGGAAGATGAGAATGGTAAGTGCTTGCCGAATTGGTGTGGAAGCATAGAGGAGAGGAGCACCTTTTGTAGATGAGAAAAGGGTCAAAGTTGAAACAATCAAAGAGGGGTCAACGATCAAAGAGAGGGCTGCCAGCTGAAAGGAATCCAAAGAGGGCTTTGTGGGGGGGGGGGGGGGGGGGGGGGGAAGGGAAAGGAGTGCATGGCTAGAAAAGGGGGTGGGATGAGGTATCCAAGGCTTCCCACCCCCCCCCAAAAAAGTGCCACGCAGGCAAGCAGAACATGCAAGAGTAACGACGGGGGCACAAGAAACGCGGGACGCGGAATCGATGACGCGCAAACCAGGTGGCCCAAATAGGCTCAAAATCACATACGAATTTGTTCGGATACATACCGTACGGTACCGTACGAATTGTGCGGTACGAACAAATCCGTACGTCGTACAGAGGCAACTATGGATGTATAATCGGATGACCATCATGAAGCGAGTCTCTTTGGAAGTGCAAATGCAGACCATGAGTGTCAACAAGTCATCATCCATGCGGGATCATATCAACAAGCTAAGGCAACTTCAGATGCACGTTAAAAATGCACGGAAGGTGATCACTTCTAAAGACATGGCGATAACTCTCCTTTCACAATTACCACCTCGCTTCAGTGGTTTTTATTCCACCTTGATTGCTTCATGGCGGTGTAAGACTCTTCTGTGGATAGAGTTGGTTCCTATGGTCTTGAAGCAAGAGGAGCAACTGAAAGGCACCAATGCTTCAAAATCTAAGGCTTTGGTTGGTCAATCCTCTCAGAAGAAGAGGAACGACCAAAAGGAGAAGGACAAATCTAAGAAGGACAAAGATAAGGAATCTATTGGTCACATTTATGGCAAAGCAGGTCACTGGAAGAAGGATTGCCCCGACAAGGAGAAGAAGGAGAAGAAGAAGAATCTTCAAAGGATTCCGGAGCGGTGGTTGCTCCCTCATCAGCTTCTTTTCTCCACTTGGAGGTGGTTGAGGATTCGACCCTTACGACTTCTACTGCTGCATCGACGGCCTCATTCACTTGGGAGTGGATTGTTGACAGTAATGCCTCTCGACACATGACTCGTTCCGCAAGTGTTACTCGTTTGCGGCCTTCTCATGGTCAAATTCTCATTTGTGATAGTTCGTCTAAACAGCCCCAAAACATACCAAAAGTTTCATTAAACAAGGCAGTTCTAGAGAGTTTTTGTGTCCCATATGCAAAACCCTAATTTCGGAGGATCCTTCCACATCTATAAATAAATAGGCTACCCACCATTCAGCCCCATCCTTGTCTTGCAAGTTTTAGCCACCATCAGCCCTCTTCTACTAGTTGTGTAGCCCCTATGACTACTACTACATGGTCTATAGCTGCCATCCAACCTCCCACTGCTGCCAATGATCAACTACCATCATCTTCAAGCGGTTACATTGCTGCATTTACCAGTTCCAGCCCCAAAGATTACTGCATTCTAGTTTCTAGCCTGCTGCCCTTCCATTTCCAGCAGTGGCCTAATTTGCATTTGCATCTACATCAGATCGTTTTTGTGTTTTCAGCACATTCTTCATCAACCTCAACTCAACGAGAGCCACCAGCTTATGCATTCTTTCCTTCATTTACAGCATTAATTCATTCACTTCAAAGTTCTCGTTCTTCTCTATTTGTGTTTGTGTTTTCGCTTTTTGCATTTTGCATTTTGAGTTTTGAGTTTTGTGTTTTGTGTTCAAGGCTTGAGTTTTGCACGTCACTGTCTGAGTCTTTCTGTTTTAGTCGTGATCGTACTTTCTGTGCTTCCTCGATGCGAATCCTATCATATCTTCATATGGTATTCAAATGCAGTATAGAAGTCATAGGCATACCAAGATCTACAACCAGACAGCCTAAGTAAGACAACAACCCACGTTCATCTTCACCTTCTTTTTCTTCTCCTATTCCAAATTTCAATCACTTGACAAAGGAGTTAAAAGAGTACTTGCACATCACATATAGTCGAGCTTACACCCCTCCTACCAGCTTTGCTGTTGGGAATAAAGGGCCATCGTGCCTTTTATATGTGCACAGGTGTGAACATACCCTTAGCACATTTGTACTTTCATATATATATATATATATATCTAAAAACCTAAAGAGGTACACTCGTCATTGCACAAAGAACGTCATGCTCACTCTCCTCTCTACTCTACACTCTCTCTCTCTCTCTCTCTCTCTGCTGTGAGAAAGCATTGTGTGTCTTGATCTTCGCGCTCTCTATCTTAACAAACTGGTATCAAAGCTCACAAGTCATGCACGCTTTCCGGAGTTAGCACCAGCCACCATCAGCAATTTGGCAAGTGAAGGAGAGGTGTCGCTGGTGAGGAGAAAGTGTTACAAGGTTGCAAGCGGGCAAGTGTTGCACGAGTCCCAGACAAGCTCGACAAGCAAAAGACGGTAGTTTGCACTTGTCACTGCAGGGCACACGACAAGTCATGGATGGCGGGTCAAGCAACTGGTGCACAGTGCGGACGGGCTACAATTGGATGAGACGATACGCGATTGGCTGGTGACGACAGGCGGAGGCAACGATTGGAGAGTGACGGGCGCGTGGCGACTTGCACGGTGGATCAACAGAAACCCTTTCCCTCCCGATCACGTTTCTTTTTCCTTTTTTTCTCAAAAAAAAAAATCAGTTTTTAACCCTCTTTCCTGATGGGGGTTCACGCGCATAAGCATAGAGTTCAGATTTGTGCAATCCTGATGTAGAGAGTGCTCTACTCATGGAAGAAATGAATCGACAAAACAATGCATCCAGTAAGTCTTCCAATGCTTTGCATACTAGGGGCACATCACAACAGAAAGGTAAATCTGATAGCAAGGAACGCAGTATGTCACGTGGGAAGGATGTGGAATGCCATCATTGTGGCAAGAAGGGTCACTTTAAACGTGACTGCTACAAATGGAAGAAAGAGAAAGGAAAGGGCAAGAAGACAGATGATAGCAAGGAAGAGAAGAAAGAGAGTCAACCTAAGAATAGCAGTGTCAAAATCGAAGAGGTGAATGTAGTCACTCATGACAGTGACAATGGCAATGACGTACTCTTTGTCTCTTCACCACTTTAGTACACATGCTTTACTTGCAGATGCGGATAATGACATGCATACTTGGATTCTTGATTCAAGTACTTCCTTTCATGTCACCCCTCATTGTGAGTGGTTCTATGACTATATAGGGGATTGACATGGTGTTGCCCATATTGGGGACAACTATGGATGTGACATTGCAGGTATTGACAGTATGCAGTTGCAGTTTCAGCATTGTTCTATCTTCACACTTCAGCATGTACGGCATGTACCTCAACTAAACATGCACAGACGTCTCATAAGAAGTCTCTTTCGCTGAAATCTTTTCCTCTAGAGTTAGTACATTCCAATGTATGTCAAATGCCAAGGTTATCTTTAGAGAGAAAGAATACTTTGTCATCTTTGTAGATGATGCTACATGGAAGACATGGGTTTACCCTATTCGTAGAAAGGATGAAGTGCTTGGCAAGTTTAAAAATTTATTGGCATTGGTTGAGAATCAGATTGATAAGATACCTAAGTGTCTTCTCTCTAACAATGGTGGGAAATATGTGTCCAAGGCCTTTCAGGCATTCTGTGACAGCAAAGGGATAAAAAGGAAGCTCATTGCCCCTCATAATCCACCCCAAAATGGAGTTGCACAACGCATGAATCGGACCATACAGGATACAGTTCATACGATGCTATCTAATGTTGCATTACCCCATGGTTTTTGGGCAAAGGCTGTTATGACAGCCATACACTTGATTAATCGGTCACCAAACAGGTCTTTTTTTTGGGGGGGGGGGGGGGGGGGTGTGGAGGGGTTTTCGCCAAGAAGCGTGGTCGGGAAAGCCACCTTTGTAGGCACACTTGAAAGTGTTTGGCTGCGAAGCATTTGTGCACATACGTAAGGAAAAATGTAGCAAACTTGAGCCAAAGTCCTGTAAATGTATTTTCTTAGGATATGGTGATGAAGGTGAAATGGGGTATAGATTATGGGATCCCGAGAAAAGAAAAGTGGTACGCAGCAATGATGTTATCTTCTGAGAAGATCGCATGCATAAACAGCCCGAAAAGAGTGAGGTCGTCCGTAGGGTTGTATTCCAGGAAGAAATATCCTATGGACAACAAAATGTGTCCACTATACAGCAGCAAATACCTACTGTAAATGAACTTGCAAATGCAGAAAATAATGCTGGAAATGATCAGCCAGCTATTGCCCATAATGATGAGCCACTGGATGTGCAAGAACAGCTAGGATAGCAAGCTGTTAATGCTAATTTGCAAGCTGAAATGCCAGGACAGCAAGCTGAAAATGGAAATTTGCAAGCTCAACAGCCAGCAAACAATGATCATTGGGTTCGGAGATCGTCTAGAGCTACTAGACAACTTGATAGATTCATTCCTGGTGCAAACAATGTGGCTGATTATGTCATGTTCACAGACTATGGCAAACCGTCTTGCTTCAAAGAAACAATGGACAGACAAGACAACAAAAAATGGTATAAAATCATGTTGTCAGAGATGAAATCTCTTGAGAAAAATGGCACTTGGGACTTGGTGCAATTGCCTAAACGGCAGAAAACCCTTCCATGCAAATGGGTTTACAAGATGAACCTCACTTTTGGTTCCTCGCCAAAGTACAAAGCAAGATTGGTTGCAAAGGGGTACAAGCAGGAACATGGAATTGACTTTGATGAGAACTTCTCTCCTGTAGTCAAGATGACTACATTGAGAACCATTTTGGGCTTGGTTGCAGCTAAACATATGGAGCTCATACAGATGGATATAAAGACTGCATTCTTACATGGTGATTTGCATGAAGTCATAAATGCACCAGCCTGAAGGGTTTGTGGAAAAAGGGAAAGAGAAGATGGTATGTAAACTTAAAAGGAAATTGTATGGTCTGAAACAAGCACCAAAAGAATAGTATCATAAGTTTGATACATTCATGCAGTCTCAAGGCTTTCATAGAAGTCAACTGGATCACTGCTTGTACACCAAGAAGGTAGCAGATGGCAGCCTGATTATCTTGGTTCTGTATGTTGATGGCATGCTGATTGTTGGCATGGATACTCATGCCTTGGACTCACTGAAGCAAAGTCTTCATGGCAGCTTTGACATGAAGGATCTTGGTGATGCAAATCACATTCTTGGCATGCGAATACTCAGAGATAGGTCAAAATGATTACTCTATCTATCTTAGCACGAGTATATCTCCAAGGTTTTGTAGCGTTTCAATATGGAATACAATTGGGGTTCCATTGCCTCCATATGTGAAACTCAATGTAGAGGACAATCTTACATCTGATAATAAGAAGGCTGAAATAGCCAAGATACCATATGCTTCAACCGTTGGCAGTTTGATGTATGCTATGGTTGGTACACGTCCTGGTATTGCCTTTGCAGTGGGAGTGGTTAGCAGATACATAGCAAACCCTGTTAAAAAGCATTGGAAAGCAGTGAAAGGTATATGAGATACCTCAAAGGCACAAAGGAGTTGTGCATCTGCTTTGGAAAGCAGAAGGCATCTGTTGTTGGCTTTACAGATGCAGACTATGCTGGTCATGCAAATTGCAAGAAGTCCACTTTTGGGTATGTGTTTACCTTCACAGGAGGAGCAGTCTCTTGGATCTCCAGAATACAAAAGTGTGTTACATTGCCTACTACAGAGGCACAGTATGTAGTTGCCATTGAGGCATGCAAGGAGGCTTTATGGCTTTCACGTCTGGTGGAAGAACTTGGCATTACAGAGTTATCTGTTCTCCATTGTGATAGTCAGAGTGCTATCATGCTAGCATGGAATCCTATATTTCATGCAAAGACGAAGCACATACAGGTGAAGTATCACTTCATTAGAGATATACTTAACAGCAAGAGCATTAAGCTTGTCAAAGTGCATACAGATGATAATCCTGCAAATCTTCTCACAAAGGGTCTTCCAACAGAGCGGTTTGTTCATTGCTGACAGATGATGAAAGTTGGATAGATATATGTATTTCAGCTTTGTACATACCTAGACTTAGCTGATTCTTTTCTCCCCTTGAGGCACATTGCCTTTAGATAGGAGATTGTTGGGAATAAAGGGCCATCGTGCCTTTTATATATGCACGGGTGTAAACACACCCTTAGCACATTTGTACTTTCATATATATATCTATCTAAAAACCTAGAGGTACACTTGTCACTGTACCCAAGAACATCGTGCTCACTCTCCTCTCTACTCTGCACTCTCTCTCTATCTCTCTGCTATGAGAGAGCATTGCGTGTCTCGATCCTCGCGCTCTCTGTCTTAATATTTACTACTACATCCAAATTGGTTGGTGACCCTGATCACCTCTCCGATCATGGAGGACATGTGGCATTTGGGACAACTAGTAACCCATTTTCTTTATTTCAACCAGGCCCACTGTTAAGTTCCTAGTGTTAGCACATTAGTTAGTTCATGGTTGAGTTTGTACATATGGTACAGCAAGTTGGGCACAGAGATATTTTAGGCATTTTATTTGCCAACATTTATTGTGTTTTGGCATTATTTGCAGCCAATCGGCCAGCATTAAATGCTGACCAACCAATCATATTTTTTGCATTTATTTGGCCTATATATTGTCAGGCTCCCTCCTCCACATTCATTCATCACTTGACAGTTCTTGGAGAGAGGGAGCAGGTGCCAGTGCCTCCACAGCTGGTGACTCACATTGCTTCTGTACTATCTCATGTCTTGGTATATGGATTCCATTTCCGGAGCATACATCTGAGTTCTCATATGTATTGTGTTCTTTCTTTCCTTTTCTCTTTTGTCTTGTGTTTTAGCAGTTTATTACAGCTTATGCTTACGCAGCACGCTTCCATTGCTGCACCACTTCGGACATGGTATCAGAGCTTAAGATTTGTGTTCCTGCTGTGTTTTCTTGCTGATTTCAGGATTGTTTTCACCCTTGTTGATCAGGCGGCGGCTGCTCCAACCAGGCGACCAGTTTTGCCTGCGTTTTTTGCTAACGTCAGCATCCATCCAGCCTGTGCATCCATTTCAGCTTGCGTTTTGGTGCCTCTGCATCTCCTCCTAGCTAGGCGCTTGCATTACCAGGCTTTTTTTGCTGTTTTTGACAGTTTTTGACTGATTTTTTGACTTTTTACAGCAGCTTTTGTCTTATTTTGGTCAGATTTTGGATTATACTGTATGTGGACCCTTGCTTTTTGCAGTCTATGCTCATGTTTTGGCTATGTTCCTTCTCCAACTACCTTCTTTTCTCTACTTCTCTTCTACATCCTCTACAGATGGCTCCTCCGTGCACATCCACTAATGATATGCTCCATGGAGATTCCAATGAGGCTTTTGCAGCTTCAAAGAGGGGTTCGAAGATGAAGAAGTTGAAGGCCCAATGTTACCACTCTGGCAAGAAGAGCCATTTACGGAAGGATTACAAAGAGTTAGTGACTTCTAGAAAGAAAAAGGAGCAGAAGACGAAGCAGGAAGCGGACTCCTCTGACGAGTCGTCATCCACCTCAGATTCCAACTCAGATCCTCCAGCCACGGCAAAGTCCAAGGCAGGGAAGGGATCCTCTTCTTCGAATCGTGGGAAGGGCTTGGTGGCCCCTTCCTCAGCTGCTTTCTAGTGGTGGTGATGAGGTCATCCCTCACAACTCTCCAGTGCCAAAGAAGGAGTGTGAGAGGGTGGTGACATGGGGCAGCCATGCCTCATCTATATCTCTATACAGATGCACAGGATCCAGAGAGGGATATCCTTGACACATCAATCGAAGTGGCACGTACAAATCCTGAGCTGGGATTGATATCCAGGTTCATGATGGGCTGGTTCTTTGACAAAAAGCGAGTGGCTTTCGTTTGAAGCTCACATGAGAGGACACCTTGGCGGTCTGGCCAAAGAAGGGGAATTCATGGTCATTTATGCGCTCCGGCATTGGTAACAAGCTGGTCACGTATGCTACTTCAGAGGCATTGTTGACAGACATTGAGAGCTGCTATGATCTTCTCTATCTTCAGGAGATGGTACGATTGACATCGACATGAGGTTCTCTCCACAGCACCTTGGTAGTGGCTTGCACATCCACTACTTGGGTATCCATGGTTCTACTATGATGGACATTATTGTATGTACTATGATGCGGCATTATCATTGTATATTGTATTGTATTAGATCACCCATGATCTGAGAGAGGGTGTTAGCAGATTAGTCAGTTCATGGTTGAGTTTGCACATGTGGTACAGCAAGCTGGGCACAGAGATATTTTAGGCATTTTATTTGCCAGCATTTATTGTGTTTTGGCATTATTTGCAGCCAATCGACCAGCATTAAATGCTGGCCGACCAACCATATTTTTGCTATTTATTTGGCCTATATATTGTCAGGTTTCCTCCTCCACATTCATTCATCACTTGACAATTCTTGGAGAGAGGGAGCAGGTACCAATGCCTCCACAGCCAGTGACTCACATTGCTTCTATATTGTCTCATGTCTTGGTATATGGATTCCATTTCCTGAGCATACATCTGAGTTCTCATATGTTGTATTCTTTCTTTCCCTTTCTCTTTTGTCTTGTGTTTCAGCAGTTTATTACAGCTTATGTTTACGCTTCCATTGTTGCACCACTTCTGACACCTAAAAACCCTTTGAGTCGTATGAATTAAAATCATCTCCTGTTTCTCCTTTTGGTGTGCAAGATCTGGAAGATTTTTAGTATATAAACTTCAATAAAGCAGGCTTTCAAAGTAGATATTCTTCATCGGGTATATCTACATCTTTTGTTTCATTTGAGCATGTAAACCACTCTTCTCAAATCCCTCCGATCCCTCTCTTTTCTAATCCACACCTCAATTTCCCCCTCTTCTTCATTTCAAAACCTCGAATTACACTCCACTTCTACCTCCAACACACTAGGAGTTGGTCCTCCATCTCCGCTCCTAGCACTTTCTCTTTTCCGCACCATACTCTACCTACCCTCACTTCACAACCTCTTTGCACCATGGTACACCATTAGGGGGAATGTTTAGCACTATGCCTTCCACATTCCCGCAGCCTAAGACAGTAATGATGGGCATCCCCCTCGCTACCCCTGCTCACTCATCTTCCCACTCATTGATCTTCCAGACGCAAGGATTTCCATCCTCTACTCCTGGTGCATCGTCACACTCCATGGGTTACTCTCACACAAGGATTTCCATCATGTGCCCCACATGTCCCTATCCCTCCTCCATAGGCTACTCATGTGGTCACCATGCCCATGCCTAGTCAATCCATGTCCACATTTGGATCCACTATGCACAGTTCCCACATGCATGGTGGGCACTCTAGGATTAATTCCCAAGTGTACTCAACTCCTTCACCCTATCCCCATTGCGTACCTTATCCATCTCCTAGCATTACCACTCCTGTTGCAACAGCTAAGAATGCCTTCATGAATAAGACTTGTTTTAATGGGTTCAATTTCAACATTTGGTCAAACCACATGCAACAAGTGCTTAAATTTTTAGGGACTTTGGAACCTAGTAGTCAGTGTGTTAGACTCGACTAGCTCACCCTAAGCACATCCATCAATGGAGAGCCCACAATGCCATAACTAATGTTGAGCTTATGCAAGGGTTGCTTCCTAAGTTCCACTCTTAGTTACAACATTTTCCCCTAGCATTTGAGCATTGAAGTCATCATTGACTGCTATGTGGCATAAGATTGCACTCAATGTATCAATCTCGACTTTGAGCTTCAAGAGTTTTTCATTAAGAAAATGGATGATCTAAGTCAAGCTGGTCAATTGGCCGTTCCTCGCTGAGTTTGCCACTACTAGCTCTCCAAAGTCACATGATAATCATGTTATATTTTTTTGAATAAGCTGCCTAAAAAAATACTTTTATTTCATTCAACACATCATCTTGTTGCCTCAATTGCCAACCTTCTATAAGTTCAAGTATCAATTCTTGTATTATGCGAGGTTGCATGATCAAGTCCACAAGAAGTCCTCCACATACTCTTATTCAAAGAAGGGTTTGGTTGCGTCTTCTTTGCAAGAAAAAACTGGAGGTGGCAAGAACTCCCAAGATACGAAGGCAAGCCAAAACAAGGGTGACACCCCTTTCTCAAACGAAACCAAAGAAACAAAATCCATCTAGCAGAAACTCTCTACGAAACATAGGTTTTGCACACTACTAGAGATTGGGCCATGTGGACAAGGAGTGTCGTACCAAGGCCTAGGGTCTTCCTCCTAAAGAACCTCAGCAAACCCACGACTATCTCCACTCCTACCTTTTGTCCTAGTGGCTGTTGGACATGTGGCCTACGGACAGTCCCAATAGCCTACATCTTTCAGTACTACTAAAGAATCAGTCTACTAGCTCCTCACCCATTGCACTCTTTCCATCCATTCCTAGGCCATCCTTTGCACCTCTAAGCCACCTGCTAATGGACGTACGCGATGATGGCCACATCCTTAGTCTTTCCTTCTTCAATCTTCCACTACATTCACTCATCTATACACACTCATTACATTGTTTTTTCATTTACCTTTGCTTTCTGTTTTGTTTTTATTTGGAGCATCTCATTACTAACCTTTGTTTTGCAGATTCTTATCTCTTTTGCAGGGTTTTATATTTCAGCGTAGGACTAACACACAAGTTTGTACCATTTCTTCCTGGGTTGGAGACATGGGATGCACACCGTTCCTTTCATGGTTTCATCTTCCTAGGAGATTTGCTCTTCTACCAGCATGCAGACTTCCCTTCCTGAGGCCGATCGTGCAGCATCTCTCTTGATGCTATAATGGCAGTGACTTCTATCTTGATCTTCCATTCAAGGTGCATTCTCATCATCATCTATCATCATGGCTCTTGACACCACACGAAGATCAACATCAAGCTTCTCTTCCTCCTTCAGCATCAATATCCAAGCTTAAGAGTGTTAGCTATATTTATCCTTGTGTATGAATACACATTATTGTATGTAAAAGTCATGTTTAAGTGTAAAAACCTTTTACACCACTTGGCATTAAAAAAGGGTCTAAGGTGTAGGTGGATACCTCATGTATATATTTAGGCCCTATCACTTGTACTTTCGTTGCACATATCCCACCTATCATTATCATCTATCTTTCAATTTATGTGTACTTGCAAGAGCTCTCTCTCTCTCTCTCTCTCTCTCTCTCTCTCTCTCTCTCTCTCTCTCTCATATGGAGTTCCTTCCGCAATAGGCTATTGAACACACGTGAGCTCCATACCCAAAAGTGGTATCAAAGCCATCACATTGTATAGTATTTTGAGCATCACCTTAGGCACCCCACCTATGCCAATTGTTGCACCAAGTCTACTTGTTCAAGCTGCCACCATTACTGTTCAACAACTCAAGCCTTGAGAAGTGTTGTTATTGCCTCCTCATCTTGTTTGCAGCCTAAGCTCCTATCCCAAGCTAGAAGGAAAGAAAAACAAAAAAAAAGAAGAAAAAGAGGAGGAGGAGTGAGACGATCTATTGCTCACATTGTCATCTCCAACGACCCACCTATCTACTTGTTTACTTGCCTGACACTAGATGTGTTACATCTACTGCATCAAACATGCTGCCCCAATCAACATGTCCAATGCAACTCATCCCATGGGGTTGACTGCTCACACATAATCATCCAAGGGCTACCCCATTAATCGTCACCAAAAAAAAGTTTAATCTAAAACCCCTTTAAGTTTAAACCTCGATTAATAAAAATTTTAAACTTCTTCATCAAGGGGCAATTCACACACATTTCAAGTATTTCGATCTTCTTCAAAATTTCTTCATCAAAAGTCCAGGCTTTTTCACTTCCGTCGACATGTCGAAAACCCCCTCCATGGAAGAGAGAGAAAGAGAGAGAGAGAGAGAGTGTGTGTGTGTGTGTGTGTGTGTGTGTGTGTGTGTGTGTCACAGGGACATGAAATTTTGAAATGCTTTAATCTTGTTGATAACATTTGATATTAATCAAATGTGCGAGGTTATTTAGCACATGTGATGCACATGGCAATTATTTCATGGTAGCAGGCCAAGGACCACAATTCAATGAGTGTCAAAGGCAAAAGTTGTGATAAGTTATGCCAATTGGGCTTTGGGGGTCAATTGGTATCGGTTTAACCTTGGGACAATTATTTGGCAAACAAGTATCGGTGGTGACACTAGGGACTAGTATTGATTAATTAATTAATTCTAATCTAAGGATCAACAAAGGTTGGAAACCACTCCTAGTTACAAATACCCTAGTCAATTTAATTATGGATGGACACATTTAATTTGGGCAAGGTCATGGCTGAAATTAATTTTCAAGATTATTTAATTCTAACAATTAATTAAATGGCTGAATAATGCTAAAATATGGGTTTAGAAGGCTGCCACTTGGAGCCTCAACAGACAAGGGACAACAAGGAGTCACCTTCCTGGGGCTGGCAACAACATTGCTGATTAGGTGATAACATTTTGGAGGTGTCTGGCAGTAGATGACTGCATTAAATGCAGGCTGGAGCAGGCAACGAGCAAAATTTAAGGTTTTCTTGCAATGAAAATCGGAATTCTCTCTCATCTCATCTTTCCCTCACCTTCTTCAATCGATTCTCAAGAGATCTCAGCATTTCTCAATCATTTTGAGTAGATCTCAGCCACATTTGGTGGACAGCAAAGAGGTCTCTACTGTAAACCCTAGATTTCTACAAAGATTAGGGTTTAGATAGTTTCATGGTTCCATTTCTACGACACCACTCAAGCCCTTGATTTAGTGGACCCGAGGCACCTGATTGCAAGCCAAAGATTTGTGCTAGTGCTGATTTTTGCTCTTAGCTGAGAAATTACAGTAATATGTCTTCATACACTAAGATGGACTCAAGCAGTGATGATGCGTCTCAGTATAAACATTCACATGGGAATGAAGGAAATGCAATGTCTGACCTTGGACAAGGCTCAAACCATATATAGCAAGCTGAAAATGTTGTTGTTGGGCAAGATGCACAGCCTTCAGGGCATAAGGAGACTGATGACCAACAAAGTGACAAGAAATTTTATGACCAGTTCAAGAATCACATGAGGACAGTAGCAAATCTCTTTGCTGAATTGGCAAAGGATCCTCAATTTACTCGATTTTTTAATGCTCCAAAGAAAGACAAGGCAAGAAGAAGACATCTTCTACACCTTCGGGACAGCAAGATGTACCAAAGATAATGCCAGACCCTTCATTTGAAGCTCCCAAAGATGTTAATGAAATAAAACAGTTGGTACCTATGGGGCAAGGAATGCAACTGCAAGGCCATCATGGAAGTACCAATCCAATGGATTTTGGACAGTCAAGCATGAATGCTATGATGGGGCAGCCAGGATATTTTGGTGGAAGCACGATTTTTCATGCTATGGTTGGACAAGGACCGCATACATGAATGTATGGCACAAATCCCTGTGGTATGCAGCAACCAATGCATGGTGTGCAAGCCCCAATGTATTCGAGTATGATTGGAAATGTGCAAAACCCTATGTATGGCAGCATTGGTTTGATGCCTGGGGCATAAAATATTGTATTTGCACCCCCCAAATGCTTATGGGCTCAAAGAATGAGTGTTGGCCGTCAAATGCTCTGTTTGGTGTTGGTTTTGATGTAAATTCAACGAATGCACCCTTTCAGCAACAGCCAATGTATAACAACTTAATACCCAAAGGGGCAGCAAAAGACTATGATGAGGGTGGAAAGTAGTGAAGTTTGAGTGCTTCAACGGTGCACAAGATAGACTAAAATCTTTGACTTTCATTCAACAGCTTGATACAACCTATTCAAAGGGGGATTTCATCAAGTCCTCGAAGATTTGAACGGCAGCAACTTTCTTGAAAGGGAATGCATTGCAATGGTGGTCCATTCTTTTAATGCAAGACAAAGCACCATCAACGTAGGTACAATTCAAGAAAATGTTTGCATCAAATTGGTTGACGAGTACCTTTGAGATGGGCATTATGACAGCTTGGAATAAGTTGGATGCTAAATGGAACAATTTGGAGTAATATAATAAGAAGTTTTGGGATGCATTACTCCCTATTACTTCTTATCACCCCGTACCCCTTCATGAGCAAGTGGAAAAATATGTTTATGGGCTGCCCAAAGGAATCAAGGATTTTTGCATTGAATCCACCATGTCTAGCATGTCTCAGCGCATAAAGACTACTGCTACAACCGATGATTTGCTACCTAGGAAGGATTTGGGCTTCCTAGAGAATGGGAAGAAACCGAATAAAAAGTTAAGATTGAGAAAAGGGAAACATCTGAAAATCAGCCTAAAAAGAGGCCAAACCAGTAAAGAAAGAGCTCGAAAATATTGGCACAACGTAGGGAATTTATGGTTGTAAATAAATGTTTTATTTGTGAACAAGAGGAGGGTCAAATTGCAAGGGACTGTCCCAATAGGCAACAAGCTAAAAAATCAGAAATCAAGGATATTCTAAAGGAAAGAAACCCAAAACATCAATGGGATTGGTGCCCGATGTTGTTAGTGACCAGCCCAATGATGATGCTATCGAGTTGTGCAGAGCATGAGGCAAAATTAAGAATCGCGATGCATTGATTTTCTTTGATAATGGTGCACGTGCCAACTTCATCTCTGTTGATATGGCAACCCATCTACGCATCAAAGAGGATGAGATGCGATCCATGGGGAAAGTTGGAATGGCATGTAAAGGCCATGCAGAGCCTGTCACACCACTCATTGAAAAGCTTCAGTTGCATATACAGGGATATGTGGACAACAAAGAGGTCTCCATTGCTCCACTTTGAGGGTTGTAATGTATTGCTTGGTATGCCATGGTGTCACCGTATGTTGGCAGTGATTAAAACACATTTATACAGAAGCTTGGCTAGTGGAAAACAATAACACTATCTTATCTTCTACCCTAATTTACTCTCTGTCACTCTATCACTTATTCTCTTAGTTCATCTTACACAGTCCTCTCTTTTTTTCGTAATTACACAGTCCTCTCTCTCTCTCTCTCTCTCTCTCTCTCTCTCTCTCTCTATGAATTGACACTTAAAGGTTAAACAACAACTATGAAGAATAATAACATCACACAGATTTAAAAAATAAAGATACCTCCATTATCACTTGATTGCTTGTAGTATAGAGTGTTGAGCACCTGTATAGCGCTTCCCGCAATACTTGTATGTCCAATGGTGGAAGTTGGACTTCTCCACATGGATCGCATGCAAATTGAAAGCCTCGTGCTTCTCACAAGTCATGGTGCCAATGACAGATAAAGAGGCCACAGAGAGAGAGAGAGAGAGAGAGAGAGAGAGAGATGCTTCAGTCTCGACTCTTGAAACTTGAGTCTTGAAAGTTGATAAGGGAGGGAGACTTGAGAGGCCCGAGGGTTGGGGTAAAGTTGAAAGAGCAAGAATGAGAGAGAGGGGATGGGAGATGAGAATGTCAAATGCTTTGATAGGGTGCAGGATAGAGGGGATGGGAGATGAGATTTGAAAATGGCAAATGCTTCCATAGGGTGAGGGAAAGAGGAGATGGGAGGTGAGATTCGAGAATGACAAATCACAAGTCCATTCAAGAATCAAGATCCAAGAGAGAAAGATGAGAATGGTAAGTGCTTGCTGAATGGTGTGGAAGCATGGAGGAGAGGAGCACCTTTTGTAGGTGAGAGAAGGGTCAAAGTTCAAACAGTCAAAGAGGGGTCAACAGTCAAAGAGAGGGCTGCCAGCTGTAAGGAATCCAAAGAGGGCTGGGATGGGGGAGCGACGGGGGAGAGAGGGGAGTGTATGGCTAGAAAAGGGGGTGGGATGAGGTATCCAAGGCTTCCCACCCCCCCAAAATGTGCCACGCAAGCAAGCAGAACGCACAGGAGTAAAGGCAGGGGTGTAAGAAACGCAGGGCGTGGGATCGATGACGCGCAGACCAGGTGGCCCAAATAGGTGCAAAATCACGTACGAATTCGTACGGATACGTATCATACGGTACTATACGAATCGTACGGTACGGACAGATCTGTACGTCGTACGGAGGCAACTATGCTCACCATCACATTTATGGATCTTCTGCTGGGGAGAGGAGCATACATCTGAGTTCTCATTTATATTGTGTTCTTCAGTGTTCCTTCTTTCCTTTCTCTTTTGTCTTGTGTTCAACAATTTATTTCAGCACATGTTTATGTTTCCATTGTTGCATCCACTTTTGACATGGTATCAGAGCTTAGGTTTTGTGCTCCTATTGTGTTTTCTTTACTGATATAATGATTGTCTTGACCATTGCTAATCAGGCAACTGCTATTCCAACGAGGCGTCTTGTTTTTTTGCGTTTTTTGTAATATCAACATCCGTACAGTGTAACCAATCTTCTTCCTTGGATAGGGTGGTAAATAACTTGATCAAGCACTATTTACAGCAATTAACAAATTCACAAAACTAAAATGCACACTTTATCATATAATCTTGGACATTGGATACCTTGTTGGTTGGTCCCAAAATTGGCATCCCTTCTGGTATTTATTTAACTTAATTGAAGAATGGCCAAAGGCAAGGAATCCATGGTCACGTTTGTTCCAGAGGCATTCTTAGTAGAGACATTGGGACAAACATAGAGATATGCTATAATCTTCTCTATTTTCAGATGCTCATACAATCAACATCAACATCAAGTTTTATCCGAGGCACCTTGGTGGTGGCTTGTGCACCCATTGCTTGGGTATCCATGGTTCTACTTGGTGATTCTATGTTGTATGATTTTTGATTCATTAACATTGTACCATTGTATTGTATTAGATCAACCATGATCTGAGAGAGGATGTTAGTAGATATATCAGCTCATGTGTGAGACTGTGCATGCTTTAGAGCTGGGCATTATTTAGATTATTTTAGACATTTTTTATGGTCTTCATTTTGGTCATTTGTAGCATTTATCATTGGCCGACCAGCATTAAATGCTAGCTGACCTGATGAGGATGGACTAGTAACAGAACATTTGTTACATGCTTGTGACATATTAGCACCCATATTAGCACATATGTTCAATAGAGCAATATGTGAAGGTTTCCCTATCTATTTCGAGAAATCCAGATGGACCTCATCGAACTGTTGCTCCAGCTCCTTCAAGTACCACTTTGAACCACTGCACATCGAATAGGATCATGGAGAAGCTATGGTAATCCACCATGATAATACTTTGCAAGTTTCCAAAATACTCCATCTCATCTATAATAGTGTTTGGATCCGTTGCTTGTCGTCGGCTCTCTTGCTCGAACTTTGCCATGATATCACAATCTGTTTGGAGCAGGGCTGTAGCTAATCTCAAGATTTGCACATGATCTCAATTATGATGGGGTAGCTACTTCACTGATATGCTTGGTGGTGAGTCTTCAATGTCTCGTGATAATGGCTCTAATTTGACTGTGGTGTGGCCTCCTTGGACGTGGTCCTCGTAGATGGGGTCGTCGTGCTTGATGAAGGGAATGGCTCTATCCAATGTGACTCCACGACGTGGCCTGTAAGGTGTTTGGCGGAGTGGCTCTGTCTCTGCTAGGCTGGTAGTGTCAGTAGGGTCGGCTCTGTAGAAGAAGTCTGTCACTGCTCTCTATGTGTCTCCCTCCGAATGAGTTGGCCTCCTGTCTCGCAGTAGTGCAGTTCGCCGCCTCTTGAGCTTTAAGAGGAAAAGACCTAGGCATCTTTGGTTCTCGTACTCCATGATGCAATGAAGGGGTCCAAATCCATAAAGGAAGAGGCAGTGGCACTGTCCTCATATGTCATAGTATACTGTGCTTCTACATATATAGTGCTCCTCCGTCTGAGGCTCTCGACCACAAAGCTGGCAAGTCCTATCCTCTGCTAGGGTATTCGTCTTTCTGCCTGTCTCCATCTGAAGCCTATGTGAGGAGGTGCGAATCTATCCGATAGCAACCTATATGCTATGGGAGAGATGGGTGTCGATATATGCTGGCCGAATAGTGAAACCATCTTCAGAGAGAGAAGATATGACTCCTGTAGAACTCCATCCTCAATCCTAGAGGGAGGGTGGGTGGATCCATGTCCTTGCTCTCTCAATCCTCAAGATATCAGCTCTGATCACCTGGTTCAGCTTTGATCGGCTAAGAGAAAGAGTAGGGCAATCAAGGCTATAATCCAAAGGTGGAAGACAGTCAATATCCAAACCATGTAGCCTCATCCAAATAGCCATCTGTGAAAACCAACAGTTTTTCTCACCTCCTATTTCTAGTTGTCTAGATGAGGTTAGTGCCAATCTAAAGTATCTATGGCGTGGAAGTTCCCATAATCTGTGCCAAAAGGTCATTGCCCTGAAGAGCACCTCTGTAACTATAGGTGTTGCCCTTAGCTTTGCTCTGACAATGGAATGTGGGGTGGAGGGCTTACTCCTAAACATGCGTTCTATCATCATGATCAATGGCCTTTCCATGCTATCCCAACCATCATAATAATCCCTCTCTACTCCAATCTGATCAGTGAGTGGGCTAAGACGCCTCTGGTACAAGCTGCAACCCCATACCTCTGCTCCATGTAGTAATGTAGATGTGACTAAGGTGTCAAACAACCAGAGTTTGGTGTGGGGCTCCTGGAATTGTATGTGAGCACATTGACTCTCGAGTGCCCCTAGTGCTGCGTATCAACGTGCGAGACATGCCTCTGATGCCCCTCTCAACGAAAAACGTGAGCCAAAGAAGGTGACTCCCAAATAGACATATTGCCTCACATGCTCCAGTATGTCTCCCCCAAATGTGAACTAATACATAGATCTAGTCACCCATGCTGCTGAAGTATTGAAAACCATGGTTTTGGTCTTCCCAAGGCTCACTGTGAGATCTTTATCTCTACTGAAGATGTGCAAAGTATCTAGATGGCACTGCAATCCCTCCGATGAATCTGAAATGAGAACAATATCATCTGCATACAGTAATATCTGTATCAACACCCCTGCCCGACTGGCTCCATCTCCTCCTCCTCGGTCTATGTAATCAGACACTTCATCTATATATAGACCAAACAATGTGGGTGAAAGTGGATATCCTTGTTTCACTCCTATGGTACTGTCAATCCTCTCTGACAGCCCCCCAGGTGCTCGTACATGACGTGTCACTGCCTCATATAATGCATAGACATCCCATCGTATACCCTCTGGTACTCCAATGTCCTGCAATCTATGCATGATGCATGTACGAGACACTGTATCAAAAGCTTTACGAAAGTCTACAAAGCAACAATAGATCTTCGTGTCTCGGGCTCGACCCTCCTCAATAATGGCTCTAAGAGTGAGAATATGGTCCAACGTGGTATATCCTCGTTTGAAACCTGTCTGTCCTTGTGCTCTCTTGTCTTGCATTTCAGCCCACTCACCAAGTTCATGCTCCAATATACATCCATATATCTTGGCCAAAGTATGATCGATCATGATAGTTGTGTAGTTGCTAGGAATCAAGGGATCATCTCTTTTAAATATTGGAATTATAGTACATCTGCATTGTGCTTAATCTTATAAACCCACTTACATCCAATAGCTTTCTTGCCCTTTGGCAATGATACAGATCTGGTTCTCCTTTCCTTTCCTTTTCTTTTCTATCAATGGGACAACACTACACATGGTTCAACCCTAGTATAGTCCCATCGTATAGTTATTTTCAGTATTGTTTCATAGGCCGCCCACTTATTTGTAATGTTATCTTTACCTTACTGATGAGATGACATTAGATATGGATGTACTCTAGATTTTGTCTCCTAGGCCACGTTGGCCTTATGTAGACATTAATATATCTTTCTTTTTCTCTCTCTTTTCTGTGTTTGTGTGAATGTGTGTGTGTGTCTGTGTGTGTGTGTGTGTGTGTATGTGGAGTTCCATCCGCCATAGCCTGCTGTATACAAGCAAGCTCCATACCCAATAAAAAGGAGGTCTCTACCATTTCATAGTATTCTACGTGTTTCGATACTTGTCTTCGACATCGGCCTCCCCACCTGGTAGTACCTCCTTTGCATTACGTGAATCCATCATCTTCGTTAAGGGCACTTGGACAAGTGAACAATTTTCCCACAAGGGATACTATTTGAGTAACACCTACTACATGTGCATTCTCATCATGTATCATACTATTGTGGATCTCATTGTGCACATCACACTTGGGCAGATCCTGAGCTATCACCACTAGCAATTCTCTACCACCATCCTTATTTTCCTCATCATCAAGAGCCTTAAATGTTTGGTTTAGCTTGTTTATTTTGTAATGTATTGGATCTATGTCATGAGGACATGTATTTTTGAAACCTCACTTAACAAGTGGATTAATTTTTAATCACATGATTAAGTAAATGTTGCACATGTAAGGTGCAATTAGGGTTAAAGTAAATTTACGAGCCCAAGATCCAAAGAAATCACGGGATGTCAAGGGCAAAAGTTACTATAAGTTATGCCGCACAAGTACTTGTTGGTATCTGGTACCAGTTGTTGTGGGTGATGTGCCAGAAGATATGCCAGCTGAGGAACAGCCCGAAGTTGAGGAACTTAATGAAATTCTTGTTCCAGAACACGTACTGGCACACAAGGAAAGGAAAGTGAAAGGCAAAGTTGCTAGAAGGTATTTGGTTAAGTTCAAGAACTATCCAACTATAGATGCTAAGTGGATGGACGAAGGTGAACTTGCAGAGTCACCTAATGTGTTGGAACTTTATCTTGAAGCATTTTGCTTGTAGCCTACCTTGACCCCTTGTATCTCTAAGCTGAAATAGATTGTCAAAGTGACAATTGCTTAAGAAAGAAAATATGTACAGAAACAGATTTTGTACAAGTTAACACTTATTGTGTCCATATGGTTTTCTCAGTGCTAAAGAAGTAAGTATTGCTTGCAAGAATACAGTTTTTACTTCTATTGAATTGAATACATGTTGTAACAATGGTTACTCGATCGGGCATGTATTCTATGAATTGACTCAGTGGGGATATCATTTTGATGTACCAGCCACTAGATCTCTAGTCAGGGTGATGTGGAGTCATCAAATGAGAATCTGCCACAATGGGGACATCATTGTGGTGTATCGGCCACATATCTGAAAACAGTGATATGGAGTCATGATGATAGTCTGCCATGTTTCACAGTTAGAACATACATGTGTTAACAGTGTGTTCAATACACAATGTTGACTGATAGCATGTATGTGTTGTACATATGCTGCCAAGTGTAAGTTCACTGGGTTAGCTGGTAGCATGTATGACATTCATGCAAACGAGGATGTTTGCGATTTCGAGAGGGAGGTATGTCACAAGACTGTGACAACTATTATCTTTTTGTTGATTTCTTTATTACATATTTTATTTGGTTTTTCTTTTTGGAAGGATTCCTCTTGAAATCTAAATGCCTAAGTTGCATGGCCAGTATGTGAAACGGACAGGAATGTCTAGTGAGTCAAGACTAGACAGTTAAGGTCTAGTACAAGTCTAGAAGAAACTGATGGTACTATAGATTGACAAGCCTGGAAGAGACTTGTGAAAGTATATATGGACAAGTGTGTTGAAGAACTAGCCTAGAAGAGACTAGTTCAAAGTGAAGATGGACAAATCTTCAAGAGATTAATCCATGTGGGGTCATCAGTGGAAATTCACTTTCAGTTGAGCTACGTTACAAATTTGGATGTAGCCATAGTCTGCAAAGATGGTCAGAAGACTAGAGGGGATGCAATGGAAGCAACTCCTAAAATTTAGGGAGTTACTAATTTTGGACCTCAGAATCTGTTTGCGTCATTATCTTCGTTTTTGTACGAGGATTAATCCTCTGGACTGTGCCGAGGTCAAATTTTGAACCGAGGATGGAGAATTTTAGACCGAAAGGTTTAAACACGAAAATTGTTACATGTATGCCATGTGTCACAATTTGGACATAAATTCCCAAAAGAGAGAGAGAGGGCAGCACAAAAACGAGTTTCAATGCATGGGGGGCTCATTTTGTGAAAGGGAGATGGATTGCTACAGATGGAGAGCTCTTGAGAGCTGGTCTACCTTGTCTATGATGCACAGAGGGCTAAGTTTGCTTCCTACTCTCTCTCTCTCTCTCTCTCTCTCTCTCTCTCTCCCTCCCTGACAGTATGGTTATGCTGCAGAATCAAGGGCCTTTCTTTTGATTCAGGTACAGCTGTGTGGAATATGTTGTTTTTGCATGAGGCAAGAGCCTCCTTTCTCCAGGAACAGGAGCAGTTGTATGCTGTCCCAGCAGGGACAGGTGAGGGTGGTAACCTCACCAAGCAAGTGTCTGAAACAGCACTAAACCAGAACTGATTCTGGACTGTTCAGAGGGTATTTCAAAGCCCAATTGATGTCAAAATCAAGGGGCACTTGGCGCAGATGATGCAGAACAGTACAGGGATCAATATAAGCTGAAAACAGGTTTCAGAACAGGCCTGAACCAGTAATTACAGTGGGCTGAACAATACAGGGAACAGTATGAGTTGAAAACAGGTCTCAGAACAGGTCTGAACCAGTAATTACAGCAGACTGAAATGGTCAATTCTGCACTCCAACCAGAAGTTTCAGACTTGGGCAGAGTTTCCCCTCCTGGTCAACTTGATTTGGGTCAGTAATTGTACTGTTATGCTGTCAAATTTCACCCAGAATAGGTGAAAGACAGCCCATTGTACTTTCTCTTTTTAAAAATAAAGAAATACCGCAAGGGGCGCCTAATTTAGGGGCCAACAAGGTGTCTATGTAGCAACAGGAGCATTCTAGCTTCCTGTATTTCTTCTTGATTCTGTGTCTTTAAGTTCAGGTAAAGTGGGCGACTGTTAAATTGGGTGAAAGCATTTATTTATTTTGGTTGTACACTACCGCCCTTCCCAGTGAACAGGCCGGTTACATTCAAACTGCAAGAGAGAAAGAGGAGATGCTGCCAGTCTGATTTGCAACCATTGAACGACCTGCTGAGGCAGTCAGGGGCAGGAGAAGACCAATCAACAGCAGGTGACAACATCAACAGGTTGTTACGACAGGGCGGCAACAGTAAATGACTGATTTTCTTCAGTTCTTTGCATCTACAAGCTGTTGTGGCAAGGCAACAATTGCATTTAACTCATTTTCAATCATTCTTTGCGCAAATTTCTCTGCTGTAAACTCTAATTTACAATAGAAATTAGGGTTTAGCAGCAGCCTTGGGAAGCGTGCCAAAAATTGGAAGCTCCATGACTTGAATTCAACAAGGCTGAAGGTGAATTTCAGCTAAATTTAGGTGAAGGACTGACCAGCCATTGAATTTGGGGCATTTCCATCATCTATGAAGTGGATGAAGGCTAATTAAGTGCCCGAATCAAGAAGCAAAATAGATTGAAGACTTGCTGGTTACTTTGGATAGCAAGGGGAGTTTGGATTGCGAAGGGGATGGGGAGAATCCCATTGTAAATCAACTTTTTCTTCAATAAAGCTAAAGAAAACCGAAAGGGGCGCCAATTTTGGAGCCAATCGGGTGTGCATTGTCCAAGATCAGTAGGTAAATTTGTATTTTCAGATTTGCATTAATTGTTTTCTACTGTAATTAAGTTGTAATCAAGGATTTACCACCCATCCACGGAAGGAATGCTAGTTACAATCTATCCATCCCTTTTCATTCTTCCCACAAGGGACAGTTACTTGAAAGGCCACACACCATCTCTGTTCTTCCACCAAAAAAAAAAGAGTTCAACGTGGTTCCATCCACCTTTGCGGGACTTGGTAGACTACTAGCATAGTATGGGGAAGTTTCGAAAACAAGGGGAAACAATAACAGGAAAAACAAAAGTTTCGGAGTTTCGGCCAAATTTTGTTTAGTTTAGCTTGTTTATTTTGTAATGTATTGGATCTACCCATTCCTTTTCATTCTTCCCACAAGGAACAACTACTTGAAAGGCCACACACCATCTCTATTCTCCCACCGAAAAAAAAAAGTTCAATGTGGTTCCATCCACCTTTGCGGGACTTGGTAGGCTACTAGCATAGTACAGGGGAGTTTCGGAAACGAGGGAAACGGTAACATGAAAAACCGGAGTTTCGGAGTTGTGTCCAAATTTTAAAAACGAGGAAATATCGTTTCGGATTGTACACTAAAATAAATACATTATTATGTGGATATGTAAATATATCAATGCCTACAACAATATGTTGTGAGAGCAGAGGATCGAGATACAGCCAAATTCAGTAGACAGTGTGAGAGTGAGAGAGACAAAGTTGAAGCACGACACCCAAGAGAATAGACTGAATGAGTGTAATCTGAAAGTACAAAGTACAACCCTTAAACCTTAGGGTTGTAGGGGGGTGTTCACACCCGACACACACTAAGTGCCTAAATGTGTGTAACATAAGCACATAAGTACATACGATAATAAGACCATAAGTCTGGGGGAAAAAACCTCTCCTACCGAGAGTAAAAAGTGCCCCAGTGTCCTACTGATCACCGACACTCCCATATGAGCGTAGACGTAAGTAAGGCGTGAGTAAAATACCCAACAAACCCCCCTGGAGTGAAGAGTGATCAAGAGTACAAGGATCATCCGCCACCAAAGGATATCAAATTTA
Organism: Lygodium microphyllum; assembly: GCF_053477565.2. Taxonomy (NCBI): domain Eukaryota; kingdom Viridiplantae; phylum Streptophyta; class Polypodiopsida; order Schizaeales; family Lygodiaceae; genus Lygodium; species Lygodium microphyllum. Next base: position 107,993,594 of record NC_141158.1, read on the forward strand.
AAGCATCGCGAAATGCTTCAAATTTGTCACAAGGAAAAGCTTTGGTGAAGATGTCTGCCACATTACTGGTGGTAGGACAATAAACAAGGCTGATATCACCTGCATGTAGCCTCTCTCTGACAAAGTGATAGTGAATCTCAATGTGTTTCGTGCGAGCATGAAACACTGGGTTCCGTGCCACTGCAATGGCACTCTGACTGTCAGTGAACAAAGGAGCAGGCTCAGTAACAGATACATCCAAATCAGCTAGCAAGCGTCTAAGCCATACGCATTCAACTGTGGTGGTGAAAGTTACCTTGTATTCAGCTTCACATGACGATGTGGCAACAGTGGATTGTTTCTTGCTAAGCCAAGAAATGCAAGAAGTGCCAAGAAAGAAGCAATTGCCACTAGTAGAGTGACGTGTATCATAATCACCAGCCCAATCAGAATCACTGTAAGCATGTAAATGCAGTGGTCCCCCCTTGGCATAAAGCAACCCAAGAGAACGAGTACCCTGCAAGTAGCGGAAAACACGCTTGACAGCTTGCCAATGTGACATACGTGGCTGATGCATATACCTGCTCAAGGCTGAAACTACAAACTGTATGTCCGGCCTAGTATTGCATAGATAGATAAGGCATCCAACTGCAGGAGCATATGTATGTATATCAAACAAATCACTGTCATCATGTAATGACAGTTTCAGTCCAGGTTCCATGGGAGTACAAACTGGCTTGCAATCCTGTAAGCCAAACTTCTCAAGAAGCTGCCCAATATACCTTGACTGTGATAACCCAATACCTCGAGCAATATGTATGAACTGGATGCCCAAGTAGTAATGCAAAACTCCCAAGTCAGACATGTCAAAAGTTTGCTGCAAATTTTGTTTGAATGCTGAAATCTGATCAGCATGTGTTCCAGTGAGCAAAAGGTCATCAACATAAAGACATAAAATCAGCATAGATCCCCCTTCTTTACATACGTAAAGGGTAGACTCAGATGAACTGTTTAGAAACCCCTGATCAAGCAAGAAAGCATCTATCTTTTCATACCAAGCTCTAGGAGCTTGTTTTAAACCATATAGTGCCTTTTTGAGCTTGCATACCAAATGTTCTGAGCCTTCAACTGCAAAACCAATGGGCTGCTGTACATAAACTTCCTCCTGAAGTTCCCCATGCAAAAATGCAGTCTTGATATCTAGCTGATGGACTGTCCAACCATAATGTGCAGCCAAAGCAATCATAGACCTGATGGTCGTCATACGGGAAGTAGGAGCAAATGTCTCCTCATAATCAATGCCCTTTTTCTGTGCGTAGCCTTTAGCTACCAGCCGTGCCTTGTATTTATCAATGGATCCATCTGCTTTTCTTTTCAATTTGTAGACCCATTTTGTTCCAATGGCTTTCTTCCCAAATGGCAAGGACACCAAATCCCAAGTGTGATTCTTAGTAATAGAATCTAATTCAGCTTGCATGGCTGCCTTCCAATGCACACTGTGTTGTGCATCCTCATAACATTCAGGCTCTTCATTATCAAAAGTGCTTGCTGCCATAATAAACTCCATAGTATGTGCTGAATCATGCAAACGAGTTTGCCTTCTAGTACGACCAGCCATGGGTGCATCCAAAGGACTATCTTGCATAGTCTGCAAATACCATCTAGGTAGCTGTCTAGCATCCTGGCTGTGTGCAAGCTCTTGCTGAATTTCTGTTTCAGCATTATGCTGAGTATTCCGATCAGCCAATGGCTGAATTTCTGCATTTTCCATAGGAGCAGCTGGCTGAACATTAGGTTCATTTTGTGAACCTCCAGCTGAGTCACCAAAAGTAATGGGCAGCAGCCCTTCAAAAACATCACGGGCAGCCTGATATGTGTCCAAACCAGCCAAGGATAATTCTGATTTTTCATCAAAAACAACATCCCTGCTGACAAAAACCTTCTTAGTAACGGGATCATAGAGTCTGTAGCCTTTGCTCTCATTGCTATATCCCATAAAAATGCACTTAACAGCCTTGTTGTCCAATTTTCTTCTAAGTACCTGTGGAATATGGGTATAGGCAAGACACCCAAAGGTACGAAAGTGACCAACAGAAGGTTTACGGCTGTTCCAAGCCTCAAATGGTGTGATGGTCTTCAAGGCTTTGGTAGGGCATCTGTTCAAAAATATGGCAAGCACACATGACTGCTTCCATCCAAAAACTATGAGGCAAGCTCTTTGCCTTCAGCATACATCTGGCCATCTCCGTGAGTGACCGATTTTTCCTCTCTGCTACCCCATTCTGCTGTGGAGTATAAGCTGTAGTATACTAATGTACTATGCCCTTCTGCTGCAAAAAAGAATTCAGCATAGAGGACATGTATTCCCCCCCTCGGTCCGAACGGAGAGTCTTAATGTGGCATCCAGATTGGTTTTCAACAAGTGCACTGAAAGCCAAAAATGCATCATACACTTCTGATTTCTTTTTCAAACAATAGATCCACCAAAAACGTGTGAAGTCATCAATGAATGTCACAAAATAATAACAACCACCCAATGACATGGTCTGCATAGGCCCACAAACATCTGAATGCACCAACTCCAATCTGGTTGTTGCCCTGAAAGCAACATCACGAGGAAATGAGAAACGATGCATTTTTCCCAAAATGCATCCCTCGCATAAGTGCTCAGGAGGTCTCTCCAAGAGAGGTAAGCCATCCAGCATCTGAGTACGATGTAAAAGCATCAAGCTGCCAAAGTTTACATGCCCTAAACGAGCATGCCATAACTCCGCCTGTATCATAGCAGGAGTAAGAGTGGATGTCAAGTATGCTGACTGATTTACTGAAAGAGCATCCAACTCATATAAACCATGACACAAAGATCCTGTCAAGACCAATGTCATGCATTCTTTTTCTCGAACCATGCAACGGTCATCATCAAAAGTGACCTGCATACCACAACGTGCCAAAGAAGAAATAGAAAGCAAATTCTTCTTTATTCCAGGCACAAACAAAGCATCCTGCAGGCGGAGAATACAGCCATCAATGGCTGTGAGCTGAATCTCCCCAATACCACGAACAGGGTATGATGCATTATTGGCACACTGTACCGATTTCCCAACGGAAGGTGCACTAACTGAAGCAAACAAATCTCTGCGAGATGTGATATGTCTAGAAGCACCACTGTCAAAGAACCAAGTGTCAACATCCTCTGTAGAGCTAAGTGCTCTATCGGCCCAAGAGATATCATAACTGCAAGTGTAAAAACAATAGTCCCGGTCCACAACAAAGGACACGGACTCACTAGCAGTGGAAGGAGTAGTAGAAACAGACATTCCTGACTCCTTTTTCTTCTCTTTGGCAATGCGCTTTCTGCACTCAGTGATATAGTGGCCGGGCTTCTTACAATAATGACATTTTCCTTTCTTTGCTTGCGTCCCCCCTTGTGACTGATTCTGCGATGTGCCCGAAGTGCCAGAACTCTGTGGAGCATTTTTCACCTTGCTGTTCTTGCCTTTCTGTCTTGCCACAAAAGCCTGCTCAGAGACTATAGCATCCACACCACTATTTTTCCGTGTTTGCTCCTCCTCTAGAAGCAAGCTAACCAGCTGAATAAAAGTGAGTGGGTGCTCAGCAATCCTCATTGTGAGGTTCAATGCAGTATGAAAAGACAAGTACGAAGGAGGTAGGGAATTCAAGGTGGTGGATATCAACTGTGCATCCGAAAAATACTCATCTACATTCATGAGCTGCTCCCTCAAGTCCTGAATCTTGTTTAAGTGATCCTGCATAGAATCACCTTCATGCATCTTCAGAGTTTCCAACTCTTTCTTCAAGAAAGAGACCCGTGTCTCATTTTTTCCTGCAAACATATGCTTCAAAGTCAACCATGCATCTCGTGAAGAAGATGCCGAACGGATATGAGGTATGATGGACCGCTGAACTGCCAGAGCAATCAGCGACAAGGCTTGTGCATCACGGGTATCCCAAGCTTTTTGAGCTGCAGTTCTTGGAGGAAGTGGCTGAGGTGGAGCGGGCTGAGGTCCCCGTTGTCCACGTGCGCCATGGGGAGGAGGAGTAGCGGGAGCTACAACTCCCGGCCGAGTTTCCTCTCCACTGACATAATCCCATAAATTCTTGGCCACTAATACATTTTTCATCATAAATGACCAAAGGGAATAGTTGTTTCCGTCCAGTCTGTCCTCTTTGGATACATACGTAAAAACATCACCTCCCTGATTTGCCATGATGACAAATTTCCAAAGACAAAATGAGCAATGTCAAAGCAGTACGAACTGGAAATCTGCAAATTTCCAGAAATTGCAGCAAATACGTTTCTGCAATTGATGTGCAAGGGCGTACTCTGTCAGAAAACTGTCATTTACTGCACGCTTCCCAAGGTGCAAACAGTGCAATGCAACACTGTTATGAATAAATCCCCAAAATTTCTGTCAAAAACAGTCGTTTTGTGACTGTATCAGCAGTTTAAATGCATCTGTCCTCCAAATACACAAAAGCCCCAAAATATCTGACAATCCTGCCTAAAAATTTGCATGAAATTTATCCCTGCACTTGTTCTGTGTTGCCGCGTGTGAACCTCTGCTTCCAGAATTGTGTTCTGGGCTGAAATTTTTAAAAAAATTGTTTAAAATTGCACCTGACGTGGAGCAGACTGGCGTGTGCTGGTAGGCGGGCAGTTTGGCGCAGGACAGGCTGACGTGGTCACCTGACGTGGTCGTCTGGCCAGTCGCGAGCTGCTGACGCGGGCAGGCGGGCAGGCGAGTTGTGCGTGGTCAAAAACAGCGAGGTAGGACTGTCGCGAGCAAGCATTGACTCCGCCTGCACGAAACGGGGCCCTGGCGGACGACGGACAGGATGATAGGCGACGGGCTGCAGACGTTGCTGACGACGCTGATGCTGACGTTGCTGACGAGCAAGGTACTGGTGCGCTGAACTGGCGCTGGAGGCTGACGACGAGCTGTACTTGTGCTGACGTGACGTCTGACAAGGTTTGACGTCAGGCAGCATCAGACCCTGTGCGCTGGAGACACGTTGCGTGGAGCTGTGTGTCAGCGGCCTAGAGCAGGACTGGCGTGGGCTGCAGACTGCAGACTTGCACTCTGCAAGCAGAAGCTGAGTTCAGAGCTGAGCTCTGATACCAAATGTGAGAGCAGAGGATCGAGATACATCCAGATTCAGTAGACAGTGTGAGAGTGAGAGAGACAGAGTTGAAGCACGACACCCAAGAGAATAGACTGAATGAGTGTAATCTGAAAGTACAAAGTACAACCCTTAAACCTTAGGGTTGTAGGGGGGTGTTCACACCCAACACACACTAAGTGCCTAAATGTGTGTAACATAAGCACATAAGTACATATGATAATAAGACCATAAGTCTGGGGGAAAAAACCTCTCCTACCGAGAGTAAAAAGTGCCCCAGTGTCCTACTGATCACCGACACTCCCATATGAGCGTAGGCGTAAGTAAGGCGTGAGTAAAATACCCAACATATGTACCCAAATTTTATACAAAACTTTGAGTCTTGATGTCATATGATTAAAATCATGATTCATTATACATGCCACGACTCACGGGTGAAGACTGAAGAGTCGCGACTGAGAACTCCATGGTTAAAACTTAAGATAGCTTAACACAATTAAGACTCAATTTTCAAAACTTATGGCAATAAAATGAATTAGAATTTATGACTCATGAATAATCTATGATCTAAAAAGCAATGAACACTAAAGACTGACATCAAGAACAATGGAACAAAAATCAAGATGCATAATAAGTGAAATCGAGATACAATGATACATGTAACTATGTCGTGTAAATAATCTGTCAAAACTCCAAAGTCCAATGAGACTATAAGTATCAACATCAATGAACAACTAGCAACTGTAGTCTAGACTTTGGACTCTGCACAGCTAAATTGACTCTTATATATTACGACTCACGAGTCATGACTCATGACTCATCCGAACTCTAAGGGTCTATGCACCATCTCCTCGTCCAACTTTGAGGGCCTTGATCGAGAAGTTGATGAAGCAACCTCAACCTCAACCTCAGCCTCATCAGAGCCTTAGCCTCAGACTCTGGCTCTAACTCAACCTGTGATACACAACCATGTGTAGCCCTCACTCTTACCCTCCTCTGTGCACAAGTCTCATGTACTGGTGTCGATAGCTCCTCATAGAGCATGGAGTAGATATCCTGCTCCTCATGTGATATCTACGAGATGTCATGCACCTTCTCTATATCAATCTTATCAACTTTCACATATAAAGGTGAATGAGACAAAGATATATCATATAAGAAAAGATTCAACATGGTTAATATTCATACATATCACAATTTACAATCCAACTTCCAAGCAATTTAGCAATGTCAAGTGTGAAGGACTCAAGGTTAAAAAGTTAATTATACTAATCATTACCAATTTACCTGTGAAGGCTTAGGAAACAAAGCAGTCCTCTCAAGAAGCTGGAGATTGCAATGGCAAAATACTAAACGCTCCAGTTGGGCAATTGTGAGTTTATTTCTCTTTTTGGTGTGGAACAAGGTCCATGTGCTCTAGTTTCTCTTAGCAAGCCCTGAACTACAATCTTGCGAGAGAACCCGAATGACAATGTGTTTCTATTTTAATTTAAAAGATTGAGGTTAAGTAATTAGCAATTGCTAATATGCAAGCTGCAAAATCGATATTTGACTGGGCAATAGATTATAGAACCTATTACCTAGGTTGCATAATGCATTAGATAATCAAGATTCAAAATATAAAAGTTACCAGTCATATACCAAAGTAGGAGCACAATTGCCGTATTTCTCCCACCAAGAGACAGGCTGAAACTATATCTCTCGAAGCCTAGCTATAGATCAGTCAAAATAAAGAGAATAATTACGGAATGCCAGCAAATCATCCTCTACTCTCCTCATCATATCTATATCATCCTTGTGAGGCACCTCATGTACTCCATGAAGCCCTCCTCTAACTCCTCGCTAGTGTGCTGCTTCGCGTTGCGCCAAAGGGGATACAAGATATGTGCGACAGCATGGATTGGCTTATGGAACCAATCCCATTGTGCATTTCACACTGCACGAATCCCATTAACCCTTAAGAGCAAAGGATGATGGATCATAGATAAAATAAGTTAAAAACTTAGAAGTTATAATAATGATCAATTATCAAGGAGTCGTTAATACTAAATAATTACATGTATAAAAGTTAAACAAAAACTTACTTGTATTGGGGCAAAAAGCTGTTGCAAAGCAAGGCCTTGCCAATTTTATCCATATACTCATACAGAAGCCCTAAAGTACTCCTCTCCATAACAGCGATACGCAATACAGTATAAATAGAAGCGAGACTTTTCACCAATGCCTCTGTCTCAACCCACCAACTCTCATCAACCCCTTAGAGCAAAGGATGATGGATCATAGATAAAATAAGTTAAAAACTTAGAAGTTAGAGTAATGATCAATTATCAAGGAGTCGTTAATACCAAATAATTACATGTATAAAAGTTAAACAAAAACTTACTTATATTGGAACAAAAAGCTGTTGCAAAGCAAGGCCTTGTCAATTTTATCCATATACTCATACAGAAGCCTCAAAGTACTCCTCTCCATAACAGCGATACGCAATACAATATAAATAGAAGTGAGACTTTTCACCAATGCCTCTGTCTCAATCCACCAACTCTCATTTAAAATATTGTGCATAAAAGCAAGAGCCTTTGGAGACTCTCTCTCACTCCATGCGAGTCATTACTAGCATGCAATAAAGGGGAGAGAGTGCGCAATGGAGTGCGAGATAGAGGCACGAGCAGCAGAGTTGAGAGTTAGAGAGAGTGAACGCAAAGATAGGTGTACCAGATTGTGATGGTACACAAAGAATGAAAGAATGTATTTATATGTTAGGGTACAATAAGAGTGTGTTCACACTTGTATGACTATATACATGGAGACGAAGGGACTTTACACCCGACAACCTCCCACTTAAAGGCCTGAAGTGATATCTTTAAGCTAACCAACTCCCACTAAACAAATGTAATGCTCATACTGAGCCTTTGCAAGACACTTAGTCAGTGTAACAAGACCATCATCCAAGACCTGTCAAATGAAGTGGTACCGAACATCTATGTGTTTGGTACGTCCATGAAACATGGCATTCTTAGCCAAACATACTGCACTCTGGCTATCACAACCAAGTACTAGAGTACGTGAAGAAAGACCAAAATCCTTGACTAGACGGCCAAGCCAAATAGCTTCCTTAGAAGCTTCTGTGGCTGAAATATATTCAGCTTCTGTAGTACTCAGTGCCACAATTTTTTGCAATCTTGAACACCAAGAGATAGTCCCACCAACCAAAGTAAAAACATATCCACTGGTAGATTTTCTACTGTCAAGATCTCCTCCCATGTTCGAATCACCAAATCCCTACAACTCTAGTGTACCCTTTCCATAGCATATACACTTTTCTTGTGTACCTTTCAAGTACCTGAAGATACATTTCACTACTTCCCAATGTGGCTTGCCAGGGTTAGACATGAATCTACTAACAACTCCCACTACATAAGCAATGTCAAGGTGAGTTGCAACCATGGCATACATCAAAGATCCACAAGCTGATGCATAAGGTATACCCTTCATAGCACTAGCAGCTGCATCATCCTTAGGGCAATCATCTTTGCTAAGCTTTGTATGTGACGATTAAGGCACACCAAGAGACTTAGCATCAGTCATATTAAACCTATCAAGTACTTTGCTGATGTACTTGTCCTGTGAGAGAAACAACAAACGCTGCCCTCTGTCTCTTTTAATGCGCATCCCCAAAATGTGTTCAACTGCCCCCAAATCTTTCATTGAGAAGGCTGAACTCAACTGCCTTTTAAGAGCATTCGAAGTACTCTTATGCAGTCCTGCAATTAGCATGTCATCCACATATAGAACCAACACAATAAGGCTTCCATCATCATCCTTTTTAGTGTATAAGCAGTGATCTGCATGATTGCGTTTAAATCCATGGCTGAGCATAAAGGTATCAAATTTTTTGTACCATTGTCTAGGGGCTTGTTTCAACCCATATAAGCTGCGTTTCAGCTTACAAACCAAATGTTCTTTTCCTGGAATAGCAAATCCTTCTGGCTGCTTCATGTACAGCTTTTCATCCAAGTCACCATAAAGAAAAGCAATCTTCGCATCCATTGAATCCAACTCTAAATCCAAGAATGCAATGAGAGCAAACAAAACACATAGCGTAGTCATCTTCACCACTGGTGAAAAGACCTCTTGGAAGTATATGCCTTCCTTCTATGTATAGCCCTTAGCAACCAGCCATGCCTTGTACTTGGGCTTCCCATCAATACATTTCACTTTGTAAACCCATTTATTAGGAATAGCTTTCCTATCCTTGGGCAAAGGTACAAGCTCCCGTATGTTATTTGCATATAGAAACTTCATCTCTTCCTACATAGCAAGCTCCCACTTTCTCTGTTTTCACATGACTGCGCCTCTTTAAATGTCAGAGGCTCACCCTCATCAATCAACAAAATGCAATCCAAAGATGGCTGAAACCTTTGTGACTGCCTTCTGACACGTGTAGACCTTTTTACCCAATGATTTGTATTATCAGGTTGTGGGCCTATTGTTGGGAACAAAGGCCCTCGTGCCTTTAAATGTGCTCGGGTGTGAACACACCCTTAGCACTTATACTTACACATATATATCTATCTAAAAACCTAAAGATACACTCGTCAAACGTGCTCACTCTTTGCTTTGCTCTCTCCCACTCTCTGTCTCTTCATACCTAAGAAACTCCTACTGTCTCGATCTTCGTGCCTAATCCATCACTACAAACTGGTATCAGAGTAGGCAAGAGACAGTTTGGACACAGCCAAGAACTTGCCAGGTAATACTTTACAATGCAAGTAATGTAAAGTTCCCTTTTTGTTGCCTTTAACAATCAGCATAGAGCCCTTATGGACCTTCCAAGATCCACCACCAAAGGTAGTAAAATACCCTCTAGCATCAAGCTGCCCAACTGATAGTAGACTTTTCTTTATGCCAGGAACAAATCTGACATCCTGCAAAATCAGCTCTTCGTCATTTTCAAGGGCCAAGTGAATGGTACAAACACCCTCTATCTCACATGCATAGTTATTACCCAAGTAAACCTTACCTAGGCAACCTGCAGTGTATTCAGAAAATGACTCCAAAGAGGGGTTAACATGAAAAGAGGCACCGCTGTCCACTATCCATGATTGCGACAGCCCATCATGAGCCGAAAGTAAAGCATCAATTACATCCTTTTTTTGTGTTGTGCATATCACCTGCTGCTACCACAACATTTACATCAGTGCATGAGGCTGCAACAAGTACCTCTTTAGTATCAGGAGGCTCTTCAATAACCACACTAGATGCAACATTTACCTTTGCAACTTCTTTTGAGGAAAAGCTGTCATCTTCTTACTTATCATCCTTCTTTTTCTTACCGTGTTGTTTCTTTCTTTCTTGCTCTTTCTTGAAGTACCAGCAAACGGGCTTTTTATGCCCTTTACGCCCACACTGATAGCATATGACATCCTCTTGTTTGCCCTTGCTTTTGCCTTTACTCGCTGCATTACCCCTCTTTTCAAACATGCCTCTTACATGGTAAGCTGAGCCACTGCTTTCACCACTAGACTTTCTTCTGATTTCTTCATTAAGGATTGAATCTCTAACACCATCAAAAGTCAAAGCGGGGTTGTTGCTAAGTGACACAACCAAAGATTCCTAGTTGTCAGGCAAAGTCATCGATGAAAAAGTAGCTTTCAATTTATCATCGAAAGCCACCAAACCAAAGACCTAAAACTGACTCAAAACCCCTATGAAAGCACTCAAATGCTCAGATGCTAGCTTAGACTCATCCAACTCCATGTTCACAACTTTACGCACAAGATGCACTTGATTCACAAGAGTTGCATTTTCAAAAGTGTCCTTAAGCTTTTTCCATATAGCATAACCTGTATCAAGACGGTTGATGTTTGTAAGTACATCATTAGACACTGCCATCTTAATGTATGCAATGGCCTTCTTGTTAAGTCTAGCCCAATCCACATCTGTCATAGTTGCAGGCTTAGTCTCCGAGAGAGCATTTTCACAGTCCTTGAGAAACAAAATGCCTTGTATCCTATCCTTCCACAAGTCAAAGCCAATGCCATCAAACCTCTTAATTTCAAAGAGGGATTTAGTGTCACTGCCTAGCATTTGCAGCCATTTTTCAGCAATACACCAGAAATTCAATGCTGCAATTTATGACAGCAAAAATGAGCTGAATATTCAGCTGATTTCATCCCAAATTTTTAGCAAATAATAGCAAGATTCAGTCCAAGTACATGTACAGCAGTAGAAAGAATGACTTTCAGCAGTATGACTGCAATTTCAGCATACATTAAATGCATACATCACTACCAAGTAACTCCCACTTCAGCAATATCACCAAAAATACATCTGCAACAATCCCAGATCTGCAAATGATCACTAAGACTGCTGCAACATGAATAATCAACAATACATCAACTCAATGGGAGCTGCCCAACATGTGTACCGCATACATATGTGCTCGTATTAACTTCTAATACACAAAACACCAAGAAATCTCTGCAATTTCTCCAAAAACGCACAAGCGGGAGATAAAAAAATGCTCGAATCACTCTGCTTATGGCAACAAGATTGCTTCAACAATATTCCCAAAGTGCATTTCACGCATCAACTTTGCCAAAATCCACAGATTTCAGCAAAAGCCCCAAAAATTTCACTATCAAATCTGCCCCAATTGCATTAATACATGTTCCCAAGAGCATAAAACCGAAAAATTTAGTTAAATTTCACAAAATTTTGCAAAAGCCTCAAAATTTCCGGGTCTAAGTATGCACAAATGTCAGCAAATCTAACTCAGCTGAACAAAATTTCACCAATACAGCAAAAGCCCCAAATTTTATGGATCCAATGTTGAGAAATTTTACTCAAATGAGTAAAATTTCACTAAATTTGGCGAAATCCCCAATTTAAACACGCACAATGTCTGCAATTTCTAACGCAAATGCCTCAATTATGCATAAGCAGCACTAAATCTACAAAAGCCCCAAATTTCCAAGCATAAATCTGCACAAATCTGAGCACTTTGCTTGCGCGCGCAAACCCCCATCAATGAGCAAGGAGCCTGCTTGCAAAAATTAATGGAAAATAGACAAAAATTGCTGATAACGTGACGAAACACCAGCCGTTGACCAGCTGCCTGTCCCACATGCCTGTCGCTTGACGAATCTGCCTGCGCCTGTCCTCATGAGCTGTTGCCTACTGTTCATGAGCTAGAAGTAGCAAAAACTACTGCGCTGACTAGAATCAGCTGTCGCTTGCAAAAACGAGCCTGCACGTGTTGTTGCCTGGCTGGGAACTTTCCTGGCAACACGTGTGTCAAAATAGTGACGACCTGACCTGTATTGGCCTGCAAAGGCTGTGCGTGACCTGTCTGCTGACAGTTTGAGTAAAAACGAGCTTGAAGCACTATCGCTTGTCTCGCACGTGCTGTTACCTGATCAACAAAGATGACAACTTGCTGATTTCCCCCGAGCGAAGCACTGGCAATGTCTCGCACGGGCTCCGAGAAGCGTGCACACCTTAGCCGCAACTCTGATACCAGTTTGAAGGGGAAAGTGCACAATGGAGTGTGAGATAGAGGCGCGAGCAGCAAAGTTGAGAGTTAGAGAGAGTGAACGCGGAGATAGATGTACCAGATTGTGTCGGTACACAAAGAATGAAAGAATGTATTTGTATGTTAGGGTACAATAAGGGTGTGTTCGCACCTGTATGACTATATATATGGAGAGAAAGGGACTTTACACCCAACATGCAATGGTCTGTATCAAATTTGAACAGACCCGTATTAACCTCTCCAATACAATAAACATATAAGCAAATCTAGTGGTGGAGAGCTTCAATAGCTCAAGTGTGCTATTGGCTCGAAACATGCTTGTGGCGGATGGCCTCTTCTTCACAAATCTTACCACGCTTGTTGCCGTCTTGAAAATGTTATCCACCTAAGATATTTTCCCAACATCTTCAATAAGCAAATCAAGGCAATGGGATGCACATGGAATACATACTATGCTAGAAAACTCCTCCTCAAGCATACGTTCCATAGACACACAATTGCTTTCATTATCTGTCACCACACCTGCACCACAATTTGGACTCCTACGTTCATGATGACTTGTCGCATGTGCTCCCAAATGAAAGCTCATGTGATGCTAAGACCTGAGGCAGAGGCATCGATAGCCCTAATGAATATGGTGCCTTTACATAAAGACACCAAAACATTGTAAACAATCCTTCGGCGCAAATCTGACCATCCATCGCATAATATTGGGCATCCATATTTTACCCATGTCTCCTTCTGTAACATTCCTCCCCCTGTGACCCCTGTGCCTCCCCCATAGAAAGTCCCCTCCTCCCTTTTAGATTTTTTTGAATTTTTCTGAAATTTTTTTACCCCTCTCTCTCTCCCCGCCGACAACACGTTGGGGGGGGAGAGAGAGAGAGAGAGAGAGAGAGAGAGTGTGTGTGTGTGTGTGTGTGTGAGATGTCCAATGGGGGGGCATGCAGCCCCCCAGATGACGGGTGGCACCGCCTTATCACCTCCCCCTACACCTATAAAGCTCCCCCCCTCACTGGACTACAGGCAACCCCCCCTGCTGGTCCACGAACACAGCGCACCCCCCCTGGCGGTGACGTCAGAACCCCCTCTCCAGCCTCACGACAGGCGGCCCTCCTCCCTGGCGTACAAACACTGCGTTCCCCCCCTGGGGCTCCGACTGAATCCTCCCTCCCCCCCCCCCCCTCGTTCGCTAAGCAGAGCGCCCCCCCCCCCCCTCCCCCCATGAGCAGGACAAGAAGTAAGAGAGGAGGTGAAGAGAAGGAGAGAGAGAAGAGGAAGAGGAGAGGAAGAGAAGAAAAGGAGAGAGAGAAGAGGAAGAGGAGAGGGGGAGAAGAAGAGAAGGAGAGAGAGAAGGGAGAAGAAAAAACAAGAAGAAGAAGGAGAAGGAGAAGAGAGAGAGAGAGAAGGAGAAAAAGAGGTAGAAGAGGAAGAGGAGAGGGAGAGAATAAGAGGAGAGAGAAGAGGAAGAGGAGAGGGGGAGAAGAAGAGAAGGAGAGAGAGAAGGGAGAAGAAGAAGAAGAAGAAGAAGAGAAGAAGGAGAAGAGGAGAAAAAGAGAGAGAAGAGAAAGAGAAGAGGGAGAGAAGAAGAGAGGGAGAGAGAGAAGAGGAAGAGGAAATGGAGAGAAGAAGAGAAGGAGAGAAAGAAGGGAGAAGGAGAAGAAGAAAAAAGAAGAAGAACAAAAAGAAGGGGAAGAGGGAGAGAGCGAAGGAGAAAAAGAGGTAGAAAAGGAAGAGGAGAGGGAGAGAATAAGAGAAGGAGAGAGAAGAGAAAGAGGAGAGGGAGAGAAGAAGAGAAGGAGATAAAGGAGGCAGAAGGAGAATAAGAAGAAGAAGAAGGAGAAGGAGAGGGAGAGAGAGAAGGAGAAGAAGAGGGAGAGAGAAGAAAAGAAGAAGAAGAAGAAGAAGAGGAAGAAGGAGAGAAGAGAGGGAAGGAGAGGAAGAGGAGAGAGAGAGAAGAAGAGAAGGAGAGGGAAAAAGAGTAGGAGAAGAAGAAGACAAGAAGAAAACTTGAAGGGAAATCAGGAGACGACATTGACCCACCCCCCCCTCGAAAATGGTGTCCCTCCCGCTATCCTCGTTGCTTATTGTTCATGGTTTCTCTTCTATACAAGTGCATGATTATGAAAACTCAAGTGCGTGAGTTGCATGAAATATTGACTAGCCTAGTACATGAAATATTGTCACATGAAATCTTGCAAATACGGGATGATTGCATGGGAGTCAAGGGGACAAATAGAATGGAATCTGCATGGATTGACGCACATGAAATGATAAGATTTTCATGTACAAGGATGATAGAGTACATTAAAGTAACAGTTAGATCATGCATATGTCGATATATGTTATCTTGCACACACAATGGGATTGCACGATAAACAATGTTAGAATAGTAGTTCTAAAAGAAAATTCCGTTTAGAGATCCTTGTCCGAACTCTAACCGATAGATGAAGATTGGATAACCTATGGCTAATCAGGTTGGAATCTCGTTAATGTACTCTTGGTGATGTACTAGCAATATGGGTTAGCACTTGGTGACCTGTGATATTAGATAGCTACTCTAGGAATTGGGTTGATCTACCCTAAATAGGTGGCCATGATTAATAAAGATCAAGGTGAAATCACTTAGATCATTTAAAGGATCTAGAAGGAATTTGTTAAATTGACCTTGCGAAGCCCTAACCCAAGGGGGAGAGCGAACTTTAGGGTAATTGATTTATGTTAAGCATGTTGCTTGAAACTGATGAAATGGTTTCTAAGGAAGGTTGATCTTGTTAAAGATGAATTGTTGACCCAAGTTATGCTTGGTTGTTTGAAAAGGTTGTAAAAGTATTTTGATACATCCAAGTTAAATTCTGGTTGTGCAGGCAATGGGATTGCGATGCCTTGAAGTAAGAGGTTGTGCATTCAACTATTTGTTAATGTGGTTTTGGATGTTAACCCAAGTGGAGAGTGGTTGATGATTGTATGGTTGGGTCTGAGATGACTGATTGCCATGGAAACAAAAGGGATGTTTTCCCTAGTAATTGTTTTTAAGCTGGTTGCTTCAGCTGTGGTTGATTTCCTAAAGGGATAATTAAGGAAGGATGGCGCTAGCTACCTCCCGCGAACCGCCAAACCCTAACCAAGGGGGTTATGAATCCGCGCCGAGAAAGTGGACCGAAACCGTCGCGAGAGGTCTCTCCGTGGAAATTACTTGGCGTAGGAGGACGCTTGGGTGCCAGTGGAGGCTCTGGCCGTAAATCCCAATGCCTCCGGGCCCTACACAAGTGTTCTACGTGACTCGAGATGGGATCTCGAGACCTTGATACTAGTTACAAGGTGGAATCTTGGTAGGATAAACCTTCGGGGTTTGTTACCAGAAGACGGAAGGATTTTTCTGCGGAGGAGAAAGGAACACTTAATTCTCCTGTATGGACGGGAGACAAACATTAATCTGAAGATAAGTTAAGGAAGTGTTTGATCTTGTTTTATCTTGTCTTTGTGTCTGTGCCCTAAATTACGTAAAGAGACCTGTGACTAACGGGTTAATTAAGGAAGTTGCTTTTATGTGTCAAACATAACGTGGTAGGTAATTAGATAACTAAAACAACCCCTGAGGGAAGCGTGGTGGATGTGACCAATGGGTCTATCCTACAGAAGGGTGGTCTCGATTAGCCGAGAGCTTTCCTCAAAGGAAATGTTAACGAGAAATGTTAGGAAAAAGTCGGTCTATGACCTTAGACAATGTTGGCTAGGAACCCGGACTTTAGGTCGATCCTAGTGGGAACGGCCGGATAAGTTCCGTTACGGGGCAGACTCGAGAGACCCTAGTTGGCAAACCCCGTGTCATTCCTTGGGAGCGCCGGGCCGCGTCTTCTAGATATATCTCTCGATGGACTGCTAGGACATGTCCCGCGATTTGAGGAGCGAGCACGTTACACCTTCAAGGGTTCCAATTGAGCCTCTGTGGATGTTTTCTCCTTTCGAAGCTCCCGTATGCATAATGCATTTGGAAATGGGCTTTCCCACTCACACCCTATGTAGCTTACTGCCTTGATTGTCTTCTTCCATTGATCTATAGTGGCCACATTGAAAGGGATAGCACACCGAATAAATATGCGTATAAGTTTCCTAGTTGCCTCCACAATTGCTTGCCTTTGAAGTCCTGCATGGACACTTGCACCATGCAAGGAGTCCTTTTACCCACCACCACTAGAAGATGGCAACGAGGTCCTTTATACACTTGGACCCGATACGAATATAGATGCACTTCTTTTTTATGGGCCACTGGCACCTCCACTTTGGCTAGCGCCACTAGGCCCACTAGCCTCTCCTTGCCCCACTAGTGCTTCATTAGCCCGATGTGGTGTTGGATGAGAGAATCTGGACCCAAATCGCGAATCTAGCACGCTGGATAACCAGCACTGAAACGGGCCACAAGATCGCAAAACGCCGGTCTGCCATTTCCATTCCGGTCCGAAACGGCCGGTCCATCATCGGAGCTGCTGAAACAATGTTTCAAGATACTATGGCCACTAGGAAGCCAACGAGCATCCTTTGTTTGATGCCCTGTTCTCTCTGGGGTGACTAGTTGAACTCCCTTGTTGAGCTAAAAATTCATTACACATTGATTAGCTCTTTAAATCAGCCCCAAAAAAGCAAATTACCAAAAGTTTCATTAAATGAGAAGCAGTTCTAGAAAGTTTTTATGTCCCACATGTAAAACCCTAATTTGAAAGAATCCTTTCATATCTATAAATAGAGTGCCAACCCACCATTCAGCCCCATACTTGTCTTGCAGGTTTCAGCCATGAGCCCTCTTCCACTAGTTGTGCAGCCCCCAATGACTGCTACTACATGGTCTCCAACTGTCACCCAGCATTCACTACTACTAGTGATTAGCTTCTATCATCTTTAGGAGATTACATTGCTGCACTTACCAGTTTCAGCCCCAAAGACTATTGCATTTTAGTTTCTAACCTGTTGCCTTTCCATTTCCAGCATCGGTCTGATTTGCTTTTGCGTTTTGAGTTTTCTTTCTTCTATGTTTGCGTGCAAAACTCAAACCCTAAACACAAAACCCAAAACTCAAAACTCAACATGCAAAACGCAAAAAGCAAAACTTGAGAACCTCGACTAACAATGCTTTGAAATTTGTATTCTAATGATTTGCAAAGCCTTCCAGCTTGGTTTATATCACTTCATCCAAATTATTGTCCAAAATCTTGAATGTTTGTATTCAAGTGTAGCTATCAAACAGCTGTGTTATGTGCTTCGACTTTCTTTCCTACTTCTATCAATAATTTAATCCCTTTCATTCAAAGCCCATCAGAAAGTTATTCTCAGATTATCTAATATAATCTTCCTGCCCCATAAAGCTAAGTATCTATGAGTTTACTTGATCCCGCCTTGTTACCTTCACCAGGTATGAACTGCCAAGAATGTTCAGACATCAAATCCTCTACCTCTGATACAGCCAAAAGCATCCCATAGAGTTTGTACTACTGGCTGCTTGACGGTGTTGAATCTCAATTTGTTCAAGTGACTTCTGGAAGAAAAAAATTATAAGCAGATCATTCGCACTCGACTGGATGACCCAAAGGCCATGGATGACCTTTTATAGGCATCTCAACATCTGATCATCTGATGATTAAATACCTTGCGCTATAATTCCCTGACTCCAAAAATGTAATGCATGCATATGAATACAGCCACAGCAGTTTAACAAGCTTTGATACCCTATAGATTTCAAACACCACTGAACCACAGCTTGCAATCATGAAAAACGATACTGAACAGTCTGCAACAACACAATCATTGCGATCACTAGCAACAAAATGATATGTGAGCAAATACTTACAGCTTTTTTGTGTTGCAATGGTACAACCTCCTTGGATCCAGAAAACTTTTCAGGAATAACTTTGCAAATTTCAGCTTCTTTGATATCCTTTACCTACGGCAAGTCCAAAATCAGCCAGATATTGGTTGAGTGGAAATATATATCATGATAATGAAACTTAAGGATAGAACTGAAGTCACTTGTTCTAGATGTTTGTAACAACTCTCTACCCCTGCCAATCCCATAGGGGGCCACCCTCTCTCTCTCTCTCTCTCTCTCTCTCTCTCTCTCTCATGTGAAGGGCAATTGTATTAATTGCCAGAAACACAAAATCCAAAAGGACAAATGACAAGAAGTACCAACAGTCTATACAACGGACAAGGAGACTGAAGAAGCTACAGTGTTTCAAGAAAGCAAATCCTATTGATGAAGAATATATGCTAGCTCAATGATACAAGCTGCCAATGGAGAAGGCCTCTCAAATGGGCAATATAACTCCATACTCCAAAAGAAAAACCAAAAATTAATGCATTATGCACAGTCCATATGTGCCAACAGCCCCAGTAGCGCCTTCATATGTTTCTGCACAACATCTAGGAATTTGGGCTGTCCAAAGACCTAGTCCTTTGGTAGCATTGACAACACTAACAATCAAGACCAAACTCTTGCCGCCACATAAGAAACAAACTAAAGACAAGAAGTTTCTTCACTTGTACAAAAGAAACAACCACCCTTCGAGATGTTATGTCTTAGGAAGTGTAGAGGCAAGGGGAAGAGCAGTTAGAGATTAGACATCCCCTAAACTAGCATTCTCAAGCTACACTTGGTACAGTGAGTTCTCTCAAGCACAATTATGCATTTTTCCTATCAATTTTGGGCATTTTCAGCAATCACCAAGTGCAGTCACCATTTACCAGGCAAGTTTGATTAAACCAATCTTCCTTCTCGGATAGGGTGGTAAATAACCTAAGTAAACACTTAATTACAGCAACTAACAAATTTACAAAACTGAAATGCACACTTTACCATACAATCTTAGACATTGGACAGCTTGTTGCTCCAAAACTGGTGACCCTTGCGGTATTTCTTTAACTTTTATTGCAAATAGATGGAGTACAATATCTCACCTCCTCTACTAATCCAAGTGCCTCTTGCTATCAAAACTGACCAACAAGCCTCCAAACCAATTTGCGCCTTGGTTTGCTTGGGGATTGGCCTTCACCCTACTCCTTGAAAGACAAAATTCAGCCCCAAACCTGATATTAGCTGGCTAGCCTCCTAAATCTCCTTGAAATTCCTCAATTTCAGCTACTGCAATTCAAGTCTTAGGCCCTCAATTTTGAGCATGCATCACGAGGCAACTATCAAATCCCTGATTTCTGCTGTAAATTAGGGTTTACAGCAAAGATTGACTGAAATCTCTTCCTTTGATGGCTCAAACTGCTGGAAAATGCTAAGATAACTTGAGAAATGGTTTACAGATGAGAAAGAATGTTATAGAGAGAGAAATTTCAAAGTTTCATTGCAAGAAACAATGGAAAGCTATTGTTGCCCTACTCAAATAGCCATGGAAGCTATCATCTATAGCTTAGGACCACCAAAAAAACTATTGCCCCCTCTTGTATGCTATCATCTGCACTAGAAAGACCTTGGGCTGCTATCACCTGCTTCTCAAGGACTCCAAACTACTCTCACATGCTATAGAACTAATCCTTGGCTGCAAATTACATTAGCAACATCTCCTTGCTCTCTAACAACCTCCTCCTCTCATACAATGGCTGGAATAGACTTCCACCAGCCCCTAAAGACGTTTTCCCAACTTGCATGGGCAAGTAAGCATTGTATATTTAATAGCCATTTACTTCATTATTCACTGTATTCACTATCTTTGAGTTACCCTAACCCTGACTATGTTCTATCTTTATCAATATGTGCTTTGCCATACCATTGATTTTGTGTTTTTTGCGTTTAGAGCATTTCTTCACACGGTATCAAAGCTAGATACTCTTTGAGAAACCTTGGCCTTTGATTGGAAAACTCATCCCCAAAAGCAAGAACAATAGAAGGGTCGGATAAGTTTGAACACATTCACACCACTGCTCCAATCTCCACAACCAAACATGGACAGAAACGATCAAGAGTGGGCCTCCCAACTTGCTTCTGCCCAATCTAACATGGACGGAGAACCATCAAGCTACCATGGAGTCCACAAACCATGTCAGATTTTTACCATTAAGTGTAACCAACCTTCCTTCCATGGATGGGTGGTAATTTCCTAATTACAACTTAGTTACATCAGTAACATTTATTACAAAACTGAGAAATGCAAATTACTTAACAATCTTGGACCATGGGCACCCTGTTGGCCCCAAAACTGGAGCCCCTTTCAGTATATATTTAACTTAATTGAAGAAGAAGTTAATGTACAATGGGATTCTTCCAATCCCTTTTGGTATTCCAACTCCCCTTGCTGTCCAAAATGACCAACAAGCTTTCAAACTAATTTGCCCCTTGATTCAAGCTATCAATTGGCCTTCACCTGCTTTGATGGGGATGGAAGATGCCCCAAATTATTTGATTTGCTACTCTCTCCGCCTGAATTTGACTAAAAACAACTTAAATCCAAGCCTTGGAGCTTTCAATTTCCCACATGCTTCCCAAGGCTGCTCTTAAACCCTAATTTCTGCCTGAGATTAGGGTTTACAGCAAAGAAATCTCAAATTTCTTAGCCTTTGGTGATATCAATGCTGTAATCTTCAAAGCAACGTTGTAGAAAGGCTGGGAGATGAGAGAGAATGCTGAGAAGAGAGAAAATTCAAACTTTCTTCGTGAAGAACTGAAAAAAATAGTCATTTACTGTTGTTGCCCTGTCTTAACAGCCTGTAGATGCTACCACTTACTCTTGATTGGTCTTCTCCTATCCTGGCTGCTCCAAAAGGTCCTCCAATGGCTACAAATCAGACCAACAGTATCTCCTTTCTCTTTCTTGCAGGCTGAATACACTAAAATGCCTCTCCAACCTCTAAAGACGTTTTTCAACCTTGCATGGGCATTTTTTTACAAGTGTCAACCTTCCCAAATGGTTTTTCTAGCATTATCCATAATTAAATATTGACTTTCAGTCTTTAAATACTGAAAATTAATCTAATAATTATTTCGATGCCCTTTAAAAAAATCTAACCGGCCAATAATTAAATTGGCTAGACAACTTCCATTCTCGAGTATCTCTACATCATCTTTGACCATTAGATTGGCATTGGATATCATTAAACACCACTTCTCTAGTGTCACCAATAAACACTTATGGCCAAATGAATACCCTAGACCAACAACTGGCACCAAATACTACCAAGTACCTGTGCAACATAACTTATAGTAACTTTTGCCTTTGATACCCCATGATTTTCTCAAGTCTCGAGCTCGTAAATTTACTCTAACCCCAGTTACACCTTACATGTGCAACATTTACTTAACCATGTGATTAAAAATTAATCCACATGTTAAGCGAGGTTTCAAAAATATATGTCCTCAAGATGGCCCTCCCCCTTAAAATCCTTGCAATCGTCCTTGATTACACTGCTAGATGCATCAAAAGCAAAATAGTGGATTGGAATTTCCACAAGGCATCATAGTTAACACAACATTCTGCACTACTTCTCAACCATTCCATGTGCCCAACAAATACTGAAAATTACCAGTCAATCATAACATAACATAAGACTCGCAAAGAATCTTAAAAACACTACCAAATTATCATGTGACATGTCTATTTCTCATGAGCCCAACTCATCTGGCAAAACCAAACCATAGCACACCATAACCAAGTATAAACCATGACTAAAACATCAATGGCATTATAACATATGCTATTGTTCATAGAACTAGATGTAAACCATTGAAAATTGATCTAATCATAATGCCTTTCATGTCAATTTGTGACCCCACACTAGCTACAAATGTGACCCCAAACTAATCATAAACTCACTGCAAAAATTGACTAGCAATCAATGTAAAAACTGATGCAAAACTAATCTCAAAAGTGACCATAAGCGGTTTTTAAGCTAATCCAAAACTGAGCTGAAACTAATCAGAATTTTTGTCTCAAAATTAAGGCAAAATTCATGCCAATTTGATCATAAGTGATGCAAAAGTATAGTTCCAATGCCTTGGTGAAGGTCATACTCATCTGCATGCATCTCACAGAGGAGCGGAAAATTGAAAAAAGGAAATAGCAAAAAAGGCGCGGGATAAAAGCAGAAAAAGGCGAAAGAGTAAAAGGCGCACCATTAAAATGTGGAAGCGCCCCCGAATCCTTGTAAAAGAGTGCCAGGCTCGCTCCTGTGCAAAGTGTATGCATTAGTTGGGAATAGGATAAATTAGAATGGTGGGAAATGGGAAAAAGGGCCTAGGCTACGACCGGCCATGTAAAAAAGAGAAAAGGGGATGACCGCCCAAAAAGGATTTAGGGCTTTGTATATAAAGTTGAAAAGTGAATGAGAAGCTCATTCTTTGGTGTGTGGCAAAAAAGAGTCTTCTTCTTCCTCTCTTCTTCTCTCCTTCTTGCTTGTGTGTGCTCTTGAGAGAGAGAGTGTGAGAGTGTGAGGGAGTGAGTATGTGTGGGAGTGAGAGATCAAGAGGGTGAAGCTCTTCATCATCTCCTCTCCTCTTCTTCTCTTCTCTTCTCTTCTCTTCTCTTCTCTTGCGGGCGCGGCTATGGAGGATGGAGCTTGAAAATGGAGGAGGCTTGAGGATGCTTGAGCTAGCATCGAGAATCGTGGAGCTACCGGAGTGCAAGAGAGAGGAGGGTACTCGATCAAGCATCAAGGTAAGCTCACTACACTCGTAGGATCGACGGCGCGTCGGCTAGGTGAGAGATAGCCATTAGAGCTCGCTTGGAACGCTTGAAACAATAAGCGGTCCATGGGTCTTGGCGGTTGAGCGAAAGCTCCCACATTTTGATTCCGTTGCCGGGACCAACGGATTCAAGCTAGAGCACTTGCGCGCCTCATATCGAGCATCGAAGTAGGGTATTCATCCCCGAAACGGAGCTTGAGATAGGTAGAAAGTTTGGGTGTTTTTTATCTTCAAAACAGGTAAGTATTTTGGAATATTTTGATTGTTTGATGATTGGAAAATATGAAGAAATTAGTTCAATGTTTTGTTTCCGATTTTTGTTGCATTTAGAGTAGGTTAACAATAGGAAATCGCACCCGAGAGGCATTGGGTTTGCTGCTGTAAAACAGGGAGAAAATCGGGAAAAACAGGTGGAAAATGGAGGAAATGCTCATTTGAATATGTAGGAATCGCAAGGAGAGTGATCGGTGACATCGGGTAATGCCAGTAGGGTTATAAGTTCTTGAAGGGCAAGGGAATCCTCATTTGCAACTAGCTGAGAGTGAGAGAGAGAGCTTGGGCGACCCGTTCGATCGATCAGTGCAAGGAATGACGTTGCTATCGACAATCCCCAGGTATATAGATCTCTTCCCCATCACTCCAACATCATTCCTGTTGAATCTTGTAGCCTATAATAATCGATATCTTGAGATTTTGGACGAATTTATGCTCGAAAGTGTGTTCGGGTCGGCGGAATCGAACACCCAATTCAGTGTCCGATTCTCAGAATCGGACGTTCGGACAACCGTCCAATCGGACCAACCCGTCCGATGTTGGGACTCGGACCACTCGGACACTCGGACCAACCCCGTCCGATCGGACGCTTAGTCTGATAGTCCGATCGAGGAAATCGGATTCACGAGTTAGGACACGTCAGCAATCGGACCACACGCCTGGGCCGATCGGACCACTTGTCCGATTTTCGAAAATCGGACACTTAACCCCCGTCCGATTCTGAGAATCGGACAGCTCAAATTCAGAACCACCTGGTCCGAATCCTAGAATCGGACCACTGGTAAATCGAACGTCCGATTCTCAGAATCGGACACACCCTTAAGCAAAAAAAAAAAAAAAAAAAATCCAAGAATTGACCCCCACGACCGACTGAAAGCGCAACCCGCTCCAAGACAACATGGCGAACGCCTTGTAGGCAGTTCCTGACGTAGGAGTCATGACCAAGGGACAAGGGGGCAGTACTGGAGCACTCCCCAGCGACCTGACGCGTTGAGAACGGAAATCCAATCGTAGAACCTATGATCGACCCCCTAAACAGCAAGAAGCAGCGCAGACCCCAGAAATCCACTAGAACGGCCAGGACCTGAGCAACGAAGCTTATTAGCTCGAGATAAGATAAGAGGACGTAAGCATATAGAGATCGATTGCCGCACTCACATTGAATTCCGCACTTGAAGTACACATAAAAAAGTTGAAAGCCTGATTGGGCACGAGTGCACGAGAAGCGACACATGCACCAAGAGACCATAAATTGAGGGTTGTATTCAATAACCAAAGGAACTCACCTAGATAAACCACTCAAGGAACCCACCAATAGGAGAGGGCCCAAGACATAGACAAACCATCAAAGCGCAGAATAGGACCAAGCAGGGAGCGCCAACGACGAGGATCTGTCAAATCCATTCAACCTGATCGACAGCGTAGTGGGGCGCAAGAACTCAACCATGACGGAAGAGAGCTCAGACCATCAGACTAATGAGGAGCTCGATTTGAACGTATTCCCAGATGCTATTCAGCAGCTGGTGAGCAGTTACGACGCGCACGCCCGGTATGAGCACCGTGGCAGGACAGCAAACGCAATCATCGCAGATCTAGAAGAGGAAAAAAGGCTAGTCCGCAAGGCATTGCAGGGAATAGCTGAGTACAATAGGGATCAACACGCTAGGAGCCAAAGGCAAAGCATGGAGCTGCATGAGGTGCAGCGAGTGCTGAACTTGGCTGGCCGAAACCGAACGGACCATGAGAGAGCACTGGAGGGAAACTTGACGTTGAGCGAGCTCCTCATGAAACGGTTGCTCGATAATACAGCAGTAGAACAGAGTGCCACCGCACTAGCGACGTCGCTGCTTGCAGGATTAGGGGTAAACCAAGGCTCAAAGAGCCAGGCCAAAATACCGATTGTTACCAAGCAACTCGATAAATACCAACCTCATGACGACCCCTAAAGCTTTGTTGAGCAGTTTGAGCAAGTCTGTGAAGCCAACGGCCTCAACGACCAAACTCAACGCTCGCAAGCATTTGGGCTTTGCCTAGGCGAGAAGGATAGGACGTGGTATACGAGCCTAGATGCTGCAAAGCGAGCCAACTTCAATGACCTTAAGGATCTCTTCGTCAAGAGATTCGCCGAGCCTGGATACTCCGATAACCTGCTAGTACGCTTGATGAACGTCAAGCAGAAAGAGAAGGAGAACATCCACGACTACGTGACCCATGTGAGGAGTCTCTTTAAGAGAATCCCTCTAGGCGAGCGACCGACTGACAGAGCAGTTTCAACTGTATTCATCAGCGGAATTCGAGACAGGAGTTGTATAAGGCTCTGGCAGGCAATTCAAGCTTGCAGCAGGACGCGGTGGCTAGAGTGTTTGAGGAAGCCATCAGAGTTGATGATCAGCTGAAGGAGCGGAGCTCCAGGAGCTCAAATCTAGAGGAGACCAACTCGCGGAGCTCAGAGAGAACGTCAGCCTCTAGTGAGCGGTCAATCCCATCATCCCAAGATAAGGGGAAGGCCACCGAGACAGACCAAGGCTTGGCTAAGGTCAAAATGGAATTAGCCAAGTTACAAGACATGTTGAAACGACCAACGCGCCCGCACGTCCAATGCGTGTACTGCGGCGGAAACCACTTGCCGGCCGAGTGTCAAGACCCTAGGTCACGACCTTGTGCTAACTGCGGTAGGTTCGGCCATGATGTCGCGCATTGTAGATTACCAAGAAGACTTCCATACTCGCAACCCTACGGCCAGCCTTATCTAGCGAACAGGCCGCAGCCATTCTTCAAAAGGGGAGCCCCATTGGCCCTTCCCGCGCCTAACGATATGAAACCAACCGTCCCTAGAATGGACATCAACCCTACCGGCATTCCTAGGCCGCTTGGTCCTTACGTGACCCACCCACCGAGCGACGCTCCAGTACACTACGTGGAGGAGCCGAATGATGAAGAGACCTACATATATCCTTACGTCTCGCATGACGATGAGGGCAACGCACTCCTCATGGATTATCGACCCGTGCCGGTGATGGCGTTAGGACGAGGACGAGGTAGAGGCCTAGGAGGGCAGCCGCAAGATCCAGTCACTTGTTGGACTTGTGGTCACCCCGGTCATGTCTCATCACGCTGCCCTGAAAGAGAGCAGCAAAACAGAGACAAAGCTGACCAAAGGTGCGCGGAGTGCGGAATCACCCATCTTTTCATAGACTGCCCAAAGCGAAAGTCATCCCCTAGCTCAGCCAACTTGCCATCTGTCCCATTGGGGCTGTTTGGTGTCAAAAACCCCGATGGAGAGGCCACACCTATTCCATTGCGGGTCGTGACCCGAGCCCAAACGAAGCAGGCCGGCATCTCTCTGCCAGGACCTAGCAATCTTGACGCAACCTCTGTAGGGAAGAAAAGCCGCAAAGAAGAGATCGGAAGCTAAAGTCGCACTAAAAACCGAGAGTGCTACGACTCTGCCTGCGGGAAAGAAGGTTTCAGACGCAGAGGCAAAGACGTCAGCCCCTAAGACGGCCGAAAAGGAAAGCGCTAAGGTAGGGGAATACCCGCATCCGAAGCGATAGAGGCCATAGAAAAGGTGAAGAAATGGGTGGAGGAGGCTCAAGAGCATCTCAAAGACGCTGAGCCCATCATAGAGGACGAGATCGATAATCTCTCCAGCGTAAGCACGCCAATATCACCACCTCAACCTAAGTCGGCAGAAGCAACTGCGCCACAAGCAGCACCGCTAAGACCAAGCCTTGACGCGACAGAGCCGCAGATCAGCCGCGGCCATTGGCCCGGACAATCTAGGTTAGGGGAAGGACGAGTATCTAACGATCTCCTGACCACGCTAGTGACCACCCCTGTAACACTTAGCCTGGGAGATCTGCTTAAGCAGCATCCTACCCTATGGCAAGATCTTAAGCAGTGGGTCGAAGGATCACAAGAGCAGGTCACGACAGACCCTCAAGACCAGGATGCAGAAACGCAATTGCCAAGTTTGACGCTGCACTCCGTGCCTAAATCCTTGCACGTCAACGCCTTTTGGGAAGGCTCTGAGATGCACGCGGTCCTACCGGTCCTAGCCCTGGGTGACACAACAAGAAAGGGAATCGTAGACACGGGAGTTAGGGTTAGTGTGCTTAGCCACGCAGTGCTTCACACTTGGGGAAACCTGCCTATCGAAGCTGCTAGGTTTAATGTCACGCTAGCAAACGGTATAAGAGTGAAGCCATTCGGGGTACTGAAGAATTGGCCAGTGAAGATCGCAGGTGTCCAGTTCTCTGTCGACTTTATAGTCATGAAGGGGATGGACTACGACGTCCTATTAGGCTGACCCTGGATGCGCAACGCTAGAGTCATCGAAGATTGGGGTAACGGCTTGATCTTCCTTGGCAATAGAACGGATGCCGTAAGAATAGAGATGGACACTTGGAAGACCTCACCAGTCAACCTAGATGCCATCTCTGCTATGCTCAAGGGGAACACTCAGGTCAAGAAGCCCTATGGGCCCTTGACCAAGTATATCCCATGCCCAGAGGATGAGCGGGATTGGATGCACGTTTTCGCTACAATCGACCTGCTATTCTCAGACCATGAGGCGTACGAGCAAGCCATCAAAATGATCGGCAAGACCAACGAAGCACTCTCTACACCAGTCTGCATGATGGCAGGAAGCCTCCATGGAAAGCCTAAGTCTGTCACCTTCCACGTACCATCCAACAAAAGGGAACTCCAGGGGGTACTAGAATACCTGACGGACCAGCTAGCTGGCAACCCAGCTGCAAATGTCAAACCACTCCAGAATCTCTTAGAGGAATCCAAGTGGCAATGGACCAAGGTGCACGACTTAAACCTCATGTATAACTGGGCCCTAGTTCCTGACCAACGCCACGAGGCATACCAAGCCCTAGAAAACGACGAGCAGTCGGATGACAAAGATTCCAGCGACGAATACGAAGGTTGCCAATCCTTCAGTGATGAGAGCAAGGGTGAAATAGATACCATAGAATACGACACTGAAGGACGAGAAATTGAGCAAATACAAGCAAACGCCAAGCCGCAGAAAAGGCAGACCCTTAGAGTAGAGCGAGGAGTTATGCGCATGGAATGTGATCGCGCTTGGTTGGAATGCATAGGAGCCACAGACCTTGAGCAAGCAGGCTTAGCCCAGCCAAAAACGACGTCAATACTTAGGACTGAATCACCATCTGAACTGCGGCCACCAGGGGAAACCACATCTTCCAGCGAAGATGAAGGGTTTGACTCTGAATCGGAAGTTAGTTCGGATAGTGATCCAAAGATCCCTAGACCGCCCACGACCAGACGTACCAAGGGAGACCTACCCGTCCACCTGAGGCACAGATGGGTGAGGCAGGAAAAGGCAAAGCAACCCAGGGATACACGATCACAAGAACAGCGGAAGCCGCAGGACCTCCCTAAACACTTCACAAAATTCAAAAAAGGGGATAGGGTAGTAGTTCTGTTGGGTACTAAACGTCAAGGGCAGACGAGCGAACCAATCGAGGGACCAATCAAAGTCAAGGAGGTAGATGTAGCCCAGGAAGGGGAAACATCCCGACCAATGTTCATTGCCGACGACTTGACAGGCAAAGGAGAAACGAGCCTTGTCGCTCTCTTGCGAGAGTATATAGACATGTTTGCCTGGTCCTTAGAAGAGCTACTGGGGGTAGATCCGAGTGGTGTGACTCACAACATACCCATGACCTCGGACGCAATGCCGGTCAAGCAATGGCCGTACCCTATGAATCCAAAACATGCTCATGCTGTCAAGGAGGAAATTGACAAGCTGATGAGAGTTGGATTCATATACAAAATTGAGCACACAGACTAGGTATCACCCATAGTCATTGTGATGAAGGAGAACCGAAAAATCTGAGTATGCGTCAATTACAAGAAGGTGAACGCTGCTACGAAAAGAGACAACTATCCATTGCCATACACCGAGCACATGCTCGAGAGGGTGGCAGGCAAGGAAGCCTACAGTTTTCTGGACGGCTTCTCAGGGTACAACTAGGTGCAAGTGCATCCTGCAGACAAGACCGCCTTTGCCACTGAGTGGGGCGTCTTTGCATACAGAGTCATGCCCTTCGGGTTGACCAATGCCCCCGCCACTTTTCAATGTCTCATGTGCACTATCTTTAAGGACATGCTTCGCAAGGAGTTAGAGGTCTTTGTCGATAACCTGTGTGTCCATTCGACCTGGATCGAACACTTAAACAAACTCCTCGCAGTCTTTGAACGGTGTCGCTTATATCGTCTCTCCTTGAACCCCTTGAAGTGTCAGTTTTGGGTAAAGCACGGATGCATCTTAGGACATGTGGTGTCGAAGAACGGCATTGCCACTGACTTCTCGAAGGTCAGGGTCATTGTTGACCTTCCACCCCCAATTAATTACAAGGGAGTTCAATGCTTCTTAGGCCATACAGGATACTATCGGCGATTTGTACTGAACTACGCGTTGATCGCAAGACCATTGTACAAGCTGCTGATTATCTTTGAGTGGACCGAGGCATGTCAACGAGCGTACGAAGAATTGAAAAATACTCTAACAACAACACCAATTCTACGAGCTCCAGATTGGACCATTACCTTCCACGTGCACATCGATGCTTCTAAGTTTGCCGTGGGGCAGTGTTGTGCCAACCTGGTGAGCACAATTTAGATTATCCAGTGAGCTTTGCTAGCAGACAACTCACTGAGACGGAGATGAACTACTCGACAACAGAAAGGGAGGGATTAGCCATGGTGTTCGCTGTGAAGAAATTCCGGCATTATCTATTAGCCACTCCATATTTTTCGTGGACCATCAAGCCCTACTCTCATAGTTACCAGGAACGGGGAACGAAAACGGGAACGGGGGGAACGTCCAAAGTGAGGGAACGGGAACAGAGGGAACGGTATATATATATATATATATATATATATATATAGAGAGAGAGAGAGAGAGAGAGTCAACACTTGTCTTAGAATCTAGAGAGAGAGATCATATCAACCATAATTCATGAAATTAGACTCTAGAGACATAATAATCAAGTTTCAACAATAATAAAGATTCAAAACATTGTAACCAACAATGGATTGTCGCATTCATAATTCAACATTCTAATCAACAATGTTGCATAAGTCCAACTGGCAACAAGTGTGCATTGCAAAAACACAAAATATGCACTAAACTTTAAAGCCTAAATAGTAAAGATCCAAGTTACAAGAGCTCCAATTTCCAAGTCAATACTCTAAAGTTCCAGAAGGCTAGCTACTAAGTGCTCTGATTCATGGAAGATGGCTCCACTGTACCTGAATGCTCATCCTGCTGAACAACATCCTGCCCATCATCATTACCATCATCATCATCGTCATCTTTTTTCCAACATATAAAAAAATCAGCCTTTGCAACTGATGTACGAGCTAGCAAGCGAAGATTGGAGCTCACATAAACTAGGTCATTCGTCTTCATTGTACCAAGACGATTTCTCTTCTTTGAGTGAATGTGATTGAATGAGCTTCATAGTTGCTCTAAACAAGAAGAGCTAATTGTTTGGCTAAGAATACGAATAGCCAAACTCTGCAACTCTGGAGCTTCTGCCCCGTAGTCCTCCCACCATAAAGCAGCCCCAATATTTGTCATGTCCTCTAGTGCATCCTCTGTACCAAACATCCCTAATGTTTGCCGATATACAGAGAGCTGATTTTTAATTTTGCGTTGCATTTCACGGCCTGGATAAAGCCTTGCAAGCAATGTATTCCAAGACTTGACCACCTCAAGGTCTCTTTCTTGTATCTTTCCTTGAAACTCAGGATCAAGCACATATGCTGCAGCATGCATAGGAGAGTCATACTCATTTCATCTGCTGATGCATAACTCCTTGATCTGCTCATACCTATCCGCATTTGGTTCCAAACTCTCCAACCTCTCAATCATGCGATCCATACCTTCATAGATCTTCCCAATGCATGGATCCATGCCATCTGCAAGCCTCAACATGTGCATAATAGGATCAACCATTTGGTTGGTGCAATTAACCTCATCCCAAAAATCTCTATCAGAAACATATGCATTACATAACACAGCAGTAGCAGTGGCAGCCCCAGTCCAATTTTCATACTCATCACTAGCAAATAGCTCCCGAATTGCACCTTTGCAATAGTGCAATCAACCAAGCATAAGAAAGTTATATGCAAATCGTGTATCCGAGTATTTAAGAAGTTCTTTGTCACTTCTCTTGCAAAACTCAGCATGCAAGTACTGATGATTACATATAAATGTGATAATCTTGTTGCCTTTCGCAACAAGAGATGCAATCCATGGCAAGTCCCCAATATCCTTCAACAAGTTATTCAAGCAATGCGCCATGCATGGACTAAAGGTGATATGTGGATACATTGCCATTAAAATGTTTCCTGTTGCCCTGTTTGTAGGTTCACCATCTGCCACAAACTGCACTACATTTTCTGCCCCAACAGCCTGCACTGCCTCGCACCACTCGGATGCCAATACATCTGCACTCTTTCCAGTCTCTGAAGCATCATGACTACCAATGAAGTATACATCTCCACGAGAATATGCAACAACACCATGTATGGACCTATGGCGTGTGTCACTCCATCCATCTGCTATCAATGTCACTCCATTTCTTGCCCATTGATTGCGAATATTTGTTGTTGCAATCTCTATGGCTACTTTCTCCTTTTGAAGCAATGTAGTCCTGATAGTTTCTGATGAAGGGGGCTTATATGTGGGTCCATACTCTGCAATCTTTGTCACCATATTTAAAAAATAAGGTGACCTGTCTGATTTGAATGCAATATGGTCATGGTAAAAAAAAGCGTGCCACTGCTGCATCTGTTTCCTCTTTTTTCTTTGGTTCCCATGAAGTGTGCAATGAACTCTGTTTAACACCACGACCTGTTGCCATTGATGGCCCATGAGAAGGCTGCGTAGCCACTAATCCTGGTGGTCTTCTGCATGAAGCACCATGCCCTGCTGGCCTTGGAGTCCATGTTGTTGGATCCACTGCTATATTTGGCGTCCTCCTGGCATGTGAATTCCCCATAGAAGTGGCTATGCGGTCAAGTAACTCCTACCTTTTCTCAATTGATACATTGGTGCAAAAACGCACCTCTTTCCCCTCCTCATGTAGAAGATGGGCTTTCACTTTATCAGCCCCACTAGTGCAAGCATAAGGGCAAAGTTTGCATTTCCAAGGGCGAGCCCCTCCACCTCTCAATGGCACCCCGCTGGACAAGGCATCGTTGACGAGTTACCCGACGCTCACCTATTCCACCTGTCCAGCGAGAGAGAATTATTTAAGGCTGATTTAACGCCATATTGAGCAGACGACATAGTCCAAGTGCTCGAGCACGGACTACCCGAACAACCGATAGAAAAAGCCCCACTTAGACGCTCGATCCTGAAGATTCAGCCCTACCAGCTGATTGCAGGCCAACTCTATAGGCTGGGACAAGACGGATTGCTGTGTAGATGCGTGTGTGAGCATGAGATGCACGATGTGCTCTCAGAGGCGCACAACGGCATAGCGGGAGGACACTTTAGTGGAGACACTACGGCACGGAAGGTGTTGCAGTCTCAACTATGGTGGCCCACACTTTTCCGCGACGCCAAGCGATTCATCAAGCATTGTGATGAGTGCCAACGAACAAAAGTCCCGATTCGTAAGGATCAAATGGAGCTGACCCCAATTATTGCTCGCCAACCCTTCGAAAAATGGGGAATCGACTTCATAGGGCCCATCAGTCCTGCGGCGCAATACTCACAAGCCAAGTACATCGTTGTGGCCACGGATTACCTCACAAAATTGGCAGAGGCAAGAGCCACACGAAAAAACGACGCTAGGACGACTGCCAAGTTCTTATGGGAGCAAGTGATCTCGCGCTTCGGCTACCCCATCGAACTGGTTAGCGACCAAGGCACACACTTCATCAATGAAGTGATAGCACATCTCCTATCCACCTTTCTCATTATCCATCGCAAATCCTCACCATACTACCCTTAGGCGAATGGCCAAGCAGAATCAACTAGCAAGATTCTCATCAATGTCCTGACTAAAGTAATCTCAGCCTCACGCAGCGACTAGGACAACAAGCTGATGGAAGCCTTGTGGGCCTACCGTACAGCATATAAAACGGCTGTTGGCCAAACCCCCTTTAGGCTGACCTATGGAACTGAGGCAATTCTGCCATTAAAATTCTTCGTTCCTAGCCTGAGAATAGCACTTCAAGAACGATGGGAAGGGAAGGAGGCATGGACGCAACGCCTAGTCGAGCTTGAATGCCTATCAGAGACTCGTCTTCTAGCCACCCACGCGCTTATCTGTGAGAAAGCCCGACGCAAGAGCTGGTTTGACAAGCATGTCAAGCAGCGCGAGTTTGAACAGGGTGACTTAGTGCTCCTTTACTCAGTTAAAGGGCATAAGCAAAAAATGAAATTCAGAGGTCTCGGACCCTTCAAGGTTCATGCAATCAGCCGAACCGCCAATGTCGAGCTTGAGACACTAGACGGTGAGGGAATAGGCTTCTTCAATGGCAGTCGTATCAAGAAGTACTTCCCTCCCACGCATCCTTTGCATGAGCCACCATTGTTAGAACCGCCGATCAAAGTACGAGTAGCTACAATCACTGAAATCAACGAAGATGATGAGGAAGCTGTAGAACCCGCTTACCTCCATGTCACGGTCACTGCCAAGCAAACATGCGCTTTCAACGCCTTGATCAATGAGGGAGCAGACTTCAATGTCTTAACCCACAATCATTGGATCCAACTTGGCAAACCACTACTTCAACCCACAACTGCCAAGTTAAACCCATATGGGGCTCAATCGTACACACTTCTCGGCAAGTGCAAAGTCGCCGTTTCTATGGAGTCTGAGACTGTTCCAATGCTTTTTTACGTGTTGCCAAGTGCTACAGACGCAGGCACGGAGTCACTGCTGGGGCGAACCTTCAAAAAGCAGACTCACTGCAATGTTGATTATGAATCGCAGCGCATCCACCTAGCAATCGGCAACGTGCGCATTGTCACAGCTTTCAGCAAGGGCTGTGTGACACCATCACCGTTCGCAGAGCCACCGGTAGAAACATCCGTAGGCAAGACAGGAATGGGGTAGTGCGCGGCTGCCACTCCCCGGCTTCCATAAACCACAGCCCGCAGTGACCAAAGCGAAGGCCCAACAGCCTCGCTTCCAATGGGTGCCTAAATAGCTGCAACAATCGCCTAGGAGTCCACGCGCCTATCCTCATAAGACCCAGAACTCTAAACCTAGGAGGCCAAGACGCAATCACAGGAAGCGCCGCGTGATCAAGCAAAGATGGGTCCCTAAAGCCCTCTTGCATGCGCAAGGCTACTACGAGGGAAATACCTGGCTGTGGATCCCAAAGGTCCCCACGGACAAAGGCACTATTCATACGCCACCCTCAAGCTTAATCAGCCCACGTCCCCCAACGCCTCAAAACCATAGGCCGCAGTGCTCTCCAGAGCCCCAGCCATCCGGCTCATCTACGCTTCGGCCCAAGAGAGTCGCACACACCTATCGGCCCAAGCAACAGCCACCGTCACAGGCGGCATCACCCGACCAAGTCAAGCCGACTCCCCACGGCAAAGCTGACTGCAGCAACCCATCCGTTGTGGCTGACCCTAATCCACCCATATTCCAAACAGCCTAACCGCAGACTCAAGGACACTCCCAACCGCAACTATGTATTGTTAAGGCCTCTAGTTCTAGCAAACCCCGACCGTCCGTCGGCCTTACGCCCTCCTATGAATGAAAATCCTTTCTAGCGCTAGCCGCTGACCTTGCTGAGGACACCGGGGATGACGTGGTGGAGTGCATTAAACGACTCGATGCCACCTTCGTGTCGCTAGCCCTCAGCTATGACCGCTTGGACTTGGGTCTATTAGAAGAACCCTTTGCAACGGAAATGCGCAATATGCCTTGCTCTTGGGAGCCTTTTGAATTCGCATTTGCAAAAGCTTCTCGCTTTGCTGCTGAGTTGCTCAGCAGCGAGATCTCCAAAGAGCAAGCCATTAAACAACGTCTCATCACATCCAACAATCAGCGAACCACCTCTGCTATCACTGATCAGGAAATCACCGAGTTATCCAAGCTCATTGATACAAACTCCACGTTTTTGAAGCGTTGGTACACTCTTAGGCTGCAATGGGAAGTTGAGGGGTGCCGCATAATGACCAACGCTGAGCAGCGCCGCGCAATCAAAACAGCAGAGTACGACCCCACCTACGTCGCGCCAACCTCGTATCGAGTATTAACCACCCTTCGTGGCCAACCCATGGAAGAGCACATCAAGGGGCATCCCTACCTTGACCGCCTCTTAACAGAGGAAGAGCTCCACATTGCAAGTCGGGTAGATTCTGGCAATCTCCTAACCGATGTTCTGACATACATCACGCACGTTGGTATCCGCCCATTCGAATTAGACAGGGAAGCTCAGCTAGAGTATAACCCCAACTTCTATACTTGGCTTCTACACAAATAGACCGACGCCCTTTATGCTGAACGCCCTTGTCCTCTCAACCTCCAATCCTGGGACGGATTCTTCTCGTTCCAAAGGGGGAGGGGATAAGGTGGAATTTAAAAAAGTAAACCAAGTATGAAATGTCAATAAAATTTGAAATGCAATGGTAAAATGTAATGGTAAAAGTCTGAAAAGAAAAGTTAAGGCTACACAATAAAATCTGCTACGCTTTTCTTCTTTCAGCAAGTTATTTGTCAAAAAGCACTAATAGTGGAAACGGCTGAACTTGCAGATAGCGATCATGGCAAGCCAGGACAAAGCGGGCAAGCTCCCCTTCTCGGAGGAGGAGCAAGTGAAGTACGGCCTCACGGTGGAGACGAGAGCCTTCAACCAGTTGAAGTTCTGTCACATCTTCAACCTTGAAGACGTGGCCATCGAAGAGCCGGCAGTGCGCCGGATCATAGATCAGTGCCATCTGCAGAAATACCTAGACGCAGTGGGCCAAAGGGTGGACTACACCCAGTGCGCCGACTTCTTGCACACCTTTAACAGAAACAGAGGCACTATCACGGTGCGCGAGAATGAAGCCACCAGGCAAGTACAAATCGAGCTGACCCCGGAGTTGATGGAAGGGGCACTAGGGCTGCCGAATAAGGTGGAAAGAAAGCCGAAGAGAGACGTCTACGCCATGTTGGGAATGGACAAGGTGAAGGTCCATACCAATGATGGGATTAGCTTGGCAGGCATCCCAAACCCTGAAATCCAGCTGCAAGCAAAAATGGTGCACGCTTTGTTCTCAAGCCAGAGGTACAACAGCATAATGAGCCGGATCAATGTACCTCTGCTCAACAGCATTGCGGCACAATCGCTGGACGAGGTGAACCTTAATGGGTTTGTGAGGAGAACCATAGAGGCTTCGGCTAAGGCCCTGGCAACAAGAGGAAGACCCGCTAGAGGAGAATCCCCATCGTCCCGATCAACCCGCAAGGCATCATCCTCCAAAGCCGCAACCATAGGGTTTGGAGGCGTCCTTACGGCCATAATCCAAGAAGCACTAGGGCGAGGAAGGGAAGAAGAAGACAAGAAGGGAGGCGACGAAGGAAGTGACGAGTCATCGTCACAATCCCCACCTCACACAGAAGAGCAGCGTAGGTCTTCAGATGAAACGGAGACTGACGAAGACGAAAAGGGAGAGTCCCAGGGCAGCCCACAGAGACACGCAGAACAATGAACAAAAGCCCTGCATGGAAAGAGGGAAGAGGAGCGCAAGAAAAAAGAAAAGGAAGATCTGGAGAGGGCTCGAAGAGAGTCAGTCAGGGATGAGGAGGAGAGAAAAAAGAAGACTGAAGAGGAGCTGAGAAGGAAGGAAGATGAAGAAATAGCGTTGGCCACCCATCGCTCCATTGAGGAGCAGCACAAAAGGGACGAGGAAGGTGCAGAGAGCCCACACCAAACAGAGGCACCTGGTTCCAGTACCAGTGTGCCGGAAATCACACCCCCGCCCCCAGCAGAGGAAAAAGGCAAAGAACCGATGATGCCAACTCCCCCCCTCTTCATACCTTCCACGCCAGCCACTCTTATCATGACAATACCCACTGCCACCGCCACCCAAGGCCCCACCCCAAAAGTCGATGAGAGCAACGTGGTCACTTGGCTGCAATTCCTGGTGGAACGGGAGTTGGCAAGGGAAGCGGGCGTGGCCACCCCAGCGTCAGAAGTCAAAAGGGCAGCCACGGCTGATAGAGAGCCAAGACCGGAGCTAAAGAGGCAGAAAACAGAAGCCGCTGTCACGACCGCCACCATGTCCCATCCCCCACCTCCAGCAGGCCAATACGACGAATATGTTAAGGAGCTGCTCTCACAGATAGAAAGGGCCAAGGAAAAAAGGAGAACAACCGTGGAGGAGCTGGCAACAGAACGAGAGTCAAGAGCCGCTCTCCAGCTGGAGAAAACAAAGCAGATAACAGAATACCAAAGGGAGATCGATGCGCTCAGGGAGGAAGCCAGCAATAAGGATGCAGAGGAATCAAAAGCCCTAAAGGAACGTGACGCTGCTTGGGAAGGAAGGAGAAAAATCTTGATGGAGCGCCTCAAAGGAGAAAGGGAGACCAATGCTCACCTGCGGCGCAAGAACGACCCACTCTCTGCAGTCAACCTGGAAGCACAAAACCAGCTTGACAAGATCAGACAGGAGGCTGCAGAGCTGGACCAGTTAAGAGGAGAGCAGGTGCGAAGGATGCAGGTGAAGCTGGACCAGCTCAACGCACAGATCGCCGATGAATGCCAGGAGCAGTCCCGCCTGCACCGCAAGCTCGAGGACCAGCAGCAACAACTCATGGCTATGACCCTCCATCAGGGGGAGAGCCTGGAAGACATGAAAAAAAGAGCAAAAGAATGGTTGATCACAATGAGGGGAGAATACGAGACTTGGCACGCCGGCTGGCCAAAGCTGAAGGAGATAGGGTGCTGGATGAGAATCAGGCAGAGGCGGCACAGCTCTCCATGATAGCCCAGCAGCACACCTTCCTCGATACACTGCTCCACTCCACCAAACCGGAAGGAAACGAACCCAATGATCAGCTGCAGAAGAAGCTAGCCATTGCACGCAGAGCCCTAACAGTAGGCCTACATGTGCCACTGCAGCTAGGAGGCCCGCCGCAGAGCCTGGAGGAGCAAAGAAGATATCTTGCACAGATAGGCCTGACGGCGCAGGAAATAGACGAACTCGGCTTCACAGAGGCGAAGGCGCAAGAAGACGTGCAAGTAGAAGGGGGTAAACCAAAGTTTGATCTGGGACCTCAGGAGGACTACGTCCCACCACCCCCTCCTCCACAACAAGAGGAAGTGCAGCCCCCTGACACATCTGCTGAGAGGAAAGCAGCCCAGACTAACCGCAGGAGAGAAATGGTAGAGAAGGCAAGGACAAAGCTGAATGTTAGACCTGTTCCAAGACAACCTGCCCCTCTCCTACCGCGCCCTGAGAATCACCCCGCTGAATTCCATGCAGAGTTGATTATCTAGGAACAGCAGGGATGTACCCGCGATCCCTTCGACTTGAGCTTTGAGTTTTCCGCTACATTAAACAGAGTAATGCCCATTCAACTGGTAAACGACGTAATCGCCATGGGTGCAAGGCTCAAGGCCAAGTGGATAGCAGAGTGAGAGGCCAACCCAACTGCTTGGGGAGCTGAGGACCGCGAATTTTGGCACGATAAAGTCTTCCAGGTGCCTAGATCGGTGAAAGGCTATAATTGCCAACCCACCTGGAGACGACGCATTTTTTACGTCAACCTTGATGCGTGGATGGCGTTTTGTAACACCCTCCCTTCTGAGAGAAACGACCCCACTTTCATGCCGTATCCTCGAAGGGTAGGGGTCGACTTTAATCCGTCCATCCACGGCAGGTTCAACTTTCCCATTATCTATAACACCAATAGCACCTCCCATAAGGACACCCTTCTCTTTACCCTCCCTGATTTGTACAGCTCTATAAATAGATTTCTTAGTGAGTTCACCTCCTGTCTTGACCCCGCCTTCATAACCACTTGTAATTATCTTAGACTAATTAGGGTCCTAGTCCACCAAGAGCCCGCACCTCAAGAAAGCCACCTCCCACACCTCTACTTCGATCCTAATGCTATAGATAGCAGCACCATGACTCGCCTCATGATGCGCGCTACTCTTTTGCCATCCTTCTGTGTTGCACTGCTCGAAGATATGAACGATAGCAAATTCACCCAGTGCAACCACCCCTTCCTTTCCACCACCACTCTCAAAACCCGCCTCAACCTCAAAGGCTACTTGTTGAGTCGCAGATTCCTTAACAAGGCCCCACGCCCTCCACCATCCCCTACCCGCCATCCGGATGACGAGGAGTAAAATCCCGTCATGCCCTTGTATCACGTGTATCCATGTATAAGCCTCTTTATTATTTATATTTTTTTTTAAGGGATAAAAAAGCAAGCCACAAGACAACAAAAAAAGGGTGAACTGGAAAGAAGAGACAACAACAAAGCATAGCAAAGCTACGGGATGCATCTACCATTAAGCAAAGATAAGCGGTGAGACCTTCGCAAGATCCGCTTGTAACTCCCCTTCGCCTCGTCGTGCACTGCCGTCATTATCCCTAGGGTTCTCCCTAGCCCCTTCCCCACTTTACGCTTAGGGCACATCAAGGGCAGGACTTTCACACCTGTCACCCTAAGACTTGCACCGCACCTCCAACGACACACAAACTGGGTCCTCAAGTGTGGGACATTACCAAGGGCTTGCCCAAGGTTAGACCCATCTCCCAATTCCACTGCCACGGGCACCACGCACTACACGGAGAGACAGACACACCCCTTAGGGAGCACACAACTTTTCTTGCAGGTTATGTTCAAGTTTCAAGAAATGGCTACTCCGCTGAAGAGGATCACCCACGGCATCCTTTAACAACCAAAACTTTTTCCATGTGCCGATGTCCAGTCATCTGCCTGCTGATGGCTACCATGATTGAACTAAGCCAAGATAGAACTGTCATTGGCATAGATCTTGGAACCTCATCTTCCGAAGATGCATGTCCAACGCCTCAAGATCTACGGATCGCTTATTGATTCCACAAGCCTGAAGAATTTCAACGCAGTACTGAAGATCTTCAACTCAAAGACGAAGAACTTCAACTCAAAGATGAAAACCTTCAACTCAAAGACAAAGATCTTCAAATCAAAGACACAGATTTTCAAGGCGAAGACAAACCATATCTTGGTCAAGACAGAGTTCGGGGGGGCTTCTCTAGAATAAATCCCTCCAATACCATCCTCCTAAGGGATTGCTTATTGCTTCAAGCGTTTCTGATGCTC
Source organism: Lygodium microphyllum (assembly GCF_053477565.2). Taxonomy (NCBI): domain Eukaryota; kingdom Viridiplantae; phylum Streptophyta; class Polypodiopsida; order Schizaeales; family Lygodiaceae; genus Lygodium; species Lygodium microphyllum. The sequence goes on from NC_141158.1 coordinate 108,034,524, forward strand.
GAGGGACGACCGGCTCTATAACGGACGCCACAACTGTGTGAAAGATGCCGAGCATCTTCATGGCGCCTAAAGCACGCCGTGGTCATCGTCACTAGACTCCATCACCTGTCATTCACACAACCATCTTGAAAGTAGTGTCATCCACCTACCTGTTCCACCTAGCAACCGACCTAACTAGCCACTATGTCCCACCGCAGTGCCATGGGACTGGCACTTGGCTAGGAGGGGGGTAATGTTACCGTGTTTCCCGCAGCACAGAGAAGCGGAAAATGGAAAAAAGGAAATAGCAAAAAAGGCGCAAGATGAAAGCAGAAAAAGACGAAAGAGTAAAAGGCGCACCATTAAAATGTGGAAGCGCCCCCGAATCCTTGTAAAAGAGCGCCAAGCTCGCTCCTGTGCAAAGTGTACGCATTAGTTGAGAATAGGATAAATTAGAATGGTAGGAAATGGGAAAAAGGACCTAGGCTACGGCCGGCCATGTAAAAAAGGGAAAAGGGGATGACCGCCCAAAAAGGATTTAGGGCTTTGTATATAAAGTTGAAAAGTGAATGAGAAGCTCATTCTTTGGTGTGTGGCAAAAAAGAGTCTTCTTCTTCCTCTCTTCTTCTCTCCTTCTTGCTTTTGTGTGCTCTTGAGAGAGGGAGTGTGAGAGTGTGAGGGAGTGAGTGTGTGTGGGAGTGAGGGATCAAGAGGGTGAAGCTCTTCACCATCTCCTCTCCTCTTCTTCTCTTCTCTTCTCTTCTCTTGCGCACGCGGCTATGGAGGATGAAGCTTGGAGATGGAGGAGGCTTGAGGATGCTTCAGCTAACATCGAGAATCGTGGAGCTACCAGAGTGCAAGAGAGAGGAGGGTACTCGATCAAGCATCAAGATAAGCTCACTACACTTGTAGGATCGACGGCGCGTCGGCTAGGTGAGAGAGAGCCATTAGAGCTCGCTTGGAACACTTGAAACAATAAGCGGTCTATGGGTCTTGGCGGTTGAGCGAAAGCTCCCACACTAAGTAATGACCTCATGGCAAATGTACTGTCAATGCAGTACCTTGGATGCATACTAAATATATCCGAGAACCACTCATATGAGAGCTGTCCATAACTGGAGGAGTGGAAGTGCTACCTCCCCTTGAGCATCAAGCAATACTTCGGACCCTTGCTCTGTTGAACCTGACGGAACCCGAACTAAAGTCAGCTCTAAATAAAAGGCATCTAGGTAAAGCTGCAACAATTGAGGATGGTTTGCCAAGTCATCCTTTTCCATCCATTGATCAATAATTCTAAAATTTCACGAAGTATCTCTTGGAAACTTCAACAAATTGACATGAAAGGCATTGTGTATCCACCAATGTGGAGGTAATTTCAACCAATATGTCACATCAATGATCTTCTCAATACCTAGAAGGGCCCATAGAATCTCATACTCAGCTTCCGATACATTTTTTCTCTTTCTTTCATCTTTTTCAACCTTGCCTTTTCAAAATGCAACAATACATAATCACCCTCTGCAAACTGCAAAGCACGTTTGTGGTAATCAGCTGCCCTCTTTCGCTTTTCTTGCAATCTCTGAAGTATATACTCTATCTTTGCATAGGCTATATCCAAGTTTTCCACATAACAATCTACCTCAAAGATCTTATCCTTAGTTTGCAAAACAAGTGGTAGCTTCTTGCCACCCTTAACCACCTCAAATGGAGCTTTGCCCGTAAAACTATGCACTGTGTTGTTGTAAGCAAACTCAACCAAGGGCAAATACTGCTTCCACTGTGTCTTGTGGTCTGACACTGTGGAATTTGCTTCCTCAAACTAACCATTTGTCTACGGATGCAAGGATGATGAGAATTTCAGCGTGGTACCCATATTCTCAAACAACACCTTCCAAAATAAATTGGTCATCTAGGAACCTCAATCACTAATGATCGACCCTAGCATACCATGATACTTAAAGATATGCTGCAAAAACAATCATGCTATATGATCAATCTTTATTTTCTTCATCACGAAATGGCCTTGTTTGCTAAACCTGCAAATGATAGTCCATATCCCATCATTCCTTGTAGGTGTGCTAGGAAGCTCAAAAATAAAGTCCATTGCAATGCTCTACCAAGACCTATCTAGAATAGGAAAGAACTATTGAGCTAAAATATGCATTACTTGTTGTTGATTAGCCTCTTAAACAGCCCCAAAACACACTAAAAATGCTCTTTTAGAGTAAAACCCTAAAACGGGGAGCGATTCGAGAGAGTTCAGTAGTGGAAACCCTAAAACGGGGAGCGGTTCGAGAGAGTTTAGTGGAAACCCTAATTTTTGGGGCACCCTTCCACATTTATAAATAGATAGGCTGCCCCCATTCAGCAATTATCCTTGTTTGCAAGTTACACCAGCCCATACACCCTCTGTTGCTGTTGGCGCCCAGTTTCCAGCCCTATAGCCCGCCTCCATCTGCTGTCCAGCCATCATCGACTGCAGCCACATTATCTTCAGCCTGTCCATTGCTGTAGGCGACAGCTCTCAACTGCTAGCGACTGCTCCAAACTATCCCTGACTGCTGTTCAACCTACTGTCCATCATCTCCAGGGTCAGCCAGCCTGCGTTTTCAGCATTGCAAACCCTGACACTCTCAGACACTGTTTTGGCTTGCTGTTTACAGCAGACTGTGCACAGTTTCCAGCCTCCGATCGGTGGTACACTACTGCGTTTACCAGTTTTCAGCCTCCAAACTGCGGCGTTTTGGTGATCAGCCTGCTGCCATTCACTATTCAGCACTACTACACTCCGACTAGTGGTCACAGACTTGGGACCCGTCTTTGATGGATGTCACACTCTGACATTGCTCTGCCCTTGAGCACACTGTACACTCTTACATTCATTTACAGCATTCATTCACTTCAGAGTTGTGTTCTCTCTCTCCCTTCTTCTATTTGTGTTTGAGTTTTGAGTTTTGCATTTAGGGTTTGAGTTTTGCCCTCTATGTTTGTGTCTGTCTCTTTGTGTTTCTATCGTGGTCAGACACTCTCTGTGTCCTCAGTGCAAACCCTAGCAGTTTCCTTCACAAGGACAATATTAAACCTAGCATCTTTTGCCTATCATGCTTTACCTTCTAACATACAATGCATATCTTGACAAATTATTCTCAATCATGTCTCAAAGCTGCCCAATAAAAGAAATGCCCCACTACCTTGAGAGTGGCATCAATACCTCTATGTCCTGCATACAGAGGAGCATGAGTTTCAATGATAACTCTAGGCCTTAACTGCTTTGTGACACAGTTGTCCATGCATCATTAGAAATCCATCTCTTAGCACAAAGTGTTTATGCCTTTGGCCATTGCAAAGCTGATCATAAACATTAGCAAAGTCTAAATCAACAACATATCGCTCTTTCATGGCATCCAACTCAGTGTGATAAACCATACTGACGGCTGAAATTTGTGGCTTACATGATAGTGCATCAGCCACAACATTCTTTTTACCATCAATATATACAATCTAAAAATGAAACATAGAGAGAAAATTTTCCCATCTCATGTGCTTCTCTGACAACTTTGTCTGCGTCAAAAAGTACCTCGAAGCTTGATGGTTTGTCTGCATTGTAAAATCAGCCCCCAACAAATAATGTTTCCGCGAAGTGTGCATGAATTACAGCCAAGAGCTCTTTCTCATAGACCTGCAAATTCTTTTCTGCACCGCGAAGAATTCAACTCTTATAAGCCACAACTCCGCCCTCATGCATAAGAACAGCCCCAATGTTGTTACCACATGTATCACATTGAACTATGAATGAGTTCCTATGATCGAGTAACATGAGCACAAGATGTGAAGTCATCTTTTCCTTCAACTCTTCAAATGCTGAAATTTCCACTGTTGTCCATCTAAATGGCACATCCTTCTTCTACAAGGCATGCAATGGAGATGCAATTTCAGCAAACCCGCGCACATACTTCGTGTAGTAAGAACATAAATCCAAGAAGCTGCATATCTCATGCACATTCCTCAAAGTTGGCCATGATCATATTGCCTCAACCTTTGCAAGGTCCATGCAAATACCATCAGCCGATACAATATACCCCAAAAAGTGGATTTTATGCACGAAGAATTCACTTTACTGTCATTGATAACCAGCCTATGCTCATGCAGTTCATTAAACACAATGTCCAAGCGTTTTCTATGCTCCTGCCACTTTTAATCGAATGTTGAATCGTGTATCTTCAGGCCACATAGTAGATTTGTGGGCACTTTCTATGATCACATGATTGTCTATTCAAAAAACAAGGCAGAGATGAAACCAACCTTCCTTCCGTGGATGGGTTGTAATTCCCTAATTACAACTTGGTTACAACAGTAACATTTATTACAAAACTCAGAAATACAAATTAACTTACAATCTTGGACAATGGACATCTTGTTGGCCCCAAAACTAGCACCCCTTTCGATATTTATTTAACTTAATTGAAGAAAAAGCTGATGTACAATGGGACTCTCCCAATCCCTTTCGGTAATCCAACTCCCCTTGCTATCCAAAATGACCAGCAAGTCTTCAATTTGATTTGCCCCTTGATTCGGGCAATTGGCCTTCACCCGCTTTAATGGGAATGAAAAATGCCGCAAATTCATTGATTTGCTAGTCACTCCACTTGAACTTGACTAAAAACAGCTTCAACCCTGTTGAATCCAAGTCTTGGAGCTTTCAATTTTTGGAATGTTTCCCGAGGCTACTGCTTCTGCTATGCAGATTAGGGTTTACAACAAAGAAATCTGAAATTTCTCAACCTCTGGTGATCTCAATGCTGTAATCTTCTGAGCAAGGCTGTAGTAAGGCTAGGAGATAAGAGAGAATGCTGAGGAGAGAGGAAATTCAGACTTTCTTCGCGAAAAACTGAAGAAAATCAGTCACTTACTGTTGTTGCCCTGTCTCAACAGCTTGTAGATGCAAAGAACTAAAGAAAATCAATCATTTACTCCTGCTGCCCTATCTTAATAACCTGTAGATGCTGTCACTTGCTGTTGATTAGTCTTCTCCTACCCTGGATGCCTCAAAAGGTTCTCCAATGGCTGCAAATCAGACCAGCAACATCTCCTCCCTCTTTCTTGCATGCTGAATACACTAAAATGCCTCTCCAACCTCTAAAGGCGTTTTTCAATCTTGCATGGGCATTTTTGACAAGTGACAGCCTTCCCAAATGATTTTTCCAGCATTATTCATAATTAATATTAACTTTCAATCTTTAAATATACTAAAAATTAATCTAATAATTATTTCGATGCCCTAAAAAAATAATCTAGCTGACCAATAATTAAATTGGCTAGGCAACTTCAATTCTCGAGTATCTCTGCACCATCTTTGACCATCAAATTGGCGTTAGGTACCATTAAACGCCGCTTCTATAGTATCATCAACTAACACTTATGGCCAAACGAACGACCTAGACCAACAACTGGCACCAGATACCACCAAGTACCTGTGCGGCATAACTTATAGCAACTTTTGCCTATGTCATCCTATGATTTCCTCGGGACCTGGGCTCGTAGTTTTACTCTAACCCCAGTTACACCTCACATGTGCAACATTTACTTAACCATGTGATTAAAAATTAATCCACATGTTAAGTGAGGTTTCAAAAATACATGTCCTCATGAGATTGAGTACAATCTCATCCTTATGCACAAGGCTCAATAAGAGGTTGAAGGTAAGCTTGAGTTTTCTCCTTTGAAATTCGGTGCACAAAACTAATGATTTTGCAGGACCTTCGGAATCTCCACAATAAATTGGCCATCCGCAAGTGAAACCTGGCTCAGATTACACATCACTTTCACAGTACATCTTTTCTCCAATGCAAGATACGACTCCTGTTATATCAGATTCTGTGCCAACTAATTTTGAATTTTTTATTGGATCAGGAGATGCTCCTCAAAAAGAGACCCTTCAAAATAATATTTGGTTTCTGAGTAATGAGGAAGACAAGTATTTCTTTATGAATTCAAAACTAGGTAAAAAGCTGAAGGAAGGACTTGTAAGTATTCTTTCGCTTCCTTTTCCTTCAAACGATTTTAATTCTCATGGTTAATTTGGAGTAGGTGTATCTTCATCCAATGCATTTAATGGACAAAAGGAACCAACCATGTTTCCCACAAAACACCAATTACTAATCCATTTGGGCTCCAACCCATCCCTCCCTTATCTTCCATTGCACCTTTCTTTCAGCTTTCATTAAGTGCACCACATTTATCACCACACACCACACTAGGGGGTTCTACACATTTAGGCACAATCTTTAGAACCTATATATACCCTTTTTCAAGTGGTGTACCTAACAGAGGCTCGTCGACCTACCATACACACTTTTGAGTTAACCCTCTAGGAGTGTATCCCAAACATACTCGAGTCTGGATCATTTGGTACTGCAGTTTGCCTCTATGGCATTACCTAGTGGACCATCCGATCATTACGTTGTGCTCCAACCTCCACCTGCACCTATGGCATCGTACAGACTTATGTCTATTTCGGTACCTTTGCATCAATTGGCACTCATTGGACATCAACAGCCTATTTCTAATTATCCACCATTACCCTTTCTCCTCCTTATCCACCACCACCACCACCAACTTATCCTTCACACTACCCCACCTATCCACCTTCATGGACACTTCATGATTCTAGCTCCTCATCCACTAAGCATGCTTTTAATGACAAGCCTCGTTTCAACGGGTCAAACTACACCACTTGGTCCAATTTGATCAGACATATCTTAGACTCTCATAACTTATGGGATTTAGTGCAAGGATTGGGACCCCAACCAAAACCCAGACTTATTCCATATGAGGTCATCTGCTCATGGAAAGCTCATAATGCTACCGCTATTGCTGAGCTTACGCAGCAAGGCTTATTGTCTAAGTTTCATTCTCAGTTTCAACATTTCGACTTCAAATCCGAGTGTTGAATACACTTAACTGACCACTATGCGGCTCGGGATAGGACCCGACACATCAATTTGAATCATGAGCTCCAAAATTTTAAAATCACACACAAGGATAACTTGAAAGTCAAGTTGGCTGAGTGTCGATGCCTCCTCATTGAGTTCTCAACCACTAGGGCTCCCAAGTCCTCTGATGATCATGTTACCCTATTTCTTAACAAGCTACCAAGTAAATATTTCCATGTTGTGTAGCAAGTGATTTCACAACCTCAAATGCCCACATTTTATGAGTTTGAGCATCAGTTGTTGCGTTACATGGTTGTTCGATCAATTTCATAACATGTCCTCAATAGAGGGGGCTCTCATTGCATCTTCTCAAAGGGGGCAACAATTTAAGGGCAAGCAAAAATCAAATCAAAATCAAATTTAAAACCAAAACAAGGCTTGCGAATTCCAAGGAACCACTCGATCTACTCTTAAACCTGGATGGCAAAATGTATCTAAGAAAAATAGGTATTATCAACATCATCAAAAAGCTGGCCATTATGATGACGAGTGTCAATCTTACGAAGCACACAACCAAAATCCAAGAATCGGACCCCCACACCCTAGTCGAGTAACCCCCAACGGGGGAAACCGGGTGGTGGCAACCCCCAGTAGGGGTAGTGGCAAGGCCAGACCCACACTACCACCAGTCAACCATCACAGTCAATGAACTACTTAACTTGGAGGTTTGTCTAACTGGTCTCCAAAGGCCCACATAGTCTCCTTAGAGACATCGAATGCAAGTCTCGTTCACATCTACGAGTTGCCTCTTGATGAGGTGCCAGTAGAGACCGACTCCTCGCAACCGAGCACCTCAGAAACAATGGAGCTACCCATTACATGACTCCTATAGGGGACATTTTCATTACTCAAGCCCCTGCACAACTGGGAGTATCAGCATAGGAAACAACTCCTCAATTAAGATTCAGGCCCAAGGTTGCGTCAATTTTCCATTGACCAAGGCCCAAATCTAGATTCACTCGATGATGTCTATCATGTTCCCTAGCTTGGGATGAACTTGTTATCCGTTTAGCAGCTTTGCCAGTTGAGGCAAGCCATTTTCTTCATTGCGATCACAATCAAGGTCCTCGAATCTCAAACTGGTTTAGTGATTGCTTGCAACAAGGCACAACCTAATGGCCTTTACCACATGACTCATTTTCTTACTGAGCCGATTGCCAATGATTTGCAATTTCATCACTTCCAGGCCTTGGCCGCCACACAGGAGCCCACAGACTCTGAGCGTCTTTTGCATTTTTGCTTGGGACATCTTGGCTACAACTCTCTTTATGAGTTGTCGCGTCAAGGGATGATTGAGGGCCTTTCACGCCTAAAACTCATCGCTTCCAAGCCTTGGTCACCACATGGAAGCCCATGGACTTTGAGTGTCTTTGACATTTTTTCTTAGGACATCTTGGCTACGACTCTCTTTATGAGTTGTCACGTCAGGGGGTGGTTGAATCTAGCATGCTCTATGCTGTTCGTACCAAAGCTCCTGAGCACCTTTGGGTTGAGGCTATTAACACTTCAATGTACATCCTTAACAATGTCTGACTGCAATGGTCTCTCAAAAAACTCCATACAAGGAATTTTTTGGCCGTCGACTTGTTATTTCTCACTTCAGAGTTTTCAATAGTCATGCCTATACACACACTCCAAATGACAAGAAAGAAATGCTCACCCCTCAAGCAAATCTCTCAATCTTTGTGTGCTAGTTTTCCAAAGCAAAGGCCTACCGTTTGTTCGATCCTCCGACGAACAAGGTGGTCGTTAGTAGAGATGTCCTTTTTTATGAGATGGACATAGTACAATCTTTTGCACTAGACTCTTTATCCTCCCCTCCATTCACATCATTTGAGATCGTGCCTATTGAGCTAGGTCTACTATTTGCTCCTAACCTTCCCACATATATTTCAGCTCCCAAGCCTCCTTCATGGGACCCGTTACCTCATTGTTACCAACAAACCATGCGAGATTCGAGAATCCTTCCACCCGACTCCACCCTAGAGACCGGCCCTAGAATGCCTGCTCGGCTCGGCTCGGCTCTTAAGCTTCATATGCATCCTAGTTTATAGCTAATTACATTGCACATTCTAAGCCGAACCGTTGGCACGAGGCTCTCCGAGACCTCTATGGCATAAGGCCATGGAGAAGAAGTTGGATAGTATTGATCGAAATGGGACTTGGACATTGGTGAATCGTCCTCATCACAAGCAGGTCATTAGGACAAAGTGGATTTTTCGAACCAAGCTAAAGACTAATTATACATTAGACAAATACAAGGCTCACCTTATAGTGCAAGGTTTCAAGCAAAAGCACGGCATTGACTATGAAGAAACCTTTGCACCTATTGCTCAATTAATATCATTTCGTCCCTTAGTTGCACTTGTTGCTCACCAAGGCTGGCCAATCTATCAAATGGGCGTCAAAAGCGCATTTTTGAACCGTTATTTGGAGAAGGAAGTCTATGTGGAGCAACCTTCGTGCTTTTCTTCAATTGACCGGAATGATAAGGTCTTTCGCTTATGAAAAGCTCTTTATGGGCTGAAGCAAGATCTAGGTACCACAGGATGGGCAGGTTTCTACGGACTCATAGATACCATTCTATCCCCCATTATCCAAATCCCTATGTGCACACCACTAGTGTGAGGGTCAGCTATATCATGCTATACATTGATGATATCTTACTCACTAGCTCAAATTCTACAACTATTGCAAATATCAAGGCCAAACTTTGCTCTACATTCGAGATAACAAACTTGGGTTTGTTGTCTTCTTTCTTAGGGATGGAGATTGTTAGATCCAAGGGAAGTATCTTTTTGTCACAACAGAAGTACACCCTACAGCTAGTGAAACAGTATTGCACTAATCAGACATAGCCAATGGCCACACCTCTTGATCCCATTGTCCATCTGATCCCACTGTCCATCTGCATAAGGATATCTCAAGTCAACCTTTTGATGGTCATACCTATCATTTAATTGTAGGGAAATTACTTTGGTTGATTCATGTTGGGTGTAAAGGCCCTTCGCTACACTTCCCATAAAGGCCCTTCGCTACCCTTTCCGTGTATATATTTTACTTGTACATGTGACCGCACTCTTGCGGGTGTAAATGTACCGTACCCTAAAACATAAATACATTCTTTCATTCTTTGTGTGTGCCACACTGGTACACACCCAACTCAAGTCTCTACTCTCTCTGCACTCGCTACTGCTGAACACACTCCATTCTCGCTGCGCACACCACTTAGGCATTTTCGCTTTCCTTCAAACTGGTATCAGAGCTTCGGCTAAGGTGTGCGCGCTTCCCGGAGCTTGTGCGAGACATCGCCAGCGCTGCGCTCGTGAGAAATCAGCAAGTTGTCATCTCTGTTGGTCAGGCAAGAGCACGCGCGAAACAGGAGATAGTGCTGCAGGGTCGTTTTTGCTCAGTCTATAACCAGACAGGTCAGGCGCAGCCATTCCAGGTCAGCACAGCTCAGGTCGTCAGCTTTCCTGGTCACGTTTCTGTTCAGGACAGTCAGGCGACAGTGTTCAGGTCACGTTTTACTCATGCAACAATGTTCAGGTCACGTTTTACTCAGGCGACAGCTGGACAGACAGTCGCCAGGTCAGAAACAGGTCGGCATGGACAGGCGACAGCCAAATCTGCTCAGCGACAGTCAGGCGACAGCTGACGTGGTCAGCGTGGACAGGCGGCAGTTTGTTTCTGATCAGCGTGATCAGTCGACAGGTCATGACAGTCATTTTTTGCAATTTTTTGTGACTTGTCACATTAAAACAGGCCCCGGTTTGCGCGCGCAAGCACAGTTCTCACAGTTGTGCAGATTTGAGCCAGAAAATTTGGGGCTTTTCCAGATTTAGTGCTGTTCATGCATAATACAGACATCTGCGTCAAAATTGCAGACATTGTGCACGTATAAAATGGGGATTTCGCCAAATTTGGTGAAATTTTGCTCATTTGAGTAAAATTTCTCAACATTGGACCCATAAAATCTGGGCCTTTTGCTGTATTGGTGAAATTTTGCTCAGCTAAGTCAGATTGGTTGACATTCGTGCACACTTGGACCCGGAAAATTTGGGGCTTTTGCAAAATTTTATGAAATTTTACTGAATTTGCCCGTTTTATGCTCTCGGGAACATGTATTAATGCAATTGGGGTAGATTTATTGCAGAAAATTTGGGGCTTTTCACATTAGTGATGTATTTTGAGCCGATTTGTGCTTTGACAGTGGAATTACAGCAGATTCACTGCTAAGTGGGAGAAATTTGGACTTGGGATGTATCAAATGTTATGAAAAGGCAGCTTCTCTTGGTACATGTATTGCTGAATGCTCATTGTGCAGTGAAACAGTGGCACATACAGCACTCGGGTTATTGCATTTGGGCATTACGGTGATGTATTATTGAAGTGGGAGCTGTCTTGTATGCACATGTATCAGATTTGCTTTGTGTATATGCTGTAATCAGCCCTTTGGACTGCAATTACAGCAAAATATCTGCTTCTTGGGCACACTTTGAAGTGTAAGTTTGTGTATTTGCTGTTATATACAGCAACCTTGCTATTGGCTGATTGCATTCAGCATTCTATTGCAGAAATTTATTGCTGAAAAATGGCTGGAAGTGCATCCACTGCTGACACAAAATCTTTTTGAGATTCGCAAATTTGATGGCAATGGCTTTGATCTTTGGAAAGATCGTATGCAGGGTATCCTTTTTCTGAAGGTTTGTGAAGATGCTTTGGCAGAACAAAAACCTGCTGCTTTGTCAGATGAAGATTGGGCTAAAATGAATAAAAAGGCCATTACTTACATCAAAATGGCAGTTACTGATGATATCTTGGTTGATATCAAGGGACTCAACAGTGCATATGCAGTTTGGGAGAAACTCAAGGCTACGTATGAGAATACTACTCATGTTAATCAAGTCCATCTCATGCGAAAGTTAGTCAACTTAAAGCTTGATGAGTCTAAGCCCGCCTCAGAGCATTTGGCTGCATTTACAGATTCATGGGAAGCATTGGTTGTGTCATTGAGCAACAACCCCAACTTGGCATTTGATGGTGTACGTGGTTCTATCCTCAATGAGGAGATTAGACGCAAGTCTAGTGGGGAAAACTGTGGATCAGCCTATAATGTTAGAGGACGGACTGAAAAGAAGTCAAATGCTGCAAATAAGCATAAAAATCGCAGCAAAAGCAAAGAAAAACAGCAAGATGTCACTTGCTATCAGTGTGGACGCAAAGGGCATAAAAAGCCCGATTGCAGGTACTATAAGAAGGAGCAAGAACGCAAGAAGCAGGCTAATGCAAAAGGCAAAAAGAATGAGAAGGATAGCAGCTCTACCCCTAAAGAAACAGAAAAGGCAAATATGGTATCTAGTGTTGTCATTGAGGAGATAGAAGATGATAAAGATGCTGATTTGCTGGTTGCATCTTCAGATCCACATGCTATGACAGTGGAAGACATGTATATCACTAAAAGGGATGTGATAGATGCCTTGTTATCTGCTCATGATGGTTTGTCACAATCGTGGATTGTTGACAGTGGTGCCTCATTTCATGTAACTCCATCTCTGGAGTGTTTTTCTACTTATGCAGCAGGTAATCTTGGGAAAGTTTACCTAGGGAATAATCATGCATGTGGCATTGAAGGAGTGGGCACCATACACCTGGCTCTTGAAAATGGCCAGGAATTGATTCTTCATGATGTTAGGTATGTACCTGGCATTAAGAAGAGCTTGCTTTCTGTTGGGCAGTTAGATAGTAGGGGTTACTACACTATCTTTGGTGGTGGAATGTGGAAAATACAGAAAGGATCTATGCTGGTCACTAGAGGTGGTAAAAAGGGAACTTTGTATTATCTTCATTGCAAGGCACTTCCTGGAAAGTTTGTTGCAGTTGCAGAAGTACAGTCACACATGGAGCTATGGCATAAGCGTCTTGGACACATGAGCCAAAAGGGTTTGGATGCACTTTCTTCACTTGGAAGAGTTAATGTGAAAAACTCAAAGCTTGACTTTTGTGATGACTGTGTCTTTGGAAAACATGTAAAGAGTTCATACTCTCATGGAGCCTCTAGGAAGGCATGTATCTTGGATTTAGTCCATTCCGATGTATGTACCATGCCAATAAAAACTCATAGTGGTTTCCGTTATTTTGTGTCTTTTATTGATGACCACTCTAGAAAGCTATGGGTTTATTTGCTTAAGCAGAAAAGTGAGGCATTGGATGCCTTTAAAAGGTTTTATGCATTTGTTAGTACTCAAAAGGACTTAAAACTGAAATGCATAAGAACAGATAATGGGGGAGAGTACGTATCTAAACAATTTAATAGTTTTTGTGATGAAAATGGGATTAAACGAGAGCTTACAGCCCCTTATAATCCGTCATCTAATGGTGTGGCTGAGCGAATGAATCGCACTTTATGTGAGAAGATTCGGTGCATGCTGTCCACAGCTAATCTCCCGCAATTGTTTTGGGGGGAGGCACTTAAAACCGCGGTGCATATTTGCAACCAATCTCCACATCGTGCACTTAATAGTGGCATCCCTGAAGAGGTTTGGTCTGGCAAACCTGCTTCATATGACCACTTAAGGGTCTTTGGCTACGAATGCTATGTACATGTGCCTGTTGATAGCAGAACTAAACTTGACATGAAATCCCTCAGAGGCATTTTCATGGGTTATGGAGATAATGGTGAAATGGGTTATAGAGTTTGGGTTCCAAGCATGAAAAAGGTGCTACGCAGCCGAGATGTGGTATTTAATGAATCAAAGCTGCTGAAAAATGCCACATCTAGTGGTGTAGACAAAAAGAAAGTGAAATTTCAGCATGATCAGCCACTTAAACAGCCATCAGCCACTGAAAATTCAGCTCCATCTGATGCTGGTTATGATAATCAGCGTGTCATTATTGAGCCAGATGCAAATGGGCAGCAAAGGGATGCTGAAAATCAGTTTGGGCAACAAAATCAGCATGCTGAACATCAATTACAGCAGCCTGAAAATTTATTACAGCAACCTGAAAATGCAGTTCAGCAGCCAAATAATGAGGTCATTGACATTCCTTTGGATGTAGATCCATTGCCTGATAACACAGATCATTGGGTGAGAAGGTCTACACGTGTCAGGAGACCAATACAGAGGTTTGATCCCTCTTTGGACTACATTTTACTCACAGATGAGGGTGAGCCTCTTACATATAAAGAGGCATTGTCATGTGAGTTAAAGAAAAAGTGGGAGCAAGCTATGCAGGAAGAAATGAAGTCATTGTATCAGAATGATACTTGGGATTTGGTTCATTGCCCAAAGATAGGAAAGCTATTCCTAACAAGTGGGTCTACAAAATCAAATGTGTGGATGGCAAACCCAAATACAAAGCCAGGCTTGTGGCTAAGGGTTATACTCAGAAAGAGGGGATTGACTTTCAGGAAGTCTTTTCACCTGTTGTCAAAATGACCACTCTTCGGGTATTGTTTGCTATTGTTGCATCTATGGATCTTGAACTTGATCAGATGGATGTTAGAACTGCATTCCTGCATGGTGATTTAGAAGAAGAGCTGTATATGAAACAGCCAGAGGGCTTTGTTATGCCAGGAAAGGAGCATTTGGTGTGCAAGCTTAAGAGAAGCTTGTATGGTTTAAAACAGGCTCCTAGACAGTGGTATAAGAAGTTTGATGCCTTCATGCTCTCACATGGGTTTAAAAGAAGCAATGCAGATCACTGCTTATACACAAAGAAGGCTGATGATGGAAGCCTTATTATCCTTGTGCTTTATGTGGATGATATGCTTATTGTTGGTAAGCATAAGAGCCAGGTTAATGCATTGAAAAGACAGCTGAATTCAGCCTTTTCCATGAAGAACTTGGGTGCAGCTGAACATATTTTGGGCATGCGTGTGACGCGAGATAGAGAGCAGAAGCTCTTATTTCTCTCACAAGAAAAGTACATCAACAAAGTACTTGATCGTTTCTCTATGACAGATGCTAAGTCACTTGGTGTTCCATTACCACCATACCTTAAGCTTAGCAAAGTTGATTGCCCAAAAGATGACATGGCAGCCACCTCTATGAAGGGTGTTCCTTATGCTTCAGCTTGTGGATCACTCATGTATGCTATGGTTGCCACTAGACCTGACATTGCTCATGCAGAGGGAATTGTGAGCAGGTTTATGTCGAACCCTGGCAAAGCACATTGGGAGGCAGTGAAATGCATCTTTCGATACCTTAAGGGCACACAAAGAAAATGTATTTGCTATGGAAATGGTACATTAGATCTGCAGGGATATTGTGATGCAGACATGGTAGGTGACTTGGATACTCGCAAGTCTACTAGTGGGTATATATTTACCTTGACTGGTGGGGCAATTTCTTGGTGCTCTAGATTGCAAAAGATAGTAGCACTTTCTACCACTGAGGCTGAATATATTTTAGCCACTGAAGCTTCGAAAGAAGCTGTTTGGCTTGGTCGCTTGGTCAAGGATTTTGGGCTGCCCACCAAAACACCTGTACTTGGATGTGATAGCCAGAGTGCTATATGTCTGGCTAGGAATACCATGTTTCATGCACATACTAAACATATTGATGTACGGTATCACTTTATCAGACAAGTTCTGGATGATGGTCTAGTCGCACTGACTAAGATCAAAACACAAGATAACCCTACAGATGCTCTCACAAAAAATCTTGCAAAGGCTCAGCATGAGCATTGCATTCGACTAGTGGGAGTTGGTTAAAGGTTTGCTCATGGCCTTTAAGTGGGAGGTTGTTGGGTGTAAAGGCCCTTCACTACACTTCCCGTAAAGGCCCTTCGCTACACTTCCCATGTATATATTTTACTTGTACATGTGACCGCACTCTTGCGGGTGTAAATGTACCGTACCCTAAAACATAAATACATTCTTTCATTCTTTGTGTGTGCCACACTGGTACACACCCAACTCAAGTCTCTACTCTCTCTGCACTCTCTATTGCTGAACACACTCCATTCTCGCTGCGCACACCACTTAGGCATTTTCACTTTCTTTCAATTCATACTAGGTCTAATCTTGCATACTCAGTTAGTTTGCTTAGTTAATATCTTAATGCACCTAGAAGGTCTCATTGGATTGCTTATCTTCGTGTGTTAAGATATTCACAGTATACTTATAATTATGGACTAACTTATGGTCATGGTTTATGCTTGTAGAGGCTATACTGATTCTAACTGCACACGAGATCCTAACACCCAGTGTTCCCATGGCGGCTATCTCTACACCTTAGACATGGCACCCATCTCTTGGGCTAGATATAAGCAGGAGAGAATGGTGGCTTCCATGGCCGAGGCAAAGTATCAAGCTCTCTTTGATGGTACTACGAAGCTCATCTATCTAAGGAACTTACTAGCCACGTTTCCTTGCGAGTCACCTGTAGTAGTTGTCTACTACGACTCTCATGCTGTCTAAGTCAACGAAGAAAATCACCAGCTACAAATGCGTGCTCTGAAAGATGAGAATCGATAGGATGGCCTGCCAAATGAGAAAATCCAACCCTTGATAAAACAAAACTGCAAAAATGCAAGTGCCTAAGGTACCACGTGCCCGTCGGAGCCATTACCAATGCCAAGGAGGTGTCAAACTACAAAATACAACCTGAGAGGCTGAAGCTTGACACCAAGTGGAGAGCACTATCGCCAGGTAGAGAGAGGTGATCCACTAGCCAAAACACAAGTGCCTGCTGATGCCAAATGGAGATGATGGTCGCCAGGTGGAGAAAGAGAATCTACAACCAAAAATGCAGGTACAATTTGACACCAGATAGTGGAGATGGTCGCCAAGTGGAGGAATAGAATTTGCAACCCACAATGCAGCCAAGAAGGTGAAGAAGAAAGAGCACTTGGTGCAAGGAGAGATGAAGATCACGACCTGCAATGTCCTCCGAGTGCTGTGTGAACAGCAATGGAGTGGAAGAGAGTAACAAAACGTCAAAAGGAATGAATGTGAGATGGACAGAATGGGTGGAGTCAATGCCGTATATATAGGCATAGACTGTCTAGAGTGTCGCCCACTGAAGTCTCTAGAGTGGCACCTCAACTCTCTCAAAAGGCACCCAAAAAGGCCTTTTGGCATTGTACATGGAAACCAAATATAGAAATGAAGGAGAAAAAATGTATCGAATGACTTGATTTCTCAATAATATAAGACATCCAAAACTTCATGATATTAGATAGACTTCATGATATTAGATAGACTAATTGTGAGTTGCACTTCTTAGTGACATGTCCAAGGGAGGGAGAATCTCAACCTATATGTGCATACACCCCACAATTATCATATTACGCATTAGACAACGAGTATGGGATATTTTGCAAAACAATGACCCAAACAGCGCACCTATTATTGTATTGTATGAATTTTCACATAGCAAAACTTCCCAAGACCAGCCAACCATGAAACAGAGTCCCCCAAAACAGCTAATACAGCAAAGAATGCCATAAAACTAGAGCTAGACTCATAATAACAAGGGATGGCCATTTTCTAGCTTCCCATCCCAGTCCCATCCTGTCCTCCTAATAACCCAATCTCATACCCATGTTCGAACCCCCTCTCATGGTAACAAGGGATGGTGGTAATACTTGTCCCCCGCCTTCGTCCCCATCCCCATCCCCGAGACCTATACCATGTTACTATGGCTAGACTCCAACAAGGAGTCTCACTAGACACTTGTACAATAAGATTGTTTTTGCTCGAGATGCAAGTTCATGGCACATGTTTGGAAGGTCCTTTTCTATGCTTTGGGCACTCATCTTCAATTTTCTATAACCTAAGCAACAGCCAAACAAAGATCATGAATAAGACACTCAAATAGACATATACAAACATTTTCTAGAATTGGGGAATCGCACCAGCTCAAAACACAAATGATGAATTTCAGAATAGCGCCCATATTTATAAAATTATGCCAAGTTTTGATAAAATTTAGCATTTTTTACCCTACATAGAGTTTGGGTGTACAATAGAGTACCTTGGCCTCTTTTCGATTTTAGTGCACATGGCCCTTATGTTCATGCAAATATTAGAGTTTCAATTTAGTATAGACAGATTTGTTTGTACGCTCTTTAAACTTCAGTTGGTACATGTTCTTTGCTGCACACATTTACCTTCCTGTGTAAGAGTTTTGAATGTGCCTCTCTTGTTTACCGACATTTTAATTATCCATTGCTCTCTAGTTCAGTGACAGTTATTAGAGCTTGCATTCTGAGCTTTCATAGTTGTTGTGCTGCATGTGCTGCTTCAGGCTGGTCCATATGCTGCATTTTTCTGTCTTACTGCCCTACGTCAGCTGCATCTTTGCCACATGCTGCTCTAACAGCCAAGTTTCACTTTAGATTAACTGAGAATGGCCAAATTACTCCTCCAATAAAACTCTTAAATCCTTGACACGCCAGGGATTAAACCTGCAGGCTGATGCAAACTCTCCCACTTGTATTCACTTTGCAAGGCCTATGACTTTCTCCTTCAGCTGATGTTGAGGCAAAGCTCAAACACCTAACTGAGACACTCTCACTGAAGAAGGGATGAGTGCAGTGCTGGCAAGAGTGGGACTGGCAAATTAAGGAAACCAAGAGATCCAGTCCTAGTGATATTTAGTGGAATCGCAATGATAAGACTATATATTATACTACGGTCTAGTGCCAATACTTTCCCGAGTCTGATGATGATGCAGCTTTGACAATTGGCTGCAAAACCTTGGTCTGGTTGTATAACTATAAAGGTACCCTTGAAAGAGCCCGTGCCAGCAGACTTTCTATTGTAAGAAGGTTTAGAAACTGACTGAGAATCTATGGCATCAGTTCTGTGGAATGTAAATATGCAATTGTTTCACACACCATAAGCTTCAATTTCAGCTTTTGTGAAATGCTTAATCCGAACAAAAAGAATGCGAAGTCACAAGAGATGTATTACACAAATGAAATAATCAATAGAAGTTTCTGATACAGGAAGAATAACGTTAAGGGAAAGGGAAGCTCACCTTGTAAGCCTGCACAAAGCATCGGAACTCCACCGACCACGCAGAAAACAGCAGGGTGAGGATGTGCACGATCACGAGTGCCCCGAGCACGATCATGGCATCCATGAGCTCCAGCCCAGGCAGCGCCAAGGCCATCCAGCTCACGTACAGGATCGCGAAGGGCCATACGTCGAGACGCCGGGGCAAAGGCCTCCATTTGTAGACTTCCACGCACTGGACTGCCTTGCCATCCACTGGGACAGCCATGGCGATACCTCAAGAAGAGGGAATGATGATACCGCCTTCTCCCCCCCGTCCTCCTCCTCTTCTTCTTCTAACCCTGTGAAAGTTGCAGATCGATCATGGTACCGTAAGAGTGCGTTTGTCAGTGTTGCAACCCCCCTCTCATACACCGTCCATCCTGCCCATTGCAGACTAAAACTAAATATTATTTTTATGTATGCCATGATTTATATAAATAGTACTTATTTTATCAATCTAAAAATTTTTCCACTTACATTATGGGGCTTGGTGCACAAGTGGGACTAGCCCATCTAATTCCTCTTGACTTAGTGCACCAACCATAAAAGCCTTTTAACCATAGACCTAATACTTTACATCGAAGTTTGTTCTATGAAACAACTTCCTTTATTCCCTAGAAGCATGAGGAGTTCCTTGATCTTATAGCTCTTTGAGAGCTAAATTTGCTCCCACACTCTTGCAACAATGCTCCATTCCAAAATACGTGCATTATGGACTCCCTTTTTCCACAATAACATCTCCAATTAGTGATACCCCTGTCCTTCAACTTGCTAGCTGACCAAAAGATGCCCATAATCACTCTCCATGCAAGCAGCCTTAAAGCTAACTCCAGCTTCCAAATACTTTTGAAGGCTTTGCTAAGAGTTTCTACTCTAGAAGTGATATGGAGCCCTCTAATACTAAATGCATTTTTCAATTTGCCTAGGCTAATTGGAGCCAAGTATCAACCCTTTCCATCTCCCCCCCCCCCCGCCCCCCTAAAAAGCTCCCAAGGGCAAAATCCCAATCTTTGGAATACCATTCCAAGACAACAGAGGTTAGTAGAATTTATTGGTTGGGGGCACAAAACAAACCAATGATATTAAGTTTTATATGAAGCAATCATCATGTGCTTTTCCAATAGCTAAACTTATGTCTCATTTCACGACCCACATTGTCCTTTTTTATTCATTTACCCCTAATCCTATGGGGAAACCCAAATATATGCAGACCTCTCCTCTTTTGACCAACTTGTCCCTCCAACCTAAATCCATTCGTATTTCTTTTTCAGTGATGCTGATCGTTTGAGATTTATCATAATTGATTCTAGAGCCGATAACATCATTGTAAATTTTTGGCACTTGCATTGCCTTCTCAAAGTTCACATTGTTGGCTTACAGCATCATGTGAAGGTCATTTGCATAGTCTTGGCCTATAAGTTGCTTTCTCATGTGCCTAATGCCTTACATGTCTCCCTTTGTAGCCACTCCTCCATTAGACAAAAAGAGTGGGTGGGTGGCAACAATGAAGAGCAGTGAGCTAAGAGGCTAGCCTTGTCTTACTCCCCTCTCAACTTGTATCCTTGCATAAATACCAAAGTATTCCTTGTCAAGTTGCTCCAGTGGTATTGTGTTGATATTTGCAAAGTAATTTGCTTTGCCTCCACTTTCTTCATGGATTGTTGCCTTCCCCCAAAAGTTTCAAATTGGTGGATTTTTCCACATCTTGTTTTGAGTGTCAAGCCAAAAAACCATGTCATTTGCCTTCCCTTTGGACCTTGTGAAAGTTTGCCACCCTTATTCCTCATCATTTTTGCTTGGTCCCTTCTTCAATTTGCCCTTTGCAACTTCTACTCAAGTCTCTTTCTTGGTTGATCATTGTTGACTACTTCCTCATCTTTGTTGTTTGGAGATTTCAATAGTAATGGCCCCAAAGTCCACATTGATGGTGTGAGCTTTCAAACTTGCTCCACATGATTTTGAAGGAGAACTCACCTACATTTGGCACATCCAACACCAAAGTGCTCCATTTCTCCTATTATGTATTCCAAAGCATACAAAATAAAGTTTTAAAAGGGCTCCCCAATGGTGGGATATATAAAGGCTTACCAAGTCCTCAAGCAATGTCTAGAAGAAGATTCTAGAGATATACAAGGAGATCAAAAATCTCCACCTAATTTGGACATTCCTTCAAAATGTAGTCTTGTCCCATCTTGATTGATTGCCATTGCATGATATGCACCAAATTGAGGCCCTAAAAATACACCCCTTGGCATAGCACCTTCTGGCCAACCTCTTTCTTGTCAAAAACCACTTTAAACAAAGTCTCTCCCTCCATAATAGATTTTCTCCACTCTTCCTTCTCCTTTAAGTATAGCATCAAACCATGCAACTATGTCTAGAGGTTT